>NC_053158.1:44587176-44921238 GCF_016835505.1 Polypterus senegalus
CTGTACAATGTTACACATGCACCCACATTGAAAAATACACGATAACTACTTTTAATACTTTATACCCTGTGTTCTTTTGGTTAAAATGTTAAATGGGTCAATCTGTAAAACATTTTTCCAACTCTGAAGCCTTCAGGTGGACGACGAGTTTAACCTCCTTAGCTGCTGAATACAGTAAGTAACGCGTTAGCTACATTGTCTTTACATTCATCTAGAAAGTATGAATGCCACTTTCTCCTCTCTCAGGATAGTTACAACCATTCATTTCTGTAGTGTAATTATCAGTTGAGTATTGTGCAGCTATGTTTATCTCATTTTCTGCTCTTCTGTTTGAAGGTCAAACTGAGGGAGGACACATTTGATGCTTGTTTTGCCGAAGAATCTCTTTCTCTGCACTAATCAGAAATGATCTAGGAGTACAGTTTTCTTGAATGACGTATTCTGTTTTTCTCCATTGATATCATTTTTTTTTCAACTGACAATATTTTGGCAGACTTTTTGCAAACATGCTTTTTCCTGTATGCAGTGGAAACCTACAGATTATGAGTGTCAGTCCTCTCTGCATAGTGACATTTTAGATTTAGTAGTCATATAGAAGTACTGTGCAATCTTTTAATAGGGTTAGGCTTATGGTTAGGGTTAGTCCAAAGAGGAAAGTAGTGCAAGCATGACAAGTGGGGGAGCTGCAACCTTGTAAAAGAAATGCCAAAACTAAGTACAACTCCCCAACAATCTGATTTACCTTGACATGACATCTTACAGTGAGAGTTGACTATTCATAATTACTATTTTGATTTTTCAAAGAAGATACGATGCCCACCCTCGGAAAATGGAACAGAAATGAATTATATTGGAATTGGATGAGAAATCTTCTATTCAAAAACACTACTTCATGGACATTATCCCTGCAGACCAGTTTTACCATCATAAAAGCTAAGTTGGTCGCCATTAAAGAGAAGTGGGCCCAATATCTCACACCAATATCAATCCCAGAGGCCATACTGGTTAATCTAGATGAAGATCATTTCAACAATATATAAAAATGTTTCAAAGAATTTACTCTTCGAAGATCTTAGGAAATGGAACCTTTCAAGTCTGAACTTCATGAACTTTCACCATGCATAGAATACACTCAAGTTCTATATGCACCAAGCATTAAACAGTTCAAAGGTCTTTTCATTGATCACATTTATCTTGTTTAAAACTGTCCAAAATGTATTTAGGGCAAGACTCAGCCTGTGAATCCTGGAACGCAGCTCCAGCATCACTAGGCCATATGTTTTGGGAAGGAACTAAATGAGTATTACTTTGGAACAAAAAATTTTACATACTTCTCAGACATCTCTATTTAATTAAGAGTGCACTTATCATATCAAGGATCATAGGAATCTGAAACAAAGAAAAAAAAAATAGAACTTGTTTTAAAAAATTGAAAGCGCCTGTTATGATACGCATAGATTTGTTGAGCTGAGTATCCATCAGTTTGCAGTGAGGTTCCATACTGGAGTTGCTTCCAGTAGGACGATGTCTCCCATTTTGTATTTCATGCTCTTTTTGCCCACATGTAACACTTTGTTCTTTTCTGTATTAAAACTGCATTTTCCAACCTCATTTCTGAAGCTTGTCCAGATCTCTTTCAATTGCTTTTGCTGCTTCCTCAGTGTCTGCCATTCCTCCAATTATAGAATTATCTGCCAATGTTAGACGTTTACTAACTTGATAAAGTAATAGAGGAATACAAATTGCCATTTCTGTGCTAGGGCTCTTTATTTACAACAGCCATGATTCCTTACAATTTCATTTGTCTTTATAAAAAGGCATATATTTTGAAGATATTGTCACACATGCGCATCTGAGAATCACCCTCCAGGTTTCTCTAACGTATGCAATATCATCCCAGGGTGCTGTTGCTAATCATGACCTCTCCTACTCCCTCCACAGCACTGAGTAAATGCCCAGTGAGGACACCCGACTCTGCCCCGGAAGGAGGTTTCACTCTGTGAGCAGAGAACAGCACAGGGCGGAGCTCCTGCGTAACTGACCTCCATGAGTGGACCAAACCTCGAAGCCCGCATTTGGCTACCTTTTATTTTCTGTTTCTTTTCTCTGCCTCCACTTTATTGGATTTTTACTTTGAAGTAAACGGGGACAAAAGGGTCGGCACCCCAAAATTTATTGAACAGACTTGTGTTTTCTTGCTCGACCACAATATCCAAAGTTTATTTGGCTGCAGAAATCTCACACATCCCTGAGTACATTCTGTGGCGAAGTTCAGGGGGTTCTGACCTAATGCATCCGTCTGAAAATTCTCATCTCTACCTTATTACAATGAAATAATTAGATAGACTAAGCTTTTGCAGCTTTCACAAGTGCTGAACATTTTCAATGATGTTATTTTAATTTCTAACAGATTATTTGACTTCTTTATAAGGTGTTCCTACTTATTCAGGTATTATACAATGAACCAAAATATAACTGACTTTTTGATCTAAATGAACACTTACAGAATAGTAGTTATAGTAATCAGACTAGAGTTTACTGGGTTTTAGAAAGATTTCACAGTGTGTATGTCATAATAATGACCCTATAAACCTTATTAGAAAATGGTTTTCAGGAGCTCTGAGGATGTACAGAGGATATTTAATTTATGGAAAAACTGTGAAATCAGAGATAACCTTTGAGTAGACAGACAGTCATTAAAAATAAACTATGGCACTGACACACTCAACATAAGGAACTACCACCCCAAGCAAATAATATGAAATCAGCTACAGCATCAACTTAAATAAAAATTAGTACAAAAAAAATCTCATTTTACATTTAAAATACAAAGTGTAAATTAGATAAATCGCATAATAAAATTTGTAAATGCAAGATGTGGAATTAGAAGCTGCAGTTGAGGTCTGGGTGCTAGATGTGAGTTGTCAGAGTTTAATGACTTTCCTTTTTTCTTATTTCAAATTCTTATATTTTCTTTTTCACAGCCAAGAGAAGATTTAAAATTAGTCTTTTGAATGTTATTTCCAGAAGGCACAAAACTTCATTTTAAATCTGCATTGATACCATCTGCTGATCTCTGAGAGGTTATCATTTTTTTCAGCAGGATGTAATATAAAGAATACAAATGTGAATATACTCTGCTAAATTATAAAGATAAGATGTTCTTTTTCTATCTGAATAACAGTAACAGGGAGGTAGATAAAATCTTTTCCACAGGAGGCAGCTAAATAGAATGATAATAACTGCAAAAATAATGTGCATAAGTGTCTTTTTAAAGTCACACAAGGTTATTCATTTATATGTATATAAGGGAAAATAAAATAAAATTTCTACACGACTCATCCAAATGTGCTTTCCTTTTTTTTCTTTTTTGCAAACAGCTTCTTTTAATATAACAACAAAATGAACATTTATTAGCAATTCAGAAACACATTTGCCACTTTTATTTTTCTCTAATGTCTGATGGAAAATTAAGTCAATTTGTATCTTTATTTTCTTTATTAATCAGTATTTATGTATGGCAATCCTTCAGTGATAAAATACCAAAGAATCTGGTGAAGTAAGGGGGATTTGCTTCTACAGAGCACCCTGAAATGATGCAGTGGCCCCAAAAAATTATATTTTCCCTAAGCTATAAAAATATTTTTACACTTCTTTATATGCTCTAAACTTGTTTTATGTAGAATACTATTCAATTACTCTTCATTGAACTGAAAGGAATTAGACTAATACAATAATACAGAAAGAAAACAAAATTTGTCATGCAAACTCTTATTTACGATACAAATCCATGCAGAAAGTATGATTCTTCTTATTAATGGTTTACCATGTCTCAGTATTTTGTTTGCTTAAATCATTATTTAAAATTAAATAATACAGTACTGTATATAAAATTATGAGTGAACAAAGAATTTTTTTTTTTGTTTTGCACAGTAAACCATCATGTGTTCCAGTAGCCTTACAGTGTCTTGGGCCCAGGAAAATGGAATACTCAGAGAATTTGGCATGTGAAGTGGTCAGCGACTTGCCTCAAGGACATCAAGGACCCAGTTTCCCATCTTTAAATTGTGCAGCCAGTTGTTAAGCAATGAATGAATCTGAATGATTTGTTTTTTTTTAAATGACTCTTTTCTGTGAATCGTCATAACTGATTCATGAGCATAAATCGATTGATTCCTTGTAGATCTTAAGCAACATGCTAAAAACACATCTATGAGGCCGTCAGGCTCTTTTGTTTAGTTGTTTAAAGTATATGTGGAAGTACTGCACATCTGATTCAAGATTCTCATTAACTACACTTATTTATATTAGTTAGAACTTCATCGGTGAATGGGAATTCTGTCATTGGTCATGCTCTCATTTATCATATGAGTACAATACAATAACAACATATTTATATTACAATATTCAAACTGTTTGCTTTGTACCTTATACTAGAATGTTTTAAATGTTTGTTTTGCACAATTCAGAATTGAATTGCTTTGAACAGAGTACATAAACGTAATATTAAACTAAAACATTGCCACTGTGTAGAGCCAATAAATTAGTACTACTAAACTAAACCTTGTAAAAATATTCTAAATTCTAAGAATTGCTTTGTTTTGAACTTTACTTTAGTATATGCTTTTTACAGCTCATTGAATGCATTAAGCATGTATCATTTACAAATTTAAGTTTAAACTGAATCATTACCAGTGAATGAGTCACAAGTTTCTTGTTTATTTGATTTGCATATGAATCACACTATTCTCATTGATTTAATTCATGAAATGAATCCCTACATGAGAATCATTACCCAAGAATGAGTTACATGATTCTTGTTCATTTGATTTTCGAACTAAATGATTACTTGAGAACGAGTCACATGATTCTCATTCATTTGATTTGTGAATTGCTGAATCATTACCCAAGAGTGAGTTGCACAATTTTTGTTCACCTATGATTCTGTAATTTAGTGTTACTGTAATTATACATTTTTTCAATACTGTTATGCTTTGCGATTTCTAAGATGTTAATTTAATACGATATGAATTACCAGCATGTTTAATATAAAGTTTAATAAATACAAATTATACATTATAATTAAATAAAAAATAATTAGCAATTTATTCAAGGGGAGCCTTTTCCCCAAAAGACATAATCATCCTTAATTGGTTTGTTTGAAATGATCAAATCAGTTTAGTGAATCGAAATGTCAGTCACTACAGCTGTTGTCTGGGTAGACTTGCACATTTTCATTTTCTATCCAATGTTGTTTCTCACTGTGTATCAATTGTTGTTGGGATAGGATCTGGGCCCCCATGACCCTCAATTGGATAAAGTGGCCATGAGAATGTTTATAGTAATTATGCAGGAAATAACTAAAATAGATTCCCCCAAAGATATATCACCATCTGTGTTCCTCAGTTTAGATTAACATAAGTTCCTATACCAGAACATATGGGTATAAATGGAAAATTCATATATAATATTTAGAGTTTTTTATTTTAGACAACCAATATTTTGTCAGATGTGATTTCCCCCATGTGGAGAAAGTCATCAGAAGTGACTTTTATGTTGAGAGGCCTTTTAAGGGCTGAGTAAAAAGAGATGTCAGGAGTAACCCAAGGGGATATTAATTTTAGCTTTCAAGTTAAGACTCACCTCTTCACCTTTGCATTCTAATATAGACATTGAACAAACAATCATTTTATGAAATACTTTCACTTTTAGCAAAACCATATTATAATGAAGGAATAAAATAACATACTTTTTGTCAAAACTTATTATAGTGATGTTCTTTCTTAGCTTACATTTAACTGCTGAAAGTTAAGAGCAAAATGCTTATACCAAAGTTCAGTCATCCTCACAAACTGAAAAATTTGAATTCTTTTTAAGATGATCTGTTCAAAATTTCTTGAAAAATTTGTAAGAACTTAATACATTGCTAAAATAAGCATGTCAGTTTTTATCATATGTAAAGGGCTATTTTGGATGGGTTGCTCTTTTCGTTTTGATCGTAGTATTCACACTGGGGTGTGAATGCTCCATTCTTTTTTTTTAATTCATTTTTTAAAGTATAGTTTCCATGTATTTATCTTATTTGCCGTATTTTTCATTCCTTAAGACGCACCTGACCATAAGACACACATAGGTTTAGAGGAGGAAAACATGAAAAAAAATATTCTGAGCCAAATGATGTACTAATATATATGTGTTGGTAGTCGGATTCTAAAAGACTGCTGTTTTTCTATTATCCTTGATAGTTTAGCAAGGGCCTTCAGATCCCCCAATCCCAGCAAAACAGTAAGCTGCTAAAAGTGTACACCAACGTGCTCCACAGAATTTAGAGCCAGAAAAGAGGAATAAATATTTCATTGATGATTGAAAGAATAACTAAGACTGAGATGGTAGAGTTGGGATTTAATCAGTTCAGTAAAAAGTCGAAATTTTCTACTTGAGGATAAACCTGTGTCGATAGATCGTGGGTAGAGATCTGGGACCTCATGCATAACGGTGTGCATAGAATTCACACTAAAACATGGCATATGGACAAAAGCAGAAAGGTGCGTACATACAAAAAATACAGATGGATAAATCTGTGCAAACGCCAACTTCCACGTTCTTCCGCTCCATAAATGGCGGTCAGCGTAAAAAGTAACGCATGTGCACGTGCCTGCTGTTTTGCCTCGTCTCCTCCTAGAATTACACCTCTTTGAATATGCAAATCTATATAAATAGCCCTTAAGCTCAGTGTTCTGTGAAGATACAATGACAAAAGCACGGGAGAAAATAGAAGTATTTCAGTGAATACCCAGTGGGGGCAAGGAAAAACTTACTATTTGTTGTTTTAAACAGTGGTATAAACAACAAAAGTAAGTTGATCGAGTGACATAGAGTGTTGGAGAAACTCGAAAGCTGAAGTTCACAAAGTCACACAGTGACCGAAATAAAAAAGTTGTCAGATATCAAAGTCGCCATGAAAAGGTGACTTGCAGCCCACCGTCTGAGTGTCATATGAAAGCTTATTAGGGTACAGAGAAAAGAAAAAAATAGGGACACAGTGGGAAAAAAGCTTGAAATGTCAACTTTAATCTCGAAATTTCCACTTTAATCACGTAGTTTTTGTCATTAAAGTAGAACATTATAAATGTCATCTTTAAATCGTTTAATTTACTATTTTCTCAAATACCGTTGTAATTAAAGTAGCATGTTAAATGCTTTGTTTTGTATGTGTTCTTCTATGTGCTCTATGTGTGTGAATCACTACAGGCCTTCTCTTCCTCCAACAGGACACAGAATCCATTACATTTGTGATATTACAGCTCTCTGAATAATTAAAATACTGAGATTGTTCCTGCCTCCCGCAAGATGCTTGCTGCTCCATACATGACATCCGATGAAATAATTTATTGCTGCAGTACTGTCTCTTTCAAACGTACTAACCTCCAATTCATGTCCTTCCTTTTCTTTCTCCAAGTAATCGATTGCCACACAATCAGCTCTGTAATAGATGTTAAGCCATCTGTAAGCTTAGAACGCCGATTCTTCAAAATTTTTAAGGGACATTGAAATATCTTTGTAGTATTCAAAATTTTTAAGGGACATTGAAATATCTTTGTAGAAAATGTTTAATTATTTTATCCATCTATCCATCCAGTGCTGCGCCAGCCCCAGCAAGAGTACAGCGCGAGGCAGGAACAATCCATGAACTAGCTAGTGCTGCGACACTGTGTCCTCACATGTTTAATTATTAACAATATAGATTATTTAAATGATGTTAAAATTTTATCTGTATAATGTAATAAACATATTTTGCTGCATTTCATCTTAAAAATTATATCATCATCATATGTAAATACACGCTTTATAAAGTGGCTCAGGTTGTGCAATATTATAACTATCGTAAGTTTACAGTGAGGTAGTTGTACTAATAAGTTCAAACAGTTCTACATAGAGCACTTGTAGTGCGTTTATAGTTCTTGGGGTCCGTACAGGAAAGGCTTTGAAGCGTTTGTCAAATGAGAGCAATTCAAATAGCGAATAGCCGAAGCAGCGTGTGCTTGATGCTGTATACCGATAATTCTCTTTCCAATCAGCTGCTGTAGAGCTGTGATTCCACACTCAGATACAGTGGGATAAATACTCTGAGTGGTGCATTGAGAGGAACAACTCTAAAGCAGCTATGGTATTTTGAATAGTTTGGCCATTTCGTGGACCATTTTATTGTTACGGGTTAATTACAATCAGATGCCTTAAACTAATAAACAATATACGGTTAATTTCAGTGTATTTGATAAAGCCACGTCAGGGATGTGGATCTAAAAAAGAAAGGGAAACTACACTGGGCCAAAAGCACTGCTTTGATGCTGGGTGCCGTCAGTTTGCAAAACCGATCGGAGAACTTGTGTACGCCAAGCATTTTGCTGACATGAAAATGTGCATGGCTTTATGTCAAGTTTAGGTTTTATACTTCGTGATTTGAGCATGGAAGTGTGAGTTTCCAACATTTTTGTGCGTACGCACCATTTATACATGACACCCTTGGATGTTAGTAAGGACTCGGAAAAAAGCTATTTTAAGTTTAATAATTTGGGGATTTTTCTTTTTATCTGCAATATCAGTGGTGCACTTAAAAATTATAGCATCAATATGCACTAGATGATGATGGGATGTATAGAATGATTTTCTTCCATTGTTGAGATACAAATACCTCAGAAATAATTTGAAGAAACTGTACAAAACACCCTTAACAATGACCACTTTTGCCACTATTTCATTACCATTAGATTTGACTAATTCCCAGTATAAACATCATTAATATTACTCATAATTTTATTGAAATCAAATGTTAAAAAACAATAAGCGCATTAAAAAAATGAAAATTAATTTTTACTAAGTATGCCACTGAGACCATAACTTTGTTTCTTGCAATAACAGGAAGACTTCTGCAGGAAACAGAATGAGGGTCAAAAATTCCTAATTTATCTGATCACTGCCCTACAAAAGCTAAATGGCAGAACTCTGTGGAGCCCACAAGGACTTGCTGACACTGCCTAACTAGCAGCAAAATGAGCACTAACACCTCCCGCTGTGAATTTCAGCAGGTTTCACTACCTCTACGCAAACAAATCTCAATACGGTATGTTGTTCAAGAATGGTGCAATCCCACAGTAGAGAGTCCATGTTCATTTGATCTTGGCTTCAACTAGACTAACAGCAGAGCGGTGTGAGGTCTCACAAGCACAAAATACAGATTCTTCCTTGCCCTTAAATAGAGCAGGTCTTCAAGTTATGTGACACCACCAAATAAATGGTATAAAAATGTTCATTCAAAGTCCTTTGCAAACCGTGGATTCAGAAAGCATTCAGACCTGTTCACTTTTTTCACATTTTTATACATATGTTGCAGCTTTGTATTATAATCATTTAAATGAATTTTCCCTCACATCAAGCAACACTCCATAACCCAGATTGAAAAAATAGGATTCTAGAAATTTGTATATATTTATTATAAATAAAAAAAATGAAATGTCCCATTGACACAAGTATTCAGACCTATTACTCAGTACTTAGTTGAAGGACTTTTAGCGTCAATTCAAGCCTGGAGTCTTCTTAGATATGATGCAACCAGCTGCACACATCTGGATTTATGATTTTCTGCCATTCTTCTCTGCAGATCCTCTCAAGCTGTGTCAAGTTGGATGGAGACATTGCTAGAGAGCTTTTTTCAGATCTCTCCTGAAAAAATCAATTGAACACTTGTTGGAACCTTGAGCACATTCAGAGTTGTCCCTAAGCCACTCCTGTGTTATGTTTGCTTTGTGCCTCAGCACAGTCCTGTCTCAGTTCCTTTACTCACATGGCTTGTTTTTTGTTCTGAAATGGATTGTCAGCTGTGGGACCTTACATGGACAGGTGTGTGCCTTTCCTAACCAAGTCCAGTCAATCTAATTGACCACAGGTGGACTCCAAACACAGGGACTCTAAGGTTATTCTGATCATTACAACCACTCAAACAGATACTGAGTGTTACAGTCCAGAAACATCTCAGTGGTGATCAAGAGAGTAGGGTGCATCTGTGTTTCATAGTAAAGGGTCTGAAATCTTGTGTCAATGTGATATCTCACTTTTTATCTTTTAATTATTTAATACATATACAAAATATTTACAAACCTGTTTTTCACTTTGCCATTTTGGTGTATTGATTGTTGAATTTCAATGATTTTAGCACAAGGCTACAACATAGCAAAATGTGAAAAAAGTGAAGAGATCTATATACTTTCTGAATCCACTGTATATATATGTGTATGTATATTAGTGGAGCTTCAGCTTTTATATCATGTATAATTAACAGAAGTATTACTGAAGAAATAAAATCCATTGTCCCTCCTGGAGGCCTGGCTGGAGAAGTTCAGTCCATGGATGTACTTTACTACCCTTTTTTCATATTACTGAAACATGATAGGCACACTGAGGTACCTTTTTAGGTAGAATGCCCAGAGGGGACTGGGCGGTCTCATGGTCTGGAATCCCTACAGATTTTATTTTTTTCTCCAGCCGTCTGGAGTTTTGTTTTGTTTTTTCTGTCCCCCCTGGCCATTGGACCTTACTCTTATTCGATGTTAATTAATGTTGATTTATTTTGTTTTCTTATTGTGTCTTTTATTTTTCTATTCTTCATTATTTAAAGCACTTTGAGCTACTGTTTGTATGAAAATGTGCTATATAAATAAATGTTGTTGTTTTTACATTTTTGCAGGGTAAAAAAATGATGTATTGTGTGTATTAAATTTGTGTTTAAAAATAATATATAAGGAACAGAAATACTAAATCCATCCATTTTCCAACCCGCTGAATCCGAACACAGCGTCACGGGGGTCTGCTGGAGCCAATCTCAGCCAACACAGGGCACAAGGCACGAACCAATCCCGGGCAGGGTGCCAACCCACCGCAGAGAAATAGTAAATCTCATGCTTATTTTCATTTTACCTTTCAGATGTGTGCAGATCAGTTTATACTATTATATTAGTCATGTGAGTCACCAGGTTTAATGCTCTGTGCCTCTTTTTGCTTTTCATCATCTCTTTTCTTTGTTTTTCCCAGCTTATTGAAGAGTGTCACATACATGCACATTGAAGGCAGCTAAAAGGCTTGAAAGAAGGTAATTCCTGGTTGGACCAGGGGGTGGCAGAGTGCACTGACCCTTTCTCTTTTTTCCTGCAGACCAAATGTGGGAAATTCCACCTGGGCCCTTTAAGGTCATTTTCAGTTCCACCCCTGAAGACATCACTTCCTCCTTATGTCTTTAAAACCCACCGTGTTTGTACCACACCTCAGTTCTGTTTTGGACACTTGTCTGTAAAGACCACTATTTTGCAACCTTGTTCTTCAATTTTGCAGCCATTTCCAATTATACAGGAGGCTGCCCCAAAACACTTTTTGTGTCAAGGATTGTCACCTCAGAGTGGTGCACTCATTGGTCACATGGGCTTAAACCAAAGTTCCACCTCTGTAAAAGCTACCCTGAGCTTGTTCTTTTTGACAGTTCATTTTAATAAACTTATTGCCAACTTTTTGATATTTTTACCCATTCTTTCTTGAATGAAGCAAATTAGCAAATATGCAGCCTAATACCTGGGATCTCAGCTTTGCTTTAATTAATAAAAACACTATGAACTTAACTGAGAGCTACAACACATTAACTGAAAGTACTGTTTTATTAACAAATTAAATAGTGATTTACAAAAATAAGAGAATTAACACAACAAAAAACACAATTAACCTAATTAGTCAATGAAGGATCCCTAGGCTGGAACACTTTTTCTCATTAGTCAATTAAAATGGGGAATGGTGGAAATTAAGGAAAAAATGAGGATTTAACAGGAAAAATAAAACATTTACATTTTTTCAGAAATCCTAAATAAATGCTTGATAAAACCTAATTAAAAAATCAAACTTTAGGATCTGCACTGAGTAAAACAGGAAGAAGACCGAAACCCAAAACAGCACTTAAATAGCCTAGTGAAGTATAAACTACTTAAAGACATAAAGCACAAACAAAAAAAGTTACTACAGGAACAAGAAACTACTGTATAGGCACACAAGAGCAAATGCTTGGGCGGTGATGTTTTATCATGTTATCAGATTACCTGTGACATGCACCTAACGTGATACTGTATATACCAACTAACCTGTTAGATTCTTGTGTCAATGGGGGATAGGAAGAAATGTCAAAACAAGCTAAACAACTTTTCCTATAACCTCTTACCTATCTTGATGTTTGTATTGTATCCTATGTTTTCACCCAGAGGGACCTCTATGACTGCTTGTTGACTTACACTGTCTTTTATTTTAAATCCTTTATTTCAAACCAGTGTACCACCTATTGAGGACTTCACAAGATAATTTTGTGTGCCTAATGCTGCTAGACAAGGAATGGGTAATCTTTCTTCCTGGATATGCTGTAGCAATCAGACAGAGACACTTGGCTTTAAGCTTCATTTAAAAATAATGTTCATTTATTAGTAGCAAATATAAGCAATGCAAAGAATCATACAACTTGTGTGGGTCAAGCCTTCATTCAATCCTAGATGACTATTCCCAGGTGGCTTCTTTTCTTAGTTGCATATTATATGTACAGTATATTCTTAATTGAAAAAAGGAGAGAAAAGATTTTTTCCTGGAGATATATTCCTATTCCATGTGTCCAGCAGTGAAGACAAAGAGGTCCATTTAAGTGCTCATTTCAGTTTTCCAGCACACAGAGAGAGAAAGGCTCCATGCAAGTGTCCATTTCCACAACCGAGCTAAGCTCTAACGGTGTCAGAGAAAATGCAGCAACTGAAAACTCTTTTTGAAAAAATGGCAGCTTCTTTTCTACTCTTTTTTTGTGCACATAAAAACACTTGGCTTACTTGCTTTCATCTCCATCAGCAGAGTACAATGACATTTTTCAGTTACTCAAAACACAGAAAATGTTATTGTATTCTTACCACAACCTTAAGGCTATTTTCCCATGGAAGTCAAAAACTGCATTTCTAACTATGCAGCATACTCCGAATCCTGCTTTCCCATTAACTTTCCCAGAATACACTGGATTTTTTTTTCCAACTTGACAAGACTTTTAGGCTTAAGGTCTGTTACCTGCGATGTGTTAGCTAAAAAGTATCCGCTATACAAAATGGTACACCCTGCCTCCTAAGTAACTGACCTGTAATTACCCACCTGAGAAAAGCACAGATCAGGATCAGATTAAGAACCATTAAGCAACTTAACCTGAATCAGCCCAGTTATCAAAGAAGATAAAGCAATAATTGAATAGTAAAGATAAGGCAACAAAAAAAAGGACAAAGAATAAAAGATATGACTGCTATCAAACACATGCACATGGGAGGCAGTCTGTGGGCTTAACTAAAGGTAAAATGCCGGGTCAGGGGGTTGATGAAGTGCAGAACTCCAGAATATAAG
The DNA here is from genome assembly GCF_016835505.1 of Polypterus senegalus. NCBI lineage: Eukaryota > Metazoa > Chordata > Cladistia > Polypteriformes > Polypteridae > Polypterus > Polypterus senegalus. The sequence goes on from NC_053158.1 coordinate 44,600,626, forward strand.
ACCAGCTAAAACCTAACCAGCTTCCACTTCCCTCTCTAGACCACACCCTCCTGCTGACCTCACTTCCGCCGGTGCCCTGTTGGACCCTCCTCTTCCTTCCCACTGCCTATAAAGCCAGTTACTTGCCTTCCCCAGTCAGTCCAATTCTGGACTGAGTCTTTTGAGACTACTCTATGGAGAGATCAACTAATATTAACAAAAATATATGGGGAAGAGCTCCAAGCCTTTTTCTTATCTCTGCGTTTTCTTTTAAACTGCAAATAATTTAATTACTTGTTTATATGCTCATGTCTTATACATTACTTCTTTATGCACAGAGTTGTGGGAATCTGGAACAAACTACCAAGACATGAAGTTGAAGCAGAAACCTTGATGACCTTTATGAAGTATCTGAATGAGATATTGGGGGAGCTTAGGTTTAAGCTAAACAAACAAGCCAGATGGACTGAATGGTCTCTTCTCTTTTATTATCCTATTTCTTATGTTCATTTTCTTTTTTCTCCTTAATTTGAGGCAGGTGCTTATGTCCGTTTATGTAATTTATTTAGTTAACCCTAATTTCTTCAAAAATAGTTCCATATTTTAGGATACTGTCAGGGCTTTTACATTACTTGTTAAGCTTTGTTCTATCCTGTACCATTGTTTAAACTTTGTGACTGAGCACCATGTTCTGTAGCAGTAATTATTTATTAATAAGTTGCATTAACCAAATCATGACAGTGCCATATTGCATTTCGTTAAGTTGAATGTGTCAGGTTTTTCAGCCGTTTCTCTTCATTTGTACTACTGATTGATGAATTTTTGTCACTTACTCTCTTTTACTTTTCCTATTGGTGATCCCCTTTTGTTTCCCAGAATTCAAAATGGACAGCATGTCATGGCGTTATAGGGGCATTGCCGCATTTTGCAGCAAGCATGTGGTGTATATGAGGCTCGCAGAGCATAATGACATAATCTTGGCAGCAATTTTGACAAACTGTACAAGTAGACATTGAAGCGTGATCTGAAGGTTTCATCCTTCCCAATCAGTGCCGGGCCATTTTCCTAACTCCCCCTTTAAATTTTGCTTTGGCAGCATATCTTTCACTCAAAAGAAAAAATTGTAGGTAGTATATTGGTCAGTTGGGAGAAATGCAATTCTGGAGCTAAAATCCAGCAGGCAGTATAACCAAACTTCACACTCACTCAGGTATCCACTGCTGGTCACCACTGCTGAGAAGACATTACAGATCACTGAAAACCACTTCTGCTACGTTTGGTAGTTTCTGACAAGCAGCGGCCACTCTGGTTTGGCCCCTCCATCCCATCAACCATGGTCTCCTTTATAAGGGCTGACGGCGCATGGAGCATATGTTAAATTATACAGGTTGTGATACTGGCTCATGTAATGTGGTTATAGTCGTGTGCTGCATTTTAGGTTACCATTGTTAAACGTAACGTAATAATTGTAAATGTTGCAGTTTTTATGCAAGTATTGTAACATGGCTGTAGCACACCTGCATAACAAATCATTTTTTATTTATTCATTAAATTAATTTAACTTCAATTTATTTTGACCATGGCACTTGAAGAGAGTATGCTGTAATGGTCTGTTCTGTGATCATTAAGATGAGACAAAGAAAATAAATTAGTCATGAAGTTAAAGTTGTTTTATATGCTGAGAAGGCAGAACATTAGCCTTGCTGATTTTTTTCCCAGACTAAAGAGAACAATGGGTACTTGTCTTATTGGCTGCTCCTTTAAAAAATGAACAAGATGGAGTTTTTATTGAGTAACCAGCTTATCTACCAAGTTATGCCTTTAATTGTGTGTGTGAATAAACCAGTTACTCGTGTATTAATAATGGCTGAACTGAAAGGGAAAAAAAAATACTACTGACACTCCAGATATTTAAAATTTTAATGGTAGATTACCAACTGTCGTACTATGCACAGAGTTTTAAGACAAACTCATTACTTCAAAGTTTTAATAAATAATTTTCAACAATAAACCTTATTTACACATCTGAGTACATGTGCTGCCTGTCTGTCACAAAAGATGTAGTATTTATGGCAGATATGGCAAACAACGAAGGACACATGCTCTTATCTTGAAATAAACAAATGGTCTGATTCCTTTGGAAGGTCAGTAAAACACATCAGTTAGCTTATGTTTTAATTTATAATATAGAAATGCATTAACAATACCAGTGCACTAACAGGCTTTCACATTACTTCTAGTCATATTTTTCCTGTGATGTCTTATTTGCAAAATAAATACCATCTACATCTACATGAATGCTGCATTTTGGAAACAGACTTCCAGGGTGTGTGTGATGAAATCTACAACCTGAATATTTCTTCTGCAAACTTTCTTCCATCAGGCTGTAAAGCACATCCTCTGCTTGCAGCTTTCCTTTTGGGCTGTATTAATTAGAGTAAGAAACACAATGCAAGTTTTGTACTCCAAGCAGAGACCCAATTTGAAGGCATCCAGTACACTGAGGAACCATTGTCTTCTTTCCTGTGGCAAGATAAAAGACACATTGAAGTTGAAGTCAGTTTTAGGAGTGCAATGCTGCCTGTTTATAATCAGCAAGGCTGACAGACACAAAGTTATGTCAATGTCCCATTTTTTTGTTATTTTTTTGCTGATTTTTCAGCTCATTAGCAAGGAAGAGGTTATGTTTCACTGAAAATTTCTTTCTACCCACTATCCATATTCTCTTTCATATAACCAGGGATTTAATACCATTTCCATAATGCAAATTCTTACTTGAAAAATAACCAGTTTATTTAAAATATCAGTCTGTACGGATCTTGCACAATGCCTTCAAATGTTTTACCATAACAAAAATAAAAAGCATAATTGAAACATGTTGTCTTTTTCCTGCTTGGAAAATTGGCTGAGAGCAGAAAGCCCAAAGGCTTCATTTGAAAGCGATGCTCATTCAGTGATGAAAATTGTAAACATTGTAAACCACCAGCTATTTAGCCTATGCAATATCTTTGCTATCAGTTTTGTTTATCTGAGAAAAACACGTTAATTTATGTACATTAATTATTGCTTTACTTCTCCAAATTCAACACATAATATAAACACTCCATGGTATTCCAGTAGTTAAGAATGAACACAACATGTGTGTCTATAGCATTAATTTGAGCACTAAAAAGGCTTCTTAACATGTGCTTAATTCAGACGTGGACATCTCCAAACCTCTGATTAGATGTCTCTAAATCATACTTTAAAGCAACACTCTACCCAAAAATGATATTTTTTTTGCTATGTTACTTGCTCCATGTAGTTTGTAGTGATGGCTGAGAAGAAATGTTAATCTAATGTTTTCATGAAGAACGTGACAAAAAGGTTTTATCATATAATAGAACCCAAAGGTGACCAATGCTGTACAATGGCAAACAATGGAAAAAAAGAAAAAAAAAAAACCCTGATGTTCTTTGTGTTGCATAATCCAGCTGTCAGTTCTCCAGTTGTATGCTCAAAATGTCCAAAACACATTTTTTTTTACTAAAATATTATTATTAGTTACTTCCAGAAAAATCGGGGAACATCAACAGGAAAGGTATCCCATAATACTTTGCTTTTGAATTGACAACAGGATTCTTGACCATTGAATGAGGGGGAAAGGCAGATCTTCAATTCAAGTAACATTTAAAAAAAATGTCGCTTTTGGGTGGAGTATTCCTTTAACAGTCTGCAGTAGGAATTGAATGCTTTTCCCAAGCATAAACCAACTCTAAAGACAATGGAATGCTCAAGAAATTGCACCCACAAATGTGACTGTGTGAATGTTACCATTTTTATATTGCCATTATTTATATTTATTTGAAATTATTTGCAAATTATCTTCATCTGCTTATAATGACAAATGATGTTTTCTGTTGTGCTGCTCTCCATAATCTATGAAGTGATGATACCAAATTGCATCCTAGGTAATGAATTTAACTTTTTATCTTGTGTGCCTTACTTGGGATAGATGAGACCTTGGAAGATCATAATGATTCTTGTATGTGACCATCAACAGCTCTTTTAAACGGTGGAGGAATGCATTGCCCAATTCCACCAATTTCTCCCTTCCTACATGTGAAGTAAACTGGCAGGTTGACTGTAGATATTGTGTTTTTAAGGTGAGAAGACTTTATTTGTTTTAGTTTGGTTTGACATTCTAACCAAACTTTAAGTAAGGTCATATTCAGCCATCTTATAGAATGAATAAAGATGAAAGACGCCTCACGCCTGGACAAACTTGTTAAGAAGGCAGGCTCCATTGTAGGATTAAGGTTGGACAGTTTAACATCTGTGGCAGAGCGACGGGCACTAAGCAAACTCCTGTCAATCATGAAGAATCCACTGCATCCACTTAACAGTGTCATCTCCAGACAGAGGAGTAGCTTCAGTGACAGACTTTTGTCACTGTCCTGTTCCACTGACAGACTAAAGAGATCGTTCCTCCCCCACACTATGCGACTCTTCAATTCCACCCTGGGGAGTAAATGCGAACATTAATTTTATTTTAATTATTTTCATTTTTATTACTATTTAATTTAATATTGTTTCTTTGTATCAGTATACTGCTGCTGGATTATGTGAATTTCCCCTTGGGATTAATAAAGTGTCTATCTATCAATCTATCTATCTAAAGAAAAAATAATATATAGTTGCCAGTTCATGACACTGTGGACATGGTTCAGATTGTCAGCTTTTCTTTTTCTTAAAAAAAAAAAGACTTTTTAATGTTCTTTTCTTTTACAGTTTATTTACTTTTGGATTTTTGTACATTTGGAACGTTTAATTTTCTCAGCATTGTTTTATTTAATTTGTGCTCCATAAGAACTAGTTGGTTTTGCAGGCACTGTATATGTAAAAGCAGGTAAACAAAGCAAACCTCTGTGGCTTGACCAAATCTTTAAAATGAATTATTTTCTCTTGGCTAGAAATATGGGCTGTTAAGGCTTTCATACCACCACATGGCATTTCTTTGTTTTGTCATCCTGTTACTCCCAAAATTCCTAAGTAACGCAACAGCAAATTTGTCTTTTCTGTTTTTTTTTATCTTGTGTACCATTTTAGTCTTCCAACAACAACTCTTGTTCTTATTTGCCTTTAGTTTTTGTTATTTCAAGGCCAGTCAATAAGATGTAATAATTCCATTTCTTATAAATAGTTTTGTACTTTCCTTTTTCCTGTGATACTACCATTCTGTTAGTATTTGGGGAATTCAGATTTTCACACTAAACACTGGCAAAGTTGTTCTTTCCAGACTGATTAAAAATATTCTTTCATGTAATGGATAGATGAAGAAATGCAAATGTAATCAATGCTTTTAAGATTGTCTATACTGCCATCTACAGTTGATTTTAAGATTAACATGAACAAATATTTCAAAATGAAAGTATATTATGTCAGTTATTTAACAGTACTGTACAGTTTGACTATTTTGCATAGGGAAAACATACAAAAATTATATTCTTTTATTAGCATGTTTTCATTCATGTTGATTTTATTAATCATTTTCTGAAAATTCACGGATGGGTGGATTAATTCCTACTCTGTTAGCTGAATGATGAATATTGAAAAGCAAGGTATTAGATATTCTGTGTTAAGTCTGTGTTTTTGGAAACACATCAAACACAGCATCTACAGATATCTATATCAGTATCTATTTCGAAACTGACTTAATTCAGTAAAGTGTATTTATGTTTTTTATTCTGTTCTTCAAAATAATATAATCTGTATGAAGTACATGAGAGAATTTAATAAATAGCAAATGAAATCAGGATTTTTTATATAACTGTGGACTGAAAGTTGAAGGTAACGAAAATCATTTGTTAACATTGTCCACTATAGTGCTGTACAAAAATGTTAAATGAAAACATAACAGACGAAAAATGAAGTATTTTATACATAACAAATTTTATTCTTTATTTTAATTTTAATGCTATTCCAAACATTGCTGAAAGTCAATTTGTTTTGTACTGCTGTTTTCAAAATAATAAATAAACTGCCAACAACCATTCAGGCTTCCAAGCTAATGTAACAATGTTCATGAAACATGACTATTAAAGACTTAATCCCAATAATCCACAAAAAATTATTGAACTCTGCCATTGCCTTTATATTAAAACCACACTCACTGCGCTGATTAAATTGAAGTGTTCTTTATCTGCAATGGTATCAGCCAGAAGATACTGGCAATCAACAATTCTAGTGATGGCTCTACTGGCTTATTTTTATCTTAAATGGTAACTAAAAGCAAGTACCTCACAACAAATATAACTATCACTACCGAGAGAGAAGTTCAAATATTTTTCTATAAGATTAAATCACCTCAAAACTGACTGCAAAAAGCTGGTAATATATAATGATGCATTTTACTGCATACAGTAACAAGTCCAATGCTTTTATATGGTAAAAGTGAACCCTTTGCATTGCCTTTTCATTTTTACATTATCTTTTGTGTTCTTTCTGTCTGCTTGTATGAAGTAAACAATGAGAGAAATAATCCTTCCTAGCATTTATACTACAAAACCAGCAATCCAGCTGGTACAAATTGTGATTTTTATAGGGTAATACTTTTACTAGGTATTAATTTTTAAAGAAAGTCAATTCAAAATAAGATGCTTTGTCAGTGCGGAGCAAATTTTAAATGTAATCAGGACTCTGTCTCAATCATATATGAGCACACGTTATGTTTTGGTATGAAAAAGTTCAGTTGCTTAACACAAGGAATACACACTGAAGAATTTTATCACCAATCCAGCCTGCTGCATTCCTCACATATGTGTGTTGATCTTCTTTCATTTAGAGTGCATATACAATTTCATTTAATTTAATTTCTTTAATGTTTTTTGGATATTCACTTTTAGGAGTTGACTATTTTACTATCTAAGTCCACAATTTGAGACTGGCCGTATCTATTCATTAATTACATACTGTTACGTAGTTACATACGTACGTACATTGATTTTTAAATCCAAGTCAGGGCTGCAGGAGGCTGGAGCCTATCCTAGCAAGATTGATCACAGAGTATGAACCGACCCTGGATAGAGAGCCAGTCCATCACAAGTGCCATCATTTAATTAATATGGGTTATGTAATATGGATTGTTAAAGCTTTTAATGTTGTTGCTTACTTTGAGCTTTAGACTCATAAGATGGAGTGTCTTTGGAACGATAAATGTACAGGTTAAGACTTGTGATTCACGGGTTTACGATTTGCGGATCTGCCTATTTGTGGGTGGGTACGTGAATTTTGTGACCTATTGCAGAAAACCACAGACAGTGTTCTACCCCATTACTTAAATGGGGTGCAAATCCCAGCAACCATAGGAGTATTGAAGTATTGGAGTCATTGGGCAGCTTTGGCAGTTGCCATGAGGGCAGCTAGATTAAAGATGAATGCGCTTAGTTTAAAGTAAGCCATGACAAGCTAGCAGGATCACAATTGGAGGTGTCGTTTTGTTTCAATTGGATTACAATTACACCCATCAGATTACAGATTTCTCTTAATTTATGTTCCTGTCCTGTGCCCACTTGTTGGTGTGATTTCACCTGGGTTATAAAATATCTTTGTCTGGGAGTTCTCCCAACTTCTCCAAATCTTCACACACATCAGCGTCATAGTAGGACAAAACTTTACATAACTTTCTGGAGACTTCACAGGGGAGTTTATTTCATAACTACGGCACCATCATCTGCATCTGCGAAACTGGACTGTGTTGTGATTGTACTTTCCTTAATTTAGTGAAGTTTCTAGTTGGCTATCAATTTATCCTTCTTATTACTAAGTTCCTACTTTGTAAGTATTGTAATGACATATTTCTTATTCATATACCATTTTGTGATTCCAATCGCTGTTATTAAAGATTTTTATTATATATCTAACAAATGGCTTTATGCAAGGCGACTTACAATATCTGAAAACATTACAACAGTTTTACAGATATTTTTATAATTTGTGTAACGGAAGTTACGTGATTTGGTCAGTGTCACACAATGAGACAGAGGGGAAAAATTAACAAGTATTTATTAAACTCTTATGATCTGATAAGAAACATTATTTTTTATATTTATATGGAAAATAGATTTAAAATCAAATAGTAAAAACAGCTAGAACAGTGTTTTAAAATTCCACTTTAGTCTTTGAACAAGCAAAAATGTAACTAAATCCTAAAAAGAACAAATCATTAAGGGGTAACAATCACATAAAGTGTAAGTCTTGAAGACAAAAGTTACAAATACACAGAGTCACTCTTTAATCAAACAGGCTTGGTTTATGGTCAGTGCATTTTAAATCACCTCAGTTGCCGCTGTCTGTTCAAATTGTTCTGATTTCAGCTGCGCTCACTTGCTATCCTGCCGTACCTTCGAACTGGTGGCCGCCTGTTGTTAAAAATCTTTGTTGTCCGCCTAGATAAACTTTTGTTTTCTGAAAGTCTCTGCAGCATTGAAACAAACAGAGCAGTTCATTTTCCTAATATTAGAGCCCACGGTTCTCTTACATTTGGAGAGCAACACATTTTGAAAGTGTTATATTGGTTTGTATTAATTTCACTGAACAATGTCCTCTTGGACAGATTTTATTTATTTATTCTTTTCCTCAACTTGCAGGTATGCAACATTAAGCAATACGGCCTGTTCCTGTACATTTCAGGATACATCTGGTTTCTTAATCATTGTTAACTGCATCCTACACATTGACTTTTTCCTGTTTCATAACTTAAAATAACAATTTTGTGAAGTAATGGTTTAGTTTCTGCTCTTGCTTTTTCAACTGTTTTTATTTTTTAACTGCAGACAGTGTGGTGTAGTGATTAAGGCTTTGGACCTCAAACCTTGAGGTTGTGGGTTCAAATCTCATTCCTGACACTGTGTGACCCTGATCAAGTCATTTAACCTGCCTGTGAGCCAATAGGAAAACCAAATTAAATCTAACCAAGTGTATCATAAATGTTGTAAGTCACCTTGGATAAAGGCATCAGTCAAATTCGTAAATGGAAACTCAAGACTTAGTGTGTATTTAACTTCATCACTTTTTCCATATTATTTCATAAAGCTTATAATGTTTTCTTTTACACTAAAGACTAAATTCTTAGTGTCTTTATTGTTGATTTAAATATTATTTGTCAGCACTTTGGCAATACATTTACTCTGTCTAGTCAAATACTTTTTGTGTTCTGTAGCACATTTTATCAAGCACACCATCATAAGCTGCCTTGCAAAAATCAAAATAATATGATTCAAAGTGAAGGAAAGAGAGAAAAATTTGATAATTCAAACAGAAGATGAATGCAAATATTAAAAAATGAATGTACACAGCAGTAGACTGACAGTTAAAGTTGATACAGAATATGGCATGGTAAGCGCCATTATGATGGACATATGATGAGGTTAGGAGCACAGACTGATACAGTGCATTGCCACACCCACCACATGACAAACCAACTCAGGATCCAGGTTCAGACCCGCGTGCAGCCATGCAACGGGTGATACCTCAGCACCACACTAGTTCAGATGGAATGGAACAGTGGGAGGTGTTTTATGGTGGCTGGAGTGCCAATTCTGCCACCAACCCCCAAGTTTTTCCCTGCAGGTTGGAGGGCCTACATGCAGGGCTGGATGCAGATTAACGTCATACCCAGGGTGAGCAATTGCAGGTGAAGAAGAGTCCGAAAATGTAATAAACACAGGAATGACAAGCAAAATGAAAGGTGGGCCTTCAGAAGTGATAACACAGACATGACCCGGTGAAGGAGTCCCAGAAATTGGAAACTGCAGAGCTAAATGTGTATTCACTACTATTTGATTGGCTACTGTTAAAAGATTTTAAATTGTTTCTATTTGGCTCATGACTTGTTTTTACAAAAAACATTTTGCATCCATTCTAATCTGTTAATTCTTTATGCTAGAAATCAAAATTGAAAACATAATTCAGAAAGAGAGGTGATGAAGTCTTGACAGAATATTTTACATCTGAGGGTTTGGTCAGAATCTTTAACTTTCTATTCGTGATTAAAATAAAAGAAATAAATAACTGAAGCTGAAATATGACATTCAAAACTCCAGATGCATTCACTCATACATTATGATAAACATATTTTGCTTTATAAAAGCATGGATGGGGATGGAAGATTTAATCAACCCAGGCCTCTACAACAAAGCGTTTTTATAACCTTTATATTAAAAAGAATGAATCAATTGAAACTTCTTAGTAAACTTTTTAAACAGCCTTTTATTATAAATCCATATTGCTTTGTGTAGGTTCCCCTAAAATATGCTGCATATATGTGTGTGTGTATATATATATATATATATATATATATATATATATATATATATATATATATATATATATATAGGTAGAAGAACAAAAGTGGGAGAAATATCTAAGAAAGTACAGGAAAGTATGTTAAAGTTGTACAAACATTTGTTGTGGAGAGATGATGGATATGTGGGCAAAAGTACAGGGAAAGAGAAAGCGAGGGAGGCCAGAGTGGAGGTGAATGAGTAAAGTAAAAGAAGATCTGCAGGAAAGGGCTTGACTAGCAAGGAGGTGCAGGACCAAGCTGTTTGGAGAAGGTTGATCAAGCTCATCAACTCCATATAGAAGTGGGAAAAGGTGAACAGGAAGAAGAACATATGTACAGTATATTGTAAGGTTTCTAAACTTGTTTGGGATTCTCCCCAGTGGGACAACACGCTGAAGAGCGTCCTGAAGCGTGATCGCCACGTCTGTGGAAGATAGTTTATCAGTTGCCGGGGCAACTGCAGGCTCCCAACACTGGAGTGGCTTGCAGCTAAAGCAGATCCGAGTCAATTGCGGATGCGCTATAAGCACTTGCCATCGATGGGTGATGCAAGGAACATTATAAACACAGGGAACAGGATTACTTGGCCACTAACCTGGCCACGACCCCGCCTGATTGCTGTGTCTGTGCATAGGAGAGTGGTAGATCCTGCAACATTAAATAACCGTGCTGTTCCAGTTTCAAGCTGAATAAAGTTGGTTTTGCTAAAATACTGAGACTCAGCCTCATGTTTTGGAGTGCAAGACAAGGACTAACACATGAATGTCTGTGAAGACAGTAACCATGCTAGAAGTGGACCTGCGTCCATAACACTGTAAAGCTGCAGGACACCGGCTGTGTGGAGTGGATTCACCTTGGAAAGTTGATGCCCATTTATTGACATTGATGTCCAGATGTGAACTGCTGTCTTAGTTAGTAGACAACTAGACCAGATGTTGAACAACATTGGTCCTAGAGGGCAAACGTGGTGTCAGGTTTTTGTATCAACCCAGTTGCATAATTATAAAACAATCTCTGCCAACAACCTATCTTTTTTAATTTAATGGTATGTTAGTGTTTTAACTCTGCAATGTGAAGTCATTCTTATATCGTAGATTTTTTTTCCTTTCTAAGGAAATCACCCAAATGATTTGAAGCCTAAAACAAATGAGTACTTTTCAGTCATTTTTTTTTTCTCTTCAGATTCCTTCTAAGTTTTTTTATTAAGCCAAATAGTTCACGATGAATACACCAAAGTGTAAATTGAAACAAGCTAGATGGAAATCTTCTGGTTTCTTTGTCATCTATGTCTTATTGCTAATAAGGAGCAATTAACAAGAGTGAATGCAGCTGTTTAAGACTAAGACATACAGTTAAGTTCAAAATCTTAACAAGCAGGACAAGTAAAGTGAAGCAGAAAAATGTCACTTGAGCCATAGGTGCTTTATCAGCAATAATTATTGTCTCATTAAGTAATCAAGTTGGAAAAAAACCTGCAGCCACTGCAGTCCCCCAAGGCTGACGTTGCTCAACGCTGAACTAGATAATAATAACTGAAAAAAGTCATATTTTTTCAGCTTTTTGTCTGTACTTTGCAAGCTTACTGCATACGGTTACTGGATTGTTAAAGCATGTGTTTGCCTTATTTTTAAAACAAAGCATCATTAAGAGATTCTTATTTTGATAATGCTCAATTTATTTTCAATTAGGACAACAGCCTATTTAAAGTGTAAGACACTTTAACATTAAAGAAAGAAACCCTGTGCAGCAAAGCAAACGTCATCACTGCCAAGAGAGTATTTCCAAAAGGACATAACACAGTTTCTCTGCCTTTATTGCATCACATCAATCATGTCTGATTTTTTTTGGACAGTACAAGCTTATTGTGACAGCAATTGAATAGAAAATGTGTGCGAAAGGGGACCTGTCTGTATGTTGTGCCTGTTCTGCTTCAGCGTTAAAGCAGTGTGTAGTATTTTGTTTTTTACTCTTACTGTAACCAAAAAAACCTGCATGAAGTGCACCGCCTGGCCTAAATCATATTGGTTAATCACACTACAACAGCACTGACTTTACTTCAAAGCACTTTAAGAATTTGTTTTTGCTTCTATCACAAAAGCAGATTTATTCTACTGTTAAGTCTGATAAGAGTATTCATGAATATGGATTAACTAGAAAGAGTAATATCCGGAGCTTTTTATTTATTTTTAATTGTGCTAGCAAAATGCATTGTTACTATCATTTCTTTTTAATGAAAACTGAATTTGCTCCATGTTTGCCTTTTGACCAAGTCTAAGAGATGCCAGTCCCATTGCTCAGTTTTGCATAGTGCTACTGGCATTGTGAGCCAAACCACAGTGTCGCAGATCCAAATCCACCCAAGGGCTGACTATGTGAGGTTGCTCTGTAATTATAAATACAGAATTATGAGTTTGAATACGCAGGCACAGAATGAAAGATGTGGGAAATATTTAAATCACATACAAGGTGTAGCTTGATGAATGTAAAATAAGTATTTGGGTTAAAAGACCTGTTTGGAAACAATGAAAAAAATAATATGCTATAACAACAATGGCCTTTACCTATGCATAACTATTATCAACATGTATCACAATACCTATCAAAGCAAGTGTTATGAATAGCACCTTGAATTAACTTTTTGGGATAAAATTTATTTTGGGTACCCAAGGAATTCAGAGGCTTCTCTGAAAAGTTTCTAGTTGCTTAGTTCATTTTGTTTTGGCATTGATGCCACCATTTATGGGATAGTATGCATAGTCATGATGCACCAGGGAAATATTTAGAATTATAAATGAGACAAAATTTAAAGCCATTTGTTAATTTACAGTTGGACAAGTTGTATGCAGGTCTCAACTGGAAAACACAATTAAAGCTCTTTTTATGTGTCATAGAACTCAATGAGCACCACATTCATTTATATGGAAAAAATTTAGAACCATCTGTCAAACTAGTACACATGTCTTTGTGATGTGAAAGGAAAACTGAACTGTGTCAGGAAAACCAATCCAGATATCGAGATAAACTTCATAAAGACCATTACCAAGCTGCAATTTAACTTAATCTCCTGAAATTGGGAATCAGAAGTTATAGTGCTGCCCACTACAGAAAAGTGCCATATATGTACTCTTCTATATAATAATACACTAACATCTGTATGTGATTTTCTGTCCATTCTGACTGAGCAGTCTCATTGGGCAAGAGACACACAAGAGAATACTAAGGAAAAGCATAGGAGGAACATTGAGAGTCTCCTTCAAACATGGATAGTATTTGTAATATAAATGATGTCTTATGTGGGTACTTGGGGCCCGTCTACCATTGGTGGTAGTCAAAAATGAGACAGGAGGTGAGCAGAACACTTTAAAATGACAGAGTCTTAGAAGCAGGCTTTACGGGAATGTGATTGAGGACGCGCTGGCCAAGGCAGGTTGAGACCCATGAAGATAACGTTGAAAGGCATAAGAAGAACATACAGTAGAGGGTACACATAAGGCAGAAGATATGAAATATTTCAAAATGTATTCTATTACCATTCTTTGAAACGCAATGTAGCTAGGACAAAATACAGGTTATGTTTTAAGTACATTTCTGTAGATTTGAGTAACTGACCCTTGTAAATTTTCTTAAGTTTATATTAGATTCACCAGGTAGGTAGAAGAATGAGAGATGGAATGGGCTGACTAGGGCATTTTTATTAATGCTGCCTTAGTATATACATGTCAAAACAAAAGGCTACTCTGTTCAATGAGGCTTAATTATTTTGGGTTTTATTGTCCGTGATTAACTAAATTCATTCAAACAAATTTGAGATCATATAACGTTTTGTCAGAGAAAAATAATAAATTGTTAAATTAGCTTGACATTTATTTTAGTAAAGTATTTAAAGTGCATTTTAAGTATGGTATGTCAGAAGTTATCATAGATCTGTCGTGAATAAGATGCAAGCTGCTTAACAGAAGGAAAATGCTTCAAAACTGGGAAAAAGCTGCCAAGTGAGTGGAAACCAAAATCAAGCTAAGTATGTTAACAACTGTTCAGTTCTGAGCCTCTGGAGATTCCTTTTGGAACGGAAACTAAATGTCTGTCTAACTAACACACATCTTACAGCTCATTACATTGAGTTTTTTTTTTTTTCTAATCTTTTTGTCGCAGTTATATTATTCTGGGTTTGCCTCATATTAGTACAAACTGAATTAGTTTTTGACATTCTTTATTAGTTCACTTATTAAAAGAAGAACAAGACACCTTTGGGTGACTTGCATGGACTTTATTCTTGTGAGACAGAAGAGGATAAAATAAAAATTGAACAAAGTATAATTATTTTACAAATGTAGTCCAGTACTTATGTTTCTGTTTCTGGCTGTCTAGCATCAAGTTTTCTAAATATACCTTCTATGAGTTACAGATCTGTGGAATTATGACATTAATCCTTTTTTTTATTAGAGTTTAAAGTTAGGAGAAAAGATAGCTGAGAACCCTTATTTTGTTGGAAAATTAGTCAAATTAAATTGTAACTGTATAAAAAGTATATTAATTCAATGATATGACTATAGATTGGAGGCAAACATAAATACAAATTGTGCAAAAATGTACAATTTAACATCACCAGAACTGCCATCATTAGAACCTAATTCAGTCTACTGGTTTTTATGCTTATAATCTTGTAGATTGGAACTTACACTTATATGTAAGGTAATGAACCAGAGGTTCATACCAATTCTGAAATATAAAATAATCACAAACAAATTAAGGGTCCAAAGCCCATGTCAACGACATCAAGCATAAAGCAGGAACAGGGTAACAGTCCAACACATGTACACGCCCGCAGTCACACTCAGAAATGAACCTAACATACACATCTTTGGGGATGTGTGAAGATAACCATGGAGAGAACATCCAAACTCCATTAAGAAAATGAGCAGGCACAACTGTATATGTGATTACTGTCAATTTAAGACCTTTTCAATTTAAGGTGCACCTCAACCTTTCGTTCATTGGACAGTAGCTCTCTCCTCAATTCATCACTTTGAATTCACTTGAATGACCTTGTCTTTCATGGACTACTTTCATTTTCTGGAAATATTTATTTAACAATATTATTGTGAAAATTCCATGTGTTTTTGGACATTGTTAGCATACGACTGGATAAGTGAAATGCACCACAAGTAATCTGAGATTTATTCATGGATGTTTTAACATTTTTGATTCTATTCAGCATTTGCCCATGATGGTTGCTGTAGAAGTCAATTGTATCACAAGGTTTGTTATCGCCATTCTCCATGAAAACATGAGGTTCAGTCTTTCTTCGTGGTAAATGATACAAACAACAGTAAGTAATAATAAAAAAAATAATTGTTGGGTAGAGTATTCCTGTAAGCAACAGGCTTTTTTGTCACACAGTCAGTTAAACACAGAAACTGAAGCAGCAACCTTGTGGTCTAAACCAAAATTTCCCAAATGCCAGTCCACTTACTGGTACTGGATTGTGGAATGTTGTTGCTGATCTATAAAAAAATCAGTTAATTCCCAGGCTAAGTGTTTTAACCAATGTGAAACCTTTTCAGACAACATTTCAAATAAAGAATTATGTTATGTTGTGTGTAGACACTCAAACTCCAAAGGGTAACACCACCCACCACTATCTTATCAAATCATCTGAACACATGAATTCCAAAGTGGAAAAAACCGTCCCCTCAATTTTCCAAACAAAAGTGAATAAATATTAATGTTCCAAACTCAAAGGAGGACCTGCGCCTCTGATCTAATGTTACAAGTCCAATGAGGTTATGCTTAAGCTTTATAATGCACTGGTGAGGCCCCATCTGGAGTACTGTGTGCAGTTTTGGTCATTGGGTTACAAAAAAGACATAAAAGTGACTAGGTTGGAACCAGAGTTACAGGGTCTGAATTATAAGGAAAGATTAAAAGAGTTGAGCATTTTCAGTTTTATCTAAAGACTAGCAAAATACCCGCGCTTCGCAGCGGAGAAGTAGTGTGTTAAAGAAGTTATGACAAAGAAAAGGAAACATTTTAAAAATAACATAACATGATTGTCAATGTAATTGTTTTGTCACTGTTATGAGTGCTGCTGACATCAAGGATTTGATTATCATTATTTCTTTCAATCAGGTTCATATTTGGAGGATGTGTTGTGTTCAAGTTATATTCCGTGTTTGTCAACCATTGTAAAGATAACAGGTTTCATTCATTGAAGTGTTCACTACCCAAATAGGTACTCGTGAATCTAAGATGTTTAACAGGCATTCCTGGTATTAAGTTGTGGATTTGCCTGTGAATATTTAGCGGTAGCGTGTCTATCAACTTAATTTAAACTTAAGCTTTACACCTTGCTTTCCTATTGGTATGTCTACAAAGGCTTGTTCAGATTCAGAGGGTTGTTCCTTTTTTACTGCATCAATAAACAGCTTGTCTTACTCTTTATCTTTATCACACACTGCATGCACGGGTTTACTTTTCCCAGTCAGTCTTTTTCCTGCAAAGTCAGTTCACGTGAGCTACTCGGAGTACATGCATCGAAGCTTCTCAGCTGTGCTTGTGCTATCTCGTGCGATCTCACGATGTCCACGGCTTTATTTAATGTTAGATCAGACCTGGCACTTAAAAGTGTCTCTCGCACTTTTGCTGAGTTTGTGCCAAACACTATTCTATCCCTGACTATCTCATCTTCGTTTGCATAAGCACAGTCCTTCACCAGCAATTTTAACTCCGTTACAAAGGGATGAAAAGTCTTGTTTATACCTTGCGTCCTCTCCTTAAACTTGTATCTCGCGAATATAGTATTCATCTTAGGCATGACAAACGCCAGCGGCAGCGTGTCTATGAACTTAATTTAAAGTTAAGCTTTACACCCTGCTTTCCTATTCGTTTGCATAAGCACAGTCCTTCACCAGCAATTTTAACTCCGTTACAGCAATTTTAACTCTGTTACAAAGTGATCAAAAGTCTCGTTTATACCCTGTGTCTTCTAATTAAACTTGTATCTCGTGAATATCATATTCGTCGTAGGCATGACAAACGCCAGCGGCAGCCTGTCTATAAACTTAATTCAAACTTTAGGTTTACACTGTGCTTTGTTTCTGCAGTAGCTGCACTTATGAATATGCTTGTATGCGTCACTCGCTTCATATTCTTTTGCTGCCTTCTCAATTGTGTAATGCGTTTTTTGAACAGGTTTCATTTATCGAAGTGATCACTACCCAAATCGGTACTTGTGAATCTAGGATGTTTAACAGGCATTCCCGGTATTAAGTTGTGGATTTGCCTGCGAATATTTAGCGGCAGCGTGTCTATGAACGTAATTTAAACTTAAGCTTTACACCTTGCTTTCCTATTGATATGTGTACAAAGGCTTGTTCAGCGTCAGAGGGTTGTTTGTTTCCTACTGCATCAATAAGCAGCTCATCTTCCTCTTTATCTGAGACATCACACACTGCATGCACAGGTTTACCTTTCCCAGGTCTGCAATGTCAGTTCAAGTGAGCCGCTCGGAGTACATGCACCGAAGGTTCTCAGCTGTGCTTGTGCTATGTCGTGTGATCTTGCGATGTACACGGCTTTATTTAATCTTAGCTAAGACCCGGCACTTAAAAGTTTCTCTTGCATTTTCGCAGAGTTTGTACCAAACACTAGTCTATCCCTGACCATCTCATCTTCGTTTGCATAAGCACAGTCCTTCACCTGTGAATATTTCGCGGCAGTGTGTCTATTGGATAGCTGCTGACAGATGGACTTATATGGGCAGGCACTCAATTACGTGGTAGGTGTGACGATGAGGGACGCAACTCCGGCTCACACGGCGACCGAGCTGCAGGCTATGTCCGTATATACAGTATGTACGTAAGTAGATTCCAGTTATGACCGTTATGCGTTGAATTTCGAAATGAAACCTGCCTAACTTTTGTAAGTAAGCTGTAAGGAATGAGCCTGCCAAATTTCAGCCTTCTACCTACACGGGAAGTTGGAGAATTAGTGATGAGTCAGTGAGTCAGTCAGTGAGGGCTTTGCCTTTTATTAGCATAGATTAAGAGGAGATATGATTGAAGTGTTTAAAATTATGAAGGGAAATAGTACAGTGGATCAAGGCTATTATTTTAAAAAGAGTTCCTCAAGAACATAGGGACACAGTTGGAAACCTGTTAAATTTTTCCCAAACATTAGAAAGTTTTTTCTTTACACAGAGAACCATAGACACTTGGAATAAGTTACCAAGTAGTGTGGAAGACAGTAAGACTTTAGGGACTTTCAAAACTAGACTGTTACTTTAGAACAGGGGTGCCTACACTTTTTCGGCTTGCGAGCTACTTTTAAAATGACCAGGTCAAAATGATCTACCTACATTAAAAATGATATACACACAGACACACACACACAAACACCACACACACACTTGAGTATCAGAGGTGGGTAGTAACGAGTTACATTTACTTTAGTAACTTTTAAAAAAAATTGTACTTCTAAGAGTAGTTTTACTGCACCAGACTTTTTACTTTTACTTGAGTACGTTTGTGAAGAAGAAACACTACTCTTACTCCGCTTCATTGGGCAACACTCAGATCATTACTTTTTTTCCATTAATTAAAGTTTGACAGACAATTTTCAATCTCCTCTGTGTAGCGTATGCTGTTGTGCACATGCCATCCATTGCGTCTATCGCTCTGACGCGAGGATTTGGATGTTCCCCAAATCAAGGCACTGCAGCTTTGAGGACAGATGTTGCATTTTTCGTTTGAAAGCATTAACTGAGCTAATCATATTGACCATGGTTTTCTTTTTTCCTTGCAGCAGTAAATTAAGCTCATTCAACATGTTGGTCAGATTGGAAAAAAAATGTCAAGTCTAGCAGCCATTGATCGTTGTTAAGTTGCTTGTATTCTGCATGTTTAATGACAAGGAGAAACTCCTTTTTCTCTGGCCAGGGGTCTTGAAATCTCAACAGGAATTTCTCCCTAGTTATCTGTCTCAACAAAGGCATCTTTTATCATCTCTTCATCTTGGAAGGACTTCTTAATTTTAATGATAAAGTGACTCACCCAGAACAATGCTTCGGTGTGTCTGCCTTTGCTTTTGAATTCAGCCAAGTGAAAAATGACAGCTGTCCGATTAACTGCGATTTTAGTTCCCTCTCCTTTCTCTTTCTCATTGCTTTTCGGAAGGAAGTCAGTTTCATAGTTTTTATGAACAGTTCGAAAGTGCCTTTCCACATTTTTCTTCTTTGGAATATCAATGATAGATTGACAGATCAGACAAACGCACTTCGATTGTGACATTGTGAGAAAAAAAAATCCTCTTCCAATTTCACATCCAGCCCATAACCAACAAATTCTTTTTAAATCCCTTTAGTCTGGCTGACTAGATCACTTAGATAGCTGGAGTTTTGCGGTAGCTCACGCGTTTGATCGTGCGTACGGGATGACCAGTGTGTTAGAAGAAAAGAGATCTCAGACTGGCCGTCCTGTCTGTCAATCAAGTGGCAAATGCCATAGGGAGGATATATGATAGACTAAAATTAAAAAAAAAAAACATTTTTGAATGCATCGTGATCTACCTGCACTACCTTTCCGATCTAATCGACATATTGGGCACTCCTGGTTTAGAGAAAAGTGGATAAGACTAGCAAGCTTTGATGGGCTAAATAGCCTATTCTTGTCTAGATTGTTTTAATTTTCTGATGTTCTAATGTTACAAATCTGGACAGCAAAATCCCCACATTGTTAAGAAATCAGACTTAACAAGAAAATACTGCCAATTATGAATGTCCACTTCTGGCACTTGATGGACAAAGTATGATAGAGAATAAATAAGTTTATTATATTTTACATCTACTCAGTCTGCCAATATTTTCTCAGTCTTCTGCTGGTCCACAAGTCAAAAGGGTTGAAAACTGCTGGTATAAAGTCTATTACCATAGCCACATCACAATTCTGACTGTTGTTTAGAGCAAATAAACAGCAAATAAACGGACTGACCGATTCACTAAACAGAAATGCGATTTCTAGCACCACATAGAAGAATAGTCAAATGTGATATAACCCTGGAAAAGTATATTTGTTGTATTTTGGGCTAGTATGAAACCTAAAGTCCAATTATTTATATGATGGGTAATATACAGTATATTGTATATTTAGATTGTAATAATAATGTTTTAAAACACAGGCCATTTTCTAGGTGCTGGGGTGGCATTTTTTTTTTAGTGGCTGCTATGACGATGGGCATCTGAAGATTTCCTCACGGGCTCATTCGAGGTATGTGATAACCCGCCAGAGCGGGAAGGAGCAATGTTGCTAACAGCTTCTTCTGTGTCTCTCCCCACAACAACGAGGAACCACCCAGTGAGGGCACTTAGCCCCACCCATTCTAATCTGCATAATATAAGAAGCCCGGCCACCCGGAAGGAGGCATCTTTTGCAAGCAGAGCAGACCGCCAGATGGAGCTCCCGTGATTGACCTTGACTTATGACGGCAAACAGTTATTTTGTTGTTCATTTTGCCCAAGCAAGCTGTTTATTGAAGACAAAAGGCATATTTTCTGTTGGACATCCTTATTAAATTGGACAACCCCTCATACCTGTACTCGGCCACACATTTTTTCTTCAATATTAAGGAGTTAAAACACAAAATTGTTATATAATTTTTTTTCATTTTCAAGTCTAAAGTCACACCAAGCTTATGCAATTGTTCCCAAAATATCAACCTCCTTTTTAATGCAGATAGAAATGGCTGATTTCATATGAGCTCAACACAGCTGTCAAATAGGTTAGAAAGTGGCAAGTTCTTGTAAATTGCAGTTAAATCGTTGGAGGGACCAGAGTGCCCTACTTTCTTGAGGAATTAATCACTAAAATATTATCCTTATGTTAATCTTCATTGAGGAAAGCACTTGGGGAAAATGAGGACTAAATTTATATTACATTTCAGAAATTAGAAAAGTTACCCTTCGCAATTTGCTCAAAGTAAAAAAGTAAGATATTAGCGTTTTATGATAATTAATCTACTCTTCATTGGAGATCAAAGTTTTGTAAAATAACTTTTCTAACTCATATCTGAGTCAAACTTTAACCTGATTGCCATTTTGCCTTTTTAGTCTTTATGCACCATTGTAGTGTATTCTGTCTTTTAACTATACTTTAAATGTGCATTTTAATTATTGGGTCACACAACTGTTTTGTCAGAAGTGCTGCTTTGCAGGTTTTAACTCCTGCCCTAGGCTTAGTTCACGTTTTACGCTGAAGTTCCAGTTAACATGGATTCCATTTGCTCATTTTGAACTAAACCATTGAATTATTAAGTGGATTTGACATGACTTTGGGGACATAGGATGACAGAGGAAATCACAGTAGCAGCTGTTCCAAAACAGGAATACACCTTGGATGAGATTCCAGCTCCCAAACTCAGTGAATTCAACACACCCATTGGATGCCTATCGGCTGCTGCTGCTAAAATTAAGTGCATGTAACAAATCTGGTACAAATTACCGAGATGGTGAAGCAGAAACCTTAAAAAACCTTTAAAAAGTATCTGGATGAGATATTGGGACAGCTTAATTATTAGCTAAACACACACACACCTGATGGACTGAATAGTCACCTCCCATTTGTCAAATTTCTTATGCTCTTATCTCTGCAATTACTGCCTGTGTCTGATTGTTTCCTTTTTTATAGAGACTCCAGTTTTTCTCCACGTCCCAAATACAGCAATGCAAGGTTAACTGGTGACTCAGTAGTGCCTCAGTATAGGACTGCTGAGTTTGCCCTAAGGTGCACGGACACTCCATGGCTGGCTTCTTCTTTGTACCCAGTGCTGCCTGGATAAGCTCTGATTCATGACATCCTGAAACTGATTAACACTCATGGGTGGTCCATCAGCTGACTCCTTCACCACTGACATCATAGCTCCAAAAAGCTGTGTCATACATCTGCTGTTCACCAAAGCAGGATGAGAAGCATGCTACTAAAATCACTATTAGACAGGTTAATGTCTCAGTAGGGGAAATGTCTAAATTGGCTATCAGCATAAAAAAATAAATGACAACCAAACCGAAACACAAAGAAGACCTTTTCACCATGTTCTTAATCTTTTTTTCTGTGGCTCAAATACAGTACATTGCCTTACATAGAAGATGGTATGTGAGACCTTTAAAATGTATCGTGTCATTACGATAGGGAATATGCGACACTTGAATATAAAAGAACCACAAATGCATTTGTATGTCGACATTTAGCTTCACTATATTGACCCATTCATCAAACATTGAAGCACGCACATTGATCCTGGAGGATCCTCGAAGAGTCTTTCTGTCACATGTAGACAGCAAACAGAGACTCTTACATCACATTCTGACTTTTATCGTGCTGTGCCCCCCGACTTTTTGCTGATACTACAATTCGAGCATGTGTCACGTTAATTTCTGAGGATGTGCTCAGTGGACATGTCAAATGAACTCTGGGAACGTGGAGTATAAACAAGGGATATTCCTAAGGCCAAGGTCATATACTTCTAACTTGTAGGTGAGATGATCCCAGAATGTATATACTGTACAGGGGTGAGCAACAGTAGGTTTACAGTTATTTGTGTGAGAGATGGCCAACAGCTTATCCTGGTCAATACATTCAGGCCGCTAGATGGAGTCCTTCCAGGCAGCATGGAGGTGCCCCGGATTCCTGCAGGGCATTATGGGAGATGGAGTGAGACTCCACAGCCCTGCTGGGTGCTGTGGGTGCCATCGGAGAACACTGCAGGGAGACACAGGAATTTCTATATTCCCTATAGCCCAGAAGTACTCCCAAGTCATGGTGACAGAAGGACAGAAGCACTTCTGGGTCGAGGACTATTTAAAGGACTGTGGAAAACCCAGCAAGCTGCGCCGGAGTTGGGAGGAAGGGTGAAGGAGCTGCTGGGTGGAGAGGAGGATTTATTGAATTGATTATTGTTATTATTGATTATTATTGTGTATTATGGAGGTGGAGATGCTTTGTGCACATTATAGAAGAAATTAAAATCATTTCTGATACTTTTACCTGGCGTCTGGACATGTTTTCTGCGGGTTTGGAGGAGAGACAGCACGCCCTACTGTCACATTGTATGGAAAAGGGCATGCAGGTTATAACTATTATAATAGCTATATTACCTCAATAGCTTTATTTACTTTATTAACTCAAAAGAATGTCACAATGGCACGGTGCACTTAACTACAATCTTATAAGTAATCAAATGGCCGGCCTTCATTATTTACACATTCTTGTAGTCTACTTGCTACACTCAAGCACACTTTGGCACAGAGTACATCAATAAAAAATACAAATAAATAATACAATAATTAATAAAAAACAAATACACAAATAAACTCTGTTTCACGTACTCACAACTGTAAACCTGCTTTGCATTGCATTTATTGTAAATTTTAAACGTGTGTAATTTTAAATTCTTATGTGATAGTCTGATTAGGTATTTAGATTTAGCATGAAAAATACTATATATATATTAATTCATATGACAAAAAAGTAACATTTTGTTGCCAAGTGTAATGTTTAACATCTTGGAACAAACGCATAGCTGCTTTTGTTTTTTTTTGTTTCATTTTTCCACATGAAATACCCTTACATTGCAAAAAAAAACAGTTTTGCACTGGCTTTTTAATTTGTGGTCATAAAAATATAATATAGTAAAGAATTTTTAATAATTTCTTTCTTCCTAAAGCCTCTGTGTTTATTGGCATTAAATGTAAAACAAGATTAAAAGAAATGAAAAGCATGTTTTTATTTTACATCCAAGAGAGATGTCATGCTGGGATTTTAATTCCAGTGCTAATGCTAACTATAAAAGTGCATGCAAGGTGATTAAAGCCAATGAGGTACATTTATCCAATTAATAGACGCTTTTAAATAAATGCCATATTCTGTGGAAACTTGTAAATAAAGCTCTTGCTCTTTTAGCTTCAGTGGCTGAATGAATTATTTTTAGCTGGAGGCAAATTGTTTTGATTGTGAAAAAATTTGTCATTGAGTTGAAAAGTGGAACCACTGCTGCTGTGGAATTTAGTGCTAATGTTAAAGTTTCACACCCAATTAGTAACAGTAATTAAAATGACATGTAATTTAGATTAGCTGGCATTTACTGCACTCTGTGAATTGTCTTCTATTTATAATTTGTTTTATTTAATTAGGTTTGTTTGACCAAAAA
Organism: Polypterus senegalus; assembly: GCF_016835505.1. NCBI lineage: Eukaryota > Metazoa > Chordata > Cladistia > Polypteriformes > Polypteridae > Polypterus > Polypterus senegalus. The sequence goes on from NC_053158.1 coordinate 44,625,125, forward strand.
CCTGAACTATATATCCAGGATATACTGTATACTACAAACATGGGTTAGCCGAAAAGTAAACAGCTCCTGTTCATTTGAGGTATTTATTAAATGGTATTCAAAGCACAATGCTGTCTTGTTCTTCAATTTTTGACACATTAGTCAAAGTCCCAGAGCACTGGCAGAAGCTGAAATATTAACAATATATTTAAAACGAGTTGTGAGTGATGTGTACAGTATTTCCATCCATCCATCCATCATCCAACCCGCTATATCCTAACTACAGGGTCAGAGGGGTTTGCTGGAGCAAAATCCTGCCAACACAGGGCACAAGTCAGGAAACAAACCTCAGGCAGGGCGCCAGCCCACCACAGGGCATGCACACACACACACTAGGGACAATTTAGGATTGCCATTGCACCTAACCTGCATATCTTTGGACTGTGGGAGGAAACCCCCAGGGAGAACATGCAAACTCCACTCAGGGAGGACCTGGGAAGCAAACCCGGGTCTCCTAACTGCGAGGCAGCAGCACTACCACTGCACCACCGTGCTGCCCTATACAGTATTTAAATAGATTCATTTTGAAACACACTCACTAGTTTACCCTGCAACCCTTGTGTGATTGCTGACGCCCCAGAGTTATGAACCACAAAATACTTTTATTCTTTTTAACTTGTTATAACTCTCTGAGCATTCTCAGTGGCAAATGGCAGTTGAGTGAGCACAAGTTCATACCGGCATTCTCTGTAGAGTTGGTTTGCTGTTCCATCATCTGTGGATTTTTCTATCCACTACAGTACAGGCCGGCCCTGATTCTGGTTACCACTGTTGTTTGTAATGCTGGCATGCAAGTGGTGGTAAGAGACTAGAAGAGCTGTCACAAATGCTTATCTGCCATGTTCAGGCCTTGCAGCTTGGCAAAAAGCAAATTAATAACTAGAGTGGGCAGTTCGCCATCTTGTCCCTTGTGTCATTTAGCATCTCCACCTCCTAATTCTGTTCTAAACCACCAAACTACCTGCCGTGAGCTATTCATTCTCTGCCACCAAACTCCAGCCTCTTGCATATTTTGTTAAGAAATATAAATTTGTAAGTTGCCCTAAAGAAAATTGACTATTTGATAATGTTGCTGTCAGAACGGTGGTGCAGTGGTAGTGCAGCTGCCTCGAAGTAAGGAGGCCAAAGGCATGGAAGTTACTTAATTCGGTGACGCTAAATTGGCCCTCGTGTTTTTGTGTGTGTATGTGTGTGTCTGTTAGCCCTGCAATGAACTGGCGCCCTGTCTAGGGTTTGTTCCTGTTCCTGCGCCCTATGCTCCCTGGGATAGGTTCCAGCCCACCCTGCGACACAGGTCTGGATTAAGCAGATTAGAAAAGTAAATTAAATAAAAAACAATATTGTTCCTTCTCGCTGACCACTCTCATGGGGTAAATCTACAATAAACTATTTTTATGTAGGAAATCATTCTGAATTTTAGAATTTAACATCTACAACCTATTTGGACTCACCGAGGGGAATATAACAATTGCTTGCTTTAAATTTGATGGGCTGATTTCCATTATTGTACGAAATTTCCTTGACTTAGTTACTGTAACTGTTTGCTCTTTTTCTCACAGCCCTCTCAGTCACATTTACATATTTTCTTTCTTCTCCACACTACATTATATTAATCTACACATGCACAAGTCTCCAACTAATGTTTTAAGTCTGTATTTTTAAAATTACTTGTATGTGATAGAGTACTGAATATTTAAACAGTGGCTGCTTTCCAGTTTTTTTCAGCAACTGGATATAAATTCTTCCTCTCTTGTGTGTCTTTTTAATCATCTTGTATCCTTTAGAACATTAGAATATTAGAATATTATTCTAATGTTCTAATTATGATGAGAACTTGCTTGTCCATCTAATTCACCTAGAGTGTCCTCTTTCACCTAGATTGTTCAAAATAACATCAAGTCAAGATTTAAAAGTCTATAAAGTCCCACTCTCCATCTCCATGGTTCTTTGCATTAAGAAAAACCTTCTAACATTTGTGCAAAATCTGCCTTTAGCAGGTGTCAATGAGTGAACGCTAGGGGTTCGCTGTTATCCCGTGAAACCTAATGGACAGATGCAGACACTGGTTTAAAAGCACCAAGAACTATTTTAATTTTTTCTTCAATATAGTGCCTCTAAAGCACCACATCCACCACAATACACAAATAATCAGTAATACAATTCAATCCGCTACAATAAATCAATCCTCCATTCCCAGCAGCTCCATCACACTCCCTCCCAACTCCGGCTCAGCTTGCTGGTCTGCACCAGTCCTTTAAATAGTCCTTGACCCGGAAGTGCTCCTGTCCTTCTGTCCATGTAATTCCATAGCACCTCCGGGTCAGATAAAGGCTTATATTTTTCTTCAGCCCGGAAGTACTTCTGTTTCTCCGTCCTTGTGACTTGGGAGTGCTTCCGGGCTACCGGGAAGATAAAAATCCCTGCGTCTCCCTGCAGCGTCCCACGATGGCACCCACAGCACCCAGCAGGGCTGTGAAGCTGAACTACATCTCCCATGGTGCCCTGCGGGAATCCGGGGCACCTCCATGCTGCAGGGAAGACGAGTCTAGTATGTGTCAGCTGGGATGAGCTGCCAGCCATCCATCACCCAGGTTTCTAACCATGTCCATGTGTTCTCGTTGAAAAATGTATGTTAAAGTAACAGCTAAGGAATTCTGTATAAATTCTGTTCCTAATTTTAAACACTTTGATTTTGTCACCTCTTAATCTCCATTTGCTAAAACTGAAAACATTCACCAAACTATTATCACACTTCATAACTCTTACTGTTGGAGTCAGTCTATTCGCTCTTCTCTGGACTGTTTCTAGCTCTGCTGTGTCTTTTTTGTAATTTGGAGACCACAAATATACAAAGTACTCCAGGTGAGACCTCACTAGTGCTCTATATAAATTAACCTCCTTTGATTTGTGCTCCACACATCGTGATATATAACCTAACATCCTGCAAGCAGACTTGATTGCTTCTGCAAAAAGTCAGGATGTAGATTGTGACCAATAGGTCTTCCTCATAAAGTGTACTTTCAAGTTTCAGACTGCCCTTGCCACAGTTAAGCACATAGAAATGTAGTCTGGTCTTAGTGTTAATGTTATCAAGAGTTGTATTAGTAGTTAAAAGAATAACAAATTTTATATTGTACTGGAAAAGCAATGTTGCTATTTTATTACTATTAAAGACTTTGATTAAAGAACGTTATTGACTGTTTGAAAGTGCAGAAAATCGTCTCTCTGGGCAGCAATATGAGGTTCCATGTGGTGTAAAACTTTGATAGGAACAGAGCTCAGCCTGTCTGTTGTGTTGTGAGGTCTACCTCCCATACGACCTCTAGGTTACAAATGAAAGGGTTCCTTGGTTTTGGTGCATTGCCCGCAAAACCAGTAGTCCCGGTTCACGTACAACTCGGTTCACGACCAAAAAGCTTGCCAAACTTTTGCCTTGGTTCACAACCACACACTCGGTATACGAACAAGCCAGTTTCCCTTGCCTGTCTGAGCTGAGCTGAGAGAGAAAGAGAGAGAGAGCAAGAGAGAGCAACAGCGAGCGAGCACGTGCCTGATGGGGGTTGGGGAGAGGAGATTGCTTCACGTGTTTGCTGAACAAGCCAGTTTCCCTTGCCTCCTGAGCTGAGAGAGAGAGAGCAAGAGTGAGCGAGCACGTGCCTGCTGGGGGAGGAGGATATTGCTGCACGTGTTTGCCTGCCTATCTGTAGGCTGTAGTGCAAGCGAATCACAAACCCCCACCACAGGCAGCCTGAGAGAGAAAGAGAGCTGCCATGCTTTTTCATTTAAGCAAAGCCGCTCCTTCTTCATTGTTTTCAATAAGACATGCACTCTCTTTGTGCTCTACAGTATTTTGTGTGCTTTTGCAGTTATCTATGGCTTCTAAGCAAGTGGAGAGTGGTCAGAAGTAAGTTTTGAAGAAAATTGAAATCGAAGTAAAGAAAGAAATTACAAGAGGTGGAAAAACTGTTTACCAGTTTACTCATTTACCAATCTGAGAACCCTCGTGCTTTCAAGCAGCATAATGTAAAGAAAGCCAGACTGCCAGTAATGTGGAGGGCAAACATGAAGGGTTGGGTCACAAGAACTTTCTTTTTGGAATGGCTGCATGAGGCTTTCACTCCCACCAGCTAAACAGCTAAAAGCACCAGAAACCCAAGAAATCACAAGAGAAAACACCTGAAAGAAAACACTTCATGCCAGAACTCGTTTCATGCAAGGTTAGTTTTCTTGGTGGTTTTTGTATTACCGATTTTTCAAAAGTTTGATTTTTTAGTTCATAATGCGATTTGTTGCAATGTTATTTTTCTCTTTTTTCAAATGTTCCCTTTTTTCCTTGTGCTTAAAACTCATGAAAGTGTTTACAGATGGAGATTTTCATAGCGCGATTAGGTGCGATATTAAATTTCTCTTTTTTCAAATGTTCGCTTTTTTCCTTGTGCTTAAAACTCATTAAAAAAATTGTTTACATGGAGGACTTCATCATGTGATTTGTTGCAACGTTACTTATTTGTTTGCTTGTGAGTTGGTTTTTGCAAGAGCTTCGGATTTGTTGTTCCTTTTTTTTTCCGCCTTGCTTAAAACTCATTTTAGAAACATTGTTTACAGCGATCAGGCTTTAGGTTTAATAGTGTGATCTCCTGCAATCTTACTTTTTTGTTTTCTTGTGAGTTGGTTTTTGCAAGCGCTTCGGATTTGTTGTTCCTTTTTTTTCTGCTGTGCTTAAAACTCATTTAAAAAAAAAATGCTGCGCGAGCAAGGGAGGTAGGGAGGGAGGGGCTTTGGTGGTGTGTGTGCTACAGAGAGAGAGAGAGAGCGCCAGCGAGCCAGCTCGTGTAGCTGATCAAGGAGCCTGGGTGTTTGGTGTCAGTGTTATTCAATGTTTTTACATTAGTTTACTATTGCACTGTGGATTCTATGGTGTAATTAACTATATTTGTGCTTAATCTTTACATATTTTTACATATTTACATACAGTTTGTACGGTCTGGAACGGATTAATTGTATTTACATACAATCCTATGGGGGAAACTGCTTCGGTTCACGACCAACTCGGTTTACGACCAAAGTTCTGGAACGAATTATGGTCGTGAACCGAGGTTCCACTGTATCTCATTTGTGAGTTTAAGCCATCACAATCGTTGCAGGCTGTTTTAATGAGTACAGTATGTCTTTTCTCCAGCAGGAGCAGGAGGAGGTTAGGAGCATGCACTGATATAATGAAAAGAAGAATTTGATGAAGATATGTTTTCTATTGTAACTTATGTCTGTTGATCTTGCCTCCATTCTTGCATCTTTTTGACAGTACCTTTACCCTCCTTTAGTTATTTATACTGAGTAGCATTTTGTTTTAGATGTATTTAAGGTCAATTCCATTGACAACTTTCATTTTTGGTGGTTCATATTTTTTTGGGACTCTAATATTTGTTCAATGTGTAGGTGGCACACAGGATGGATGGATGCATCCCGGCCAGAAACCAGAATGATTCCTTACCCAGAGGGTAGGTCCTAAGGAAACGTAAAGGCATCCCAACCAGAACCGATGGTTCCTTACCCATGTGGCAAGGCCCAAATAAATGGTCAGGCATCTGGACTGTAAATGGGCTTAATACCTTTTTCTGGCAATGTTAAAAGATGAGGACAGGGAAGGACTGTCTCTGGGTGATGTTTATTCCCCCCAGGCGCCTATTTGGGAGCCAGCAGGGAATGCCAGGAGTTGTAGTCAGGTAGCACAGCCCTGCTAGGGTCTGTGGGTGCCACAAGAAGGTGCTGCTGGGAGATGACCCAGTGGTATTGGCACCGGAAGTACTTCTGGGTCCTCACTAAAAGGTACCACATTCCCTTATCCAGGCAGGTCAGATCTGAGGGGAAGGAAGTCAACACTCAACTGGGTTTAGGGCAGTGCAGTGGTGAGAGGAGAGATGAGAGTATTGTGGAGAGAGAAAAGGAGAAAACCTGTGCTTTATGTTTTGTCAATTTTGGAGGTGTTGTGTAATAAAACCATCCATTATTTGAATCCTTGACTGTTTGTGTGATCGTGATTGGGGTTTAGGGCCCACTGACAGCCCAGTTCCATCACAAATGGAATAAAAATAATAACTTGTGCAGTGTTGCATAATACACTCATGTAGTTTTTTTTCAGGGTAGTGATCGCACACATTTACCCAGGCTACATTCTACAACATATAAACCCAATAAATCACTTCACCATACTCTTTGTACATATGTAACATCTTTTAAATTACTTTTGGAGATAGAGCTAAACAGCAGAAGGTTTTAAAAATGCTTTTCTTTGAATTGCTTCATCATTTTTATAATACCTTGCAAATGTTCACATTTGATGTTTTAAAGCATTTTGCTGTGAAAATGTTGTACATCTGCTGTAATAAAACACATTTGAAATGAAACACTTCCATTGGATGCACAGAAATGGCCTTTTAATGAAAAAGCCTGGCGTACTAGACAGCACACACCTTCACATTATTAGTTCTGGTGAAGGAGATGGAAATAATTATTGTGTCAGTCAGCCAAATCCCAAGCATGCCTCACATATTCGGTAATCCAGACCTGGTGGAAGATATTCTGCTGTGTATTAATACTACATCAAACAACACATCTTCTTTAAATCTATTATTATTAAGGGAAATAAAGAACTTAATCTGTAGGCAGTACTGTCTTTTTCTTGTCTTCCTCCCTCTACTATTAACACTATCCAGTGAATCAGACCCCATAATGGGTTATGAAAACAATAGAAATTGTGATGGTTGGAGTAGCCATGAACTAACTACAAGACCTTTGACATCCCCCTATCATCTTAATAACTTGGATATGTTTTTGTCGAGTGTTCAGTGGGTTTTGACACCATGTGTGACTGCTATATTTGTAGAAATCACTGATTGGTGAGCTCATTTTGATCTAGCTAGTTGTGTATACCTGCAATGTATTGTTCGTGGAAAATTTCTCATCCATGAGCTGAGAGTGTTTAGAAATCATTTCAGAATGACTGACCTCGGAAAAACTGGAGGTACTTTTATATATTCAGTATGAGATACCCTCGAGTAGGCAGTGTGTTGAACAATAATATCCAGCTTTCCTTAATTTCATTGTCTATTCCCATAAAATGCATTCAAACAATATTCAGATCCCTTCACTTATTTTACATTTTGTAATGTTGCAGTCTTGTATTAAAATCATTTAAATTATTTTTTCCTCCACATCAAGCAACATTCTGTACCCCAGAATGACAAAATGAAAATAGAAATTCAGGAATATTTACAAATTTATTAAAGCTTAAAAAACTGAAATATATTGTCACAAGTATTCAGACCCTTTGCTATGACACTTGACATTTGGCTTAGGTGAATTACATTCAATTGGTCATCATTGAGAAGTTTCAACACCTGCTGTGGAGTCCACCTGTGGGCAAATCAATGCATCAGTCATGATCAGGAAAGGCACACACCTGTCTATAGAAGGTTTCACAGCTGACAATGTCCATCAGAACAAAAACTAAGCCACAAGGCTGAAGAATTGCCTGTGCAGCTTAGAGACTGGATTGTGCTTGGGGCACAGATCTGAAGAAGGCTACAAAATAATTTCTGTAGTACTGAACGTTCCCAAGAGCACAGTGGTCTCTGTAATTTTGCATGGAAGAAGTTTAGAACAATCATGACTCTTCCTAGAGCTGGCCAAATCGAGCAATCATGGGGGAATGGCCTTGGCAAGAGAGGTGACCAAGAGCTCAATGGTCATTCTGGCTAAGCTCCAGAGAACCTGCATGGATATGAAATAAATTTCCAGAAGGGCAAGCATCACTGTAACACTCCACCGATCTGAGTTTTATGATAGGGTGGCCAGACAGAGGCCTCTCCTCAGTAAAAGACACACAAAACCCGCTAAAGGACTCTCAGACTGTGAGAAATGAGATTGCCTGGTCTAATGATACCAAAATTAGCATCATGTATGGAAGAAACCATGAACTACTCAGCACCTGTGCAATGCCATTCCTAACGTGAAGCATGGTGGTGGCAGCATAATGCTTTGGGGTTGTTATTCAGTTCCAGGAGCCAGGAGACTAGACAGAGTTGCAGGAAATATGAATGTGGAAAAGTACAGAGATATCTTTAATGAAAACCTGCTCCAACGAACTGTTGACCTCCGAGTGGGCTGAAGGTTTACTGCCAAACAGGATAATGACCGTAAGGAACAACTCTGTGAATGTCCGTGATTTGCCCAATCAAACATCTCTGGAAATACCTGAAAAGAGCCGTTGACTGACAGAGCTGGAGAGAATCTACCAGCAGAAGAATGGCAGAAAATCAAAACCATAAGAAACTTGCTGTATTGTACCCAGGAGGACGACAGGCTGGAATCTCTGCCAATAGTGTTTCACCTAAGTACTAAACAAAGGGTCTAAATACTTGCGTCAATTGGATATTTCAGTTTTTTAGTTTAAATAAATTGATAAAAATTTCTAAAATCCAGTTTTTGCCGTGTCATTCTTGGGTATTGTGTGTTACTTCATGAGGGAAAATTAAACGACTTTAGTACAACGCTGCAACATAGCAAGATGTGAAAAAAGTGAAGGGGACTGAATACTTTCTGAATCCACTGTAAATCAAAAGTTTAGTGACATCCATAGTGGCCACATTCTCACAGATGTGTATTTACGGTTTCATTAAAATGAAATAAAAACCAGGGCTATATAGAACAATTGCAAATGAAATTCATAAATGAGTGTGTGCAAGTGTGCCCCCAGATGAACTGGCCTCCCACTGTTCCCACTTCCTGCCAGTCTATATTGGAAATGAGTGGATGTATGAGAATATGCTTAACTGTTTTTTGTCTTAAAATTTGTGAAACTGACAAAAATGTATTTTTTTATAGTTTAGTTTTACTGTGTGCAGGTTTTAATTCAATTTAGGGAGGGAATCTTCAGTAATGTGTAATAAAAGATAAGTGTAAGATCCCACCTTATAATTTAAAATTGTAAACTTATTATCTTTCACACTTTGTTGTGGTAAAATTCTAAATGGCAGTACTTAAAATGGAAAAAGAATGGAAACACTCTTAAAGATGAATTATCTGGGCCCTTCACAGATATAATTTCTCACTTCAAATTATGTTTTCAGGTAGTAAACCACTTTATTTTTCTTTCTTCACTGTATATCCCTTTTTATTGTATATTTTGTAACTTTGACAGCTCAATTGTAATGATGATAAATAATTCATATTTTTTCAAGCTGTATGGCCCCCAGTCATAGCCGCATGCAACTTTCTTCTTTTTTATTTTCTCCCATGTGAGGTGCTGAACAAATTTCTACAGTAAAATTAAACCTTCAGTTTTATTGCAAGTGCTCAGTAATATTTCTGTTTACTAATGAGGAGCCACAAATGCTGAACAAGGGTCATATTTTTAGTTAAACAGTTTTCTTCTTGTTTAATTTTGTTAGTTTCATGCACTGTTTTTGTTGTGCCCTTCAACTTTCTCAGTTAATTTCAGTGAGTGGAAGTTTATAATGAGTGAAGAATGCTGGTCTTTGGAGTTTGTCATTGTTAAGTGTCAAATGTCTGAATCCTCGTGGCAAACAAAAGAAATTTATTTTTCAGTTATGTAGCACAGACAATATTCTTGTATGAAATGTACTTTATATTTTTCTCATTAAACTGGTTGTTTAATTTATTTTAAAATGAAAAACAATAGTCACATAAAATAAGTACTCTGTAATTTTCGTATTATTTTGCTAGATTCATTAAGCAGAAAATGAATACTTGCCCTCACAAATTCCTTTAAAGGTTACAGTAAATATCATTTCAAATTGTAATCTTAAATATCTAGAGGAAAAGGATGAAAGATGTCATTTCTTGATTTTTTTTCAAAGAAATTCCATTCATATTTTCAAAATATTTTTTTGGATTATGAAAAATATCATTATATTCCATCTTTATTAAAACATACCTTCCACTGTGAGATACTGTGGAATAAGTGAATGTGCTTCTTTGCTCGTGCTGGAAATCTTTTTGCTGATAAGAGCTCTGTATTAGAATGAACTGAACTGAAAAGTAAGGGGGGCAGTGGTGAAGAAATGATTTCACATCATATCGCGTGTGCTTCTTGATCACTGGCCAATGTCAGCTAATCTCTGTGCTTGTTGTTAAATAGTCAAAAATAGCAATCCTATTTTTTTTTCTGCAAAGCCCAGAAGGTCTACCTATTCTCTGCCCTCCAAAATAATTAAAAAAGATAAGTCAGCCTGTGAGATTACTGAGTGGCACAAGTCTATAGAAAATAAGCTGTATCAACTGAGCTGATAACTCTGTAAAAAAATAAGTTATTTGACACTATGGTCCAGTAAAAAACAGAAAAACTAACCAGATTGTTTAAAGGAAATAAAACTTAAATAGTCTGCCTTAGATATTAAAGTTCAAAAGTAAAACTACACATACCACAAATGTGTGTGTGTTGGGGGGGCTTTGGTGTTGACTTTTCAATATAACCAAACATAGAAGATGCTTATTTTTAAAATGATGTAGTTCATGGGTTGGTGCTTCATCTAGTTTAAAAATCTGGAGTGGGCTCCCTTAGACTTTCATGTAAATCAGATATGGGGATGGATATTTGAGGAGTAAACCACAAGGCAATTTTTATATTTTTATATTATGTACATTTATTATGTACAACAAATCAAATTAATAATATATTGAACTATTATTATAAAAGCATTGTTGAATAAATCAGACTCTGCAGCTGCATGAATAAAAGGTAAAGTACCAGTTCTGGTTAGCGGAAATAGCCCAAAAGTTGCTAGAAATCTATGTTTTGTATCTAATACTTGTATTCGAAACTTGGTTGACCTAAGTGAAAGCGTACTCAGGTTATCTTGTTTACATACACACACATAAACAAACAAAATGGTATTTTCAGACTAGGGAGGTCTAAAATGTTGAGATTCATCAAAATCTCGAAATGGAATTTTTGGAGGATTCCTATACTTTCCCTTATTAATAATAATAATACATTTTATTTATATAGTGCCTTTCCCATGCTGAAGGCACTTCACAGAGTCTTAGAAAAGAACAGCAGGGTATATGTAACATTGGATACAAATGTTTTTCTGATTAGAACAATGAAGCAGACTGCAAAGCATTAAATAGAGTAAAGGACAATAAACCAAAGTAAAATGCTAAATTCAATACTAAAAGAAAAACCTAACAAATAACCTAATTTGTGATATAACAGACACACAAATTATCCTCAGTACCTGGACAGAGAGGTAAACTGAAAGAAAGGACAGAATGTTAAGTGAAAAGCCTTCCTAAATAGATGAGTTTTAAGTTGTTTTTTAAAAGAATGAGTGGAGTCAGCAGATCTAATTAATTTCGGGATGTCATTCCAAAGTCTGGGTGCTATGGAGCTGAAGGCCCAGTCACCCATAGAGTGCAGGTTAGTGTGAGGCACAACAAGATTACCAGAATCAGAGGACATTAGTGGGTGAACAGGAGTATAGTGATTTAGAAGGTCACTGATGTAGTCCGGTGCAATGCCATTTAAAGCTTTGTAGGACATTAGCAGAATTTTATATTCGATTCTATAAGACACAGGGAGCCAGTGAAGGTGGAGCAGGATGGGTGTGATGTGCTCACTGTTGCTGGTTCGAGTAAGGACTCTTGCAGCCGAGTTTTGAATAAGCTGGAGCTGTGATATAAGATTAGAAGGGGCACCTGCCAGCAGTGAGTTACAATAATCGATGTGGGATGTGATAAAAGCACGGACAAGTTTCTCAGCATTGAAAAAGGAGAGGAAGGAACGAACACATGATATGTTACAGAGGTGAAAGTAAGAAAGTTTCTTAATGTGGTTTATGTGGGCGGAATAAGAAAGGGAGGAATCAAAAATGACACCAAGATTCCTTGCATCAGTAGAAGGTCTGATGAGATCAATGTCAACAGTGACTGAGAAGCTCATTTTCTTAAGTTGTGCTTTAGTCCAAATTTGCAGGAGTTCAGTTTTGTTGCAATTTAATTTTAAAGAGTTCTGCTCCATCCAGGTTTTAATTTCACTGAGGCAAGTTTACTCATTTACGAGAGAGTCAGGGAGGTCTAAAATATCAAGATTCATCAAAATCTCGACATTGAATCTTTTGACTTTACAATACTTTCCCTATACTTCATATACGAGAAAGTAATAAAGGACAGTGTATTTCTTCTTCCAACATTAAGTGATTTATAAAACCTAATTTGTTAGAAAATTCCTTGTGTTTTGTTTTCAACCATAAAGGACTCCCAGTAGTCATTTGAAGGATGAACTTAACATCTGACTTGGAATTTTCTTAGTTGGCACCTTTCTCTCTCAGTGGTTGCTTGATAGAAGAATGATGCTATTAAGATGAGACCTTGGAGTCCAACCCAAACCTTGACCTATGGACAATGGAGGCAGCAGATTCATTTTGGACATGGTTTTCACAAATCTGGCTTCTCTTCCTACTCCTTCCGCTCTGCTGCATTTTGTCTCAAAGTGAAGTGCTGCTTGATGAATCATGCATTTCTATAAGGATCATTCCTTGCCTAGGGTCTTTCAGCTGGTGATGTTGACCTGTTTTTAAAGGTAGATCATAAAAAATGTCCTTTAAACACTTCTTTTGACCAACTCAAATTTTCTGATCTTGGCTCATTTGATAGTCCAGGACTTCTCTGGAATGACAGGAGTGCTGTTTTACAGGGGCCTATCTAATGGAGTTGGTTCTGAAGCATCCAGACCACAATTCTGACATTCTTAGTCTTGGTAAGGGTGCTGGAACTGTTGTAAAGATAGTCCCAGTTTGCACGGTAAAGGCAGAACTAATGCAGTTTTTTTGGTGGGAATGATATGAGTTCCAGGTCAAACCTCTCTTCAGATGTGGCATGTAGTTAAAGGTTTTTAGGCCAACAAATTCTGCTTTTCATCGAACTCCTGGCAAAATGGCGAGTCTGAGGCTAGGGATCTGTGCTGGCAATCAGAAGGTTGCCGGTTTGATTCCCGTAAATGCTGAAACGATCCCACTCTGTTGTGCCCTTGAGCAAGGCCCTTAACTTGCAATTGCTTTGCCCAGGGTATGATGTTAACCTGAAAGCAGGTCCTCCAAGTTGCAGGGAAAACTTGGGGGTTGGTGGTATGACTGGCACTCCAGCCACTGTAAAAACCTCACGCTGTCCCACTCCATTCGAACTAGTGTGGTGTCACCTGTTACGCAGCTGCTCTCGAGTCCTAATTTGGGATGCTGAGGTGGTTCATCATGTGGGGAGTGCAGCAACATGCTGCATCAGTGCATGCTGCCAACCTCTCTCTTAATTAGGCAGTCTTCTTTTTTCCAGTATCTATGATTTAGTGTCAATCCAAAACTTCCAAAAAACGTGTTTGCTACATTTTAATTGGTCTTTAGCAATCATGCATATACAGTACAGTATGTTACATTGGACTAATTACCGTAAGTGTTTTATCCTGAATTTAAAGATTTTCAACATCATGGTTTCAGTTCCATGTTTCCGTGGATGTTTAAGCCGTTATTTATTACTGACATCACTGATGGGTCTGACACTGAAGTAACTTCAGCTTTTCTGCATTCACTGATGTTTACCCTGGTGTTTACTCCACTGAGTTTACTTCTTGTTAATTGCCATTACATTAAGGGAGCAAATCCACAGCAAAAACGTAAATTAGTAAAAAAACAACAAGAGAGTGTTAAGCAATTAAAGTGACAGCAAAAATATAAACATTTCTACAACGTAAATAAATGTAAATTTGACCCTACTGTGATTTTTTTAAATGTACAATAAGAAAAGAAGAAGAAAAGAAGACCAGCAAATGAAGCAATGAGATCAGTTACAATTAAAAGAGCTCACTGTCTGGAATAAAACCTGCAGCCACAGGGGGCCTCGGGACTTAACTTGAGAAGTACTGCTGTACAGAATTGTAGTGATACAAATGGCCCTTTGGTTTCCTTCATGAAGTTACTATTCTTAGTGCAGTTTCCTGAAGCAAAATCTGGCACCACTAATGAGATGTTGAACTTCCTGTTCATTGAATGCCTTTTGGGATACTTGGCGGCTGAGGTATGGGAAGTAGTGAACAGCATCCAGAATTTCTCCAGTGATGGTGATTTCCAGAGTAATACAATTTTACAGAATTTCACTGACTGCACATATTTCAGAAAAGTTTAAATAAAATAAACATTAAATGTAAATAACATTTCAATCCCCCAATCACATGGAAATTAAATCATATTATTACACATATTATATAAGGTTTTGTCAAGCATTTGTGTCAACCACTCTTTGGGGTCACCTGAGTTATGTACTACTGCTCTGGGTCAAGAGGGGGCGCTAATGCTAACACATTCCTCTCTGGTTCCCTTTGCAGCACCAAGATGACCCCCAGTGAGGGCAACTGATCCCATCCCTTCCAGTCCCTGACCTATAAATCCCACTGCTGCTGGAAGGAGGTGTTCAGTCATCCACAAAAACCTAACGTAGGATGCAGTTCCTTCCTCACAGTACTTCATTTAAGTAGCTTTACGACAATCTGAATTTTGGAACGTTTCCTTGCTATTGGCACACATAGTGGTCCTAATTTTTGTTGGAATTAAATGTGGATGACCTGGTTGGTGCCCCAACATTTTTTCAGCATTGACATGCAGATCCTTTTTCATCCTCAGTTTGCTATTTTTTTTTTATACTTGTTATCTTGCAAAATATTAATGCAAAGATAGAACAGTAATACTGCATGGGACAATTCAAAGTTGCTTGCCAGCTTCCTTCTAATTTTATTTTTTAAGTCAAATCAAAATAATTAGTGAAGTTATGAATTTTATCACATACTCTTTCACACAAGCTTCCTCAGAAGGTCACAAGCTGCTGTACATACCTGGACATTTCAGCATCTACTGAAAAGCTGCCCTAATGAGTCGGTCACTGAGTGGCTGGGTTGGTCTGAAGTTGTCACCTAACATCCCATCACTTCCTTCAGGCAGTTCAGCACCTTTTATGTGAGACCTGAGCCGTCGAAATTCTTCAATCTATAAAAAGAAGTGCAAAATAGCTGATGCCTATTACCTTTAACTTCAAAAGAACTCATGTGTAGTTGACAGTAGTGGTGCAGAACAAAGCAGAGATATTCTAACTACCAAACAAGAAGTGTATAACTATGTGAAAATACAATAAATAGATAATAATAACAGCAATAATCAAAAAACATAATGATGTATATCATCCGTGAAAACCAATTCAAATCTTAGTAGTCACAGCCCCAAGATGTAACACATGACAGGGAGTCTAGTACTACTTTTTCTTCTTTTGTATGAAAAGCTGCATATTTCACTGTCCAGCATTTATCGTTAAATTCTAAGCCCATATATGAACGTTCATGAAAAACTTCCAAATTTGACAATTTTCTTGTGTTTCATAAATATAATTGGCCCTTTATGGGCTGTGAGTAAATAACATCCATCCCCTTTTAACACCTCTGACCTGAATTAATTGGATGATCAAAATTAAACTGGCACTTTATTAATAGGTTTCTGCTTGGCCCCACAAAGGAGGTGCTTCTTGCCTTATACCCATAAGGCAACTGAATAATAACAATGCAGGGTATTTTTACTTCAATAAAGAAAGAATTGTGTTGAGTTACTTGTTACTTTAAGAAGTATTTGGACTATATAATGCACATTCATTTTAACGCGTTACTGCTTCAAAGATTGTGCTGCTGAGCTTAGCATTTTATGTTTAGCTCATCAATGTAGATTTTGTGAATTATGAAATACTGAGACAGATTATTTCAGGAATGAGAAGATATAATGCAATCAACTGAGTATTTACCTTTGTGGACACTTGCACTGTTTTCTACCTGTGGATGCTGGAAGCAAGTGCGATGCTAACAAATGAATAGTCTAAATAGACAGCAACAGACATGCGCAGACTATGAAATCCTTAACTTTAACCCGGTTAAGGGTTTACATGGCTACATTAGGGAGTTACTCATGCAGAAATCTACATCTCTTAATCTAGTTATTTCAGAGGCTAATAAACCAGCTTCTCTAACTGGAATAAGGGTTTATAGGGTTAGCATTTTAGAAACCAGGTTTCTATGAATAACTGGGATATTATAGCACATATAAATGCACTGGATAATATTCCTTTTCATGTATGCTGTAAAATTTGTCAGTTTCTTTCTGAGGTCTGCCACTACTGCTTTGTCTGTTTGCATTTATGTTTCCTGTCTGATTTTATCATACCTATTTACGTCTACATTTATGAAGGTGTCTGCTTTTAATATGGTTCTAAAAAGATTGATTGATTAGTTGATTAAGCAACATGCCTTTAAACATAAATAGTCAGTTTTAATGCAACCTCTTTGTAAATAGATTGATGCATGCAATGTTAAAAGCATCTGCAATTTACAGCAATTAGGGTAACCTTGAAAAACTTTATGAAATTAGCTCAATTCCTATAATAAGC
The DNA here is from genome assembly GCF_016835505.1 of Polypterus senegalus. Classification (NCBI taxonomy): domain Eukaryota; kingdom Metazoa; phylum Chordata; class Cladistia; order Polypteriformes; family Polypteridae; genus Polypterus; species Polypterus senegalus. The sequence goes on from NC_053158.1 coordinate 44,641,649, forward strand.
ACATTTAAGTAATGTTTTAAAATAAAAGGGAAAGTACCAGCAGTCAAATATACAGACAGATAGCTTTTGTGAATTCTCTCTCTATACCCCCACCACAGATCTTCACCTACTGAGCCAAGTATGATCATTATATGTCAGTTTCTTTAAGATTTATATTTAGCACTTATTATCTTATTTGCAATACAAAACTTTGTTTGGCTTGTTTAAGTTAACATATAGCAAACCTGCCAGCAGCTGGAAACAGTTATGCTTCTCATTAAATGTATCTCCTGATTCAGTATTGCAGTTCTTAATAATATATATTTCAAAGAGAATGATTTGATATTTTTGGCATAGCAGTCACTTGCATTTCAAGCAGATGGCTTAGCAGCTGTTAAAGAAGTAATAACTAGCAAGTAAGGTTAGCTGTTACAAAGAAAAAGAAACCATCTAGTGTTAAAATTCTTGATGTTGCTTATCTTTTGCTCCCTTGATGTTATCACACATGTCTACCTGTCACCATGTATTGCTATCATGTGATACTTGATTGGAATTTCAAATAATTCCTCCTTTAAGAAACAAATTTCCTTCCCTTTTTCATAGAATAGGAGGTTTAAATCTTTAAATGCAAAATGCAGTATGATTGAACTACATAATATACTATACTATACTATACTGTACAGTATATATACACTACCGGTCAAAGGTTTTAGAACACCGCAATTGTTGCAGTTTGGATGGAAATTCAAGCAGTTTAATGTCTTAGTGTTTCAAGAAATCGAGGCATAGAACAAATAAACAATAGCAAATAAAAAATAAGTCAAGGAATCATTAAGTTTACAAAATTTTATTGAAATTTTTGATTCATCAAAGTAGTCATCTTATGCTGATATAATAGCCAATCTGTGGTAACCCATTTAATTCGGAATGCCAGTCACTCTGTGCAAATGACCAACTCTAACTCCAGTAAAAGAACTCCAGGCCATCACACTTCCTCCTCCATGTTTGACAGTTGCTGTCACACACTGAGGAACCATCCTTTCACCAACTCAACGGCATATAAACACGATGTGTGATGAACTGAAAATTTCAAATTTTGATTCATCGGTCCATAAGACTTTCTCCCAGTCTGCTGTAGTCCACAACCAGCATTTCAAATTCCTATTTTGTTCTTTAAGGAATGGCTTTCTTACTCCTACTTGCCATGTCAAACCAGCAGCACAAAGTCTCCTCTTCACAATAGAAAGTGAGACTTGCTTTTCTCGACCACTGTTACACTGTGTCTGAAGCTGTCTTGCTGTGAGGCGCCTATTGTGCAGGCCGGTGACCCTCAAACGTGTCTTCTGATTGAGTTGAGACTTTGGGTCTGCCAGATCTTATCAGAGTTTCTTCATGTTTCCAATTGCCTTTGGATTGTGAAGGACAACTTTGATTTTTCTTATAATTTCTGTAAATGAAATGCCTATACATCTAAGGGTAATCATGTTCTGTCTCATTTTATTTGTTAATTGCTGTTTTCTTGTCATTATCACTGGAATATTGTCCAAGTAGTACTTCATGGGGTGCAGTAACACAGTTTGTTCCAACTCTGCTTTAAGACTGACAGAGGATTTTTAAGTAATTAACAGAAGTTGGGACACCAGTGCAAGTTGTTTGCTTCAATATACTTTAATTGTTGCAAAACATTATATATACAGTTAAGTATATAATATATTTAATATATACGTTTTTAGTTAGTATAGTACATAGTATTTATACAGTATATATGTATCTATACACTTGACATTCACACCTCCATGAGCTTGTTGGACATCCCATTCCAAAACCGATTCCATTAATATGGCTTTTCCACCTATCCACCTTGCAGTTGTAACAGCCTCCACTCTTCTGGGAAGACTTTCAACAAGATTTTGGAGTGTGTCTGTGGGTAATAGAACTCCTTCAACCAAAAGAGCATTTGTGAGGTCATGTACTGATGTTGGTTTGTAATTGGTGTTCTGTGTCTTCCCAAAGGTGTTCAGTAGAGTTGAGGTTATGGCTGTGAAGAGGTCACTCAAGTTCCTCCACACCAGACTCTTCAAATCATGTCTTTATGGACCTGGCTTTGGGTACAGGAGCACAATCGTGCTAGAACAAAAAAGGGCATTCCTAAAATTTTGGATACAAAGTTATAAATGCAAAATTGTCTAAAATGTGTTTGTATGCTGAAGCATTAACCGTACCGTTCGATAGAACCAAGGGGCCTGGCCCAAACTCTAAAGCAGCCCTCAAGTACATTAATTTAAGTAGTATGCATATGAGTGGTGTATCCTCTATGGTTTGTTCTTTCCTTCTGCTCAGGCCTACCAGGACAAACTGCAGCTCCAGTGCATTCTGTAGTAGACTAAGCTGGTTCATAAAAATAAAGGACAGATAGAGAGTATAAAGTTGAAGCTGCCTGGCAGTACAGTGGGTCACAATGCTGCCTCAGATATCAAGGACATGGATTTTATTTCCCAAACTATCAGTGTACATTGTTCAAGTATCCATGTAATTTTCATTGGGTAGTCTGTTTATCACACAAATGCACATAAACAACCTGTCAGAGTAATTGTTAGGCTCTGCACTGAACTGCCTCCATGCGGAGGACTAGTTTGTACCTTGTGCTCTCATCCAGAGACATGCAACTCTGCAGTGGAATAAGATAATGGATGAAAAGACAGTATGACATTAAAGGGTGCTTTCCTTTTATGAATAAAAAATTTCATGTTGGCTCCCTGTTATTTATTGAACTTATTATCCTTCCAAGAGCTGAAAAAGAATTTTGCACACAGTGAAGAAAACTAGTAATTGATATCCAGATTTAAGTGACTACTTTGTGTTCAATATTGTAAAAAGAGAATGATTTAACGTTGATGGCATATTAGAAGAGTATTCACTGCTGATTCTTTGCAGCTGTACAATGTTGAGTTTGTGATATATATATATATAATGAATGGACGGGCAACCTGACTGGAATGAAGAGTGGACACTTACTCAGCCAGGAGGCCATTATGGCAGAACAATCATGACCATGATGATACCTTTCCCCTTTCCCAGAATGGAGAAGATGTAATGTATGGACCGTGGAACACGGCTTACCAAGAACAGTTGTTTCCCTGGTATGGTAGGTGGCAGTGCTCCTCTGGTCTAGCTTCCAGTTTTGACACCTGCAGGGCAGCTTTGGACTTGTATTTTGGGAAGACAGCCCTGTTGGGTCCCTCAGGGTCTACCAAATAGGGCCGCCATGAGAACAGAAAAAAATTAAAGGAACACTTTGAAAACTCATCAGATCTCAATGGGAAAAAGAAATCCTGCTGGATATCTATACAGACATGGACTGGGTAATGTGTTAGGAATGAAAGGATGCCACATCATTTGATGGAAATGAAAATTATCAAGCTACAGAGCCCTGAATTCAAAGACGCCCCAAAAATCAGAGTGAAAAAATGATCTGACAGGCTAGTCCATTTTGCAGCAACTCAGCACCCTGTGCTTGTATGCATTCCTGATAACGTTGGGGCAAACTCCTAATGAGACGAAAGATGGTTTCCTGGGGGATCTCCTCCCAGATCTGGACCAGGGAATCAGTGAGCTCCTGGACAGTCTGAGGTGCAGCCTGGATGCGTTGGTTGGACCAAAACATAACATCCCAGAGGTGTTCTACTGAATTTATGTCAGGTGAGCGTGGGGGCCAATCAATGGTATCAATTCCTTCATCCTCCAGGAACTGCCTGCATACTCTCACCACGAGGGCGGGCATTATCATGTACTAGGAGTAGCCCAGGACCCACTGGACCGACATAGGGTCTGACAATGGATCCAAGGATTTCATCCCAATACCTAATGGCAGTCAAGGTGCTGTTGTCTAGCCTGTAGAGGTCTGTGCATCCCTCCATGGATATGCCTCACGAGACCATCACTGACCCACCATCAAACTGGTCATGCTGAACAGGCAGCATAATGTTCTCCATGGCTTCTCCAGACCCTTTCACGGGTGTTACATGTGCTCAGAGTGAACCTGCTCTCATCTGTGAAAAACGCAGGGTGCCAGTGGTGGACCTGCCAATTCTGGTATTCTATGGCAAATGCCAATGCAATTGGTGCCGGGCAGTGTGCTTAGGGCCCACTAGAGGATGTCGGGTGCTCAGGCCACCCTCATGAAGTCTGTTCCTGATTGTTTGGTCAGAGACTTTCACACCAGTGACCTGCCAGAGGTCATTCTGTAGGGCTCTGGCAGTGCTTACCCTGTTCCTCCTTGCCCAAAGGAGCAGATACCGGTCCTGCTGATGGGTTAAGGATCTTCTATGGCCCTGTCCAGCTCTCCTAGAGTAACTGCCTGTCACTTGGTATCTCCTCCATGCCCTTGAGACTGTGCTGGGAGACACAGCAAACCTTCTGGTAATGGCACATATTGATGTGCCATCCTGGAGAAGTTGGACTACCTGTGCAACCTCTGTAGGGTCCAGGTATCGCATCATGCTACCAGTAGTGACACTGACTGTAGCCAAATGCAAAACTAGTGAAGAAACAGTCAGAAAAGATGAGGAGGGAAAAATATCAGTGGTCTCCACCTGTTAAACCATTCCTGTTTTGGGGGTCATCTCATTGTTGCCCCTCTAGTGCACCTGTTTTTAATTTCATTAACACCAAAGCAGCTGAAACTGATTAACAACCCCCTCTGCTACTTAATTGACCAGATTCATAGTCCAGATGTTTCATTGACTCAATGCTATACTCTGATTCAAAAGTGTTCACTTAATTTTTTTTGAGCAGTATATTAAAGCAGCACAAGCTTCAAAGGCCTCCATGAGGAATCTTTTTCAAATGTGAGTGCATGCAAAGCAGACTGAATTATGCTAACATGACACGGCAGCACGCATGCTCTAACCTTTTATTATGTTGTAGATTGACTATAAGAGTGGAATTTGTACAGGGATGGGGGTTAATTTGTTTTGAATCTTTTTTGTAAAACTTGAGTTATTTGTATGGAATGTTATTTGATTTTAATAAAATCAATAAAATAAAATCATATCATACCTATAGCTGAAAGCTACAGAATTTAGATTTTTAAGACTTACTATGAGTAAAGATGCTATATGTACATTGTTTTAGCATTTCTAGAAAAGCAGGCCCTCTGTACTCACACATCCTGTTTGAAACAATATCCTGTTGGCAACAAAGACAATTTACAAATTTTTTAAACATTGCGACTTCCAGTGGTAAAGCCCTTCAGTAGTGTTTCCTGGCTTCAATAATGACTACATAAATCATTTATCCTGTTTCAAAGCACTCAGGTCACTGGGACTCATCGGTGTATTAGAATGACATGTTTTCTTTTCATTTTTTCCCTTTCATTTCTCATGTAGTTTCATTCCACTGCTAATCAAAGAGCAGTGACATTTGACCACCTCAGTAATAACAACGCACAATACTTCTGTGTAACGCTTTCTCTTTTTTATCTTTTTAAATTGAACATATCCCTTGGCTACTTAAATGATTGGTTTTAAAATATACATGCTACTAGATAGCTGTCACCCATTTCATCTCTGACCTATGTTCTTAAAAAAAAATTACAGTGTGGAAAAACTCAAAGGGTTATAACCTTTACTTAAAAGGAATTCACTTCTCTGAAGTATTTTAAAGGAATGTCTCATTAAACCAGAAATAGAACTGGGACATGCACCAAGCCTTGAATTACAAAGACAGAACGTGATAGACACCAGAAGAGGCTATGTGTTTACCTGCATCTGAGATATAGTCAAAGGATAGCGGTACAAAATCCATGTGGCATTTTCACTGCAAGGAGGCATGGTGAGGGAGCCTTCATACACCCAGTAATCCCGAAGGAGAGGATCTAAAATTAGAACAATACATAATGTAAAGGTTACACTCTACTCTATTATTGTCATGCTTATTTGAATTCTGTTTACTGCACCTTAGTACAGACATGAATATGAGCACGCAGCCATCAGAAATACAGTGAGGAGTTACAGGACATTCATTTGGGTAAACGAAACAAGTACAGCAAAATACCCTTCTTGATATCAGTGGGTTCTAGGTTCCCATGACCCTGTATTTAAAACCTTGAAGAATCATGGGCCTGGTGGGAGAGTGCATAACCTCCTAATACAGGGGTATCCAACTCCGGTCCTTTGTCATGTTTAGTTATTGAGTGTAGATTGATGGCCAAAGATAGCAAAAGTATTCATTTCAAATAAAATCAGCAACACAATAAAGTGTGCAGAAAGTGATGAGTCTGAATATTGTCTAAGTCTACTGTAATGTTAATATGAGTCTGATCACAGTAAGTCCTGAAACAACTGATGTAATGGGGTATCTGTCTCCAGAAACTCTTAACGCAAAAGACTTTAAAATCCATAAATAAAGCACAATAAAGCCATATAAAAATAAATAAAGGACATAGTAATCAATCAGCATTAAGCAGATTCAATAATATAGTCACAGAAACCTATGTCTGCCATATTTGTTATATTTAACAAAGAGAAATATTTGAATATTTTAAAGTGCATAATCCATGAAGAAGAATACCGTATATACTCATGTATAAGCTGGGTCTTGAAATCTGAAAAATCGATCATAAAATCAGACCCCAACTTATACGCCTATTCAAAAATACGACACTTAATTTTTTTTTATATCTTCCTGCCTCCTCCAATCTCGTATCAGTTTCGCAGACACATCGAATTTTGTTGCAGTAGCACAGCTACCAGTTTCTTTCGCCACTTCAACGACATTGAAATTAAAACCAACTTCATATTTTCTTCTGATCAAACGCTCCATCGTAGATAAAGGATGCTCTTATGATAAAGGTGTATGAGGGTGTGAGATACAAAAAACACAAATCATTGCAAACGTTGCTTCAGAATAGTTTGGGTATTAACGTATGGTCACATAGGCACAATAGAGAGAGAAAGAGGTTAGGGGGACATGCTGATACAGCGCATTGCCTCACCCACATAAAAAAGGCAGTGTGCTCAGTGGTTACTCTCTCTGGTGAGCATTTGCATATCATAATCCCTTGTATCAATAGTGTGAGTTTTCCACATTCGACTTATACGACCGACATTATTAAATACGAGAAATTATACTCTAAAATCAAGCCCCGACTTATCTGCGGGAGAACTTATCCGCGAGTATATACGGTTCATACAGCACAGGCTGTTTAAAATAAATGGGATTTTTTTTCACTAGATATATGTTCAGTTCCACCTGGGGGAGTATATGCTAACATTATTCAATGTTATTGTCTGTTTTTACATGCATTTTTATTACTCTTTAATTTAATATTGTTTTTGTATCAGTATACTGTTGCTGGATTATGTGAATTTCCCCTTGGGATTAATAAAGTATCTATCTATCTATGTATGTTTACAACAATTAAATAAAGGGGACTGGGCAGTCTAATGGTCTGGAATCGCTACAGATTTTATTTTTTTCTCCAGCCGTCTGGAGTTTTTTTTTTGTTTTTTCTGTCCACCCTGGCCATTGGACCTTACTCTTATTCTATTATTTTATTTTCTTATTGTGTCTTTTATTTTTCTATTCTTTATTATGTAAAGCACTTTGAGCTACTGTTTGTATGAAAATGTGCTATATAAATAAATGTTGTTGTCGTTGTAAATAAACTGTCAGACACAAAACTTATAATGCTTTATCTTGATTGGCCTTTCTAAAGGTGCCGTGGTACTGCAGCAATTTGCACTGCCATTTTACAGATCCATTACCCAGTTATGCCAGTAGAATTTTCACATCCTTCCCATGTCTGTATGAGTTTGTATTTCCTCTCAGTACATCCATCCATTTTCACACACCCAGAAGTCATTCGTATTAGATTAATTGGCAAATCTAAATCTGTCATGTGAGCATGGCACTGACCCAGCTGGGGTTGGTTCCTTCTTTTTGCCCAATGTCAGCAGAATAGGCTCTGTCTCCTTGCTACCAGGAATTGGATTAAGCAGGTTAGATAGTTATTATGATTAATTATTTTAGCCATGTTAATAAGAATGTATAACTGATTTTAATGCCCTCATGTACACTCAAAAAGATAGATCCAGATTGTTAATTATAATCTGCCTTAAAATTGCTAGCTTTCTGTAATATTTGTTTAACCTATTGTTTTACTGTTGTTGGTGTGTGACTCTGAGGTTAGGGATTAGCACTGGCAATTGGAAGGTTGTTGATACAAATCCCGTAAATGCCAGAAGTGACTCTACTTCGCTGGCCCCTTGAGCAAGGCCCTTAACCTGCAATTGCTTCATCCTGGGCATGACATTAATCTGCATTCAACCCTGTAAGCAGGTCCTGAAATTTGCAGGGAAACTTGGGGATTGGTGGCAGGATTGGCACTCCAGCCACCGCACATAAACTTCACACTGTTCCAGTGTGGTGCTGAAGTGTCACCCATTGCACGGCTGCACTCGGGTCCCAGTTTTTATATTCCTCCCCTGGCTGGCATTCAAATTCTTGTCTTATGTCTTTTTTTATTAATTTTTGAGAGTTTGATTTATGTTAATATTACTTTTGTTTATAATTTGCTGTATCCCCTGAGCCTGTGTTATGTTCTTTGTGTTTTGTGTAGGGTTCGCCAAGAGGCAGGGCCACCTGCTTATCAGAGCAAGGGACTGTTTTAAGCCTGTGGGGGCAACCCATAGATTTACATGTGATTGGGAGACTGGGTAATTTCTTAGTTTTATGATTTTTCTTGTGCTTTGTTATTAACTGGATTTTTGAATTCTGTATTTCAAGTATCCTTTGGATTTCATAGTGGCACTTTGTTCACCCTGTTTTGCATTTGTTGGCAATTCTTTTTTGCCTCTGTGTTCATCAAAGCAGAATTCTGTGCTACAGACCATGTCATATTAATAAATCTTTGAGTTTATAAAGAGTCTTTTTGTCACACTGTGTTTCTCTAGTGGGTATTTTTGGAACTGTTTCGAATTTTCATGTTTGGAAACTCTATAGTGCATAACAATAGGGACAAGTCCAGTATACACTAACTCCTAATTCTTTTCATAAAGGGTACTTTCAAGTTTCAGACCCCCAATGTGTACTCATATCTAACATTATTTCTTCCAATGTGTAGTATTTTACATGTACTTAATATAAAGTACAATCCAAGGTAAACAAGTCCTAACATGAAATCCACAAGCAAAATCCAATAACAAAAGCAAAAATCCAGACCAGTGACTTTCAAAAGAAAACAATACATCGAGAACTCTCAATGATGCACTGACTGGGTCTCTTCTTTAAGCCTCCAGATAAAGGCAGGAGGGAGGACCCAGCAGCAGTGACATCAGGGTGGCCCCGCCTCCTGGGGCTCCACCCACAAAGTGCATGGAATTGAGTCACATTTAAACACTCAGAGCACCTAAACATCAAATACAACATGATAAAAGAAGTTATATAAAAGGTATGTAAAAATACAAATTTTAAAACAATAAAACAGAACAAATATCCTGACTGTGATACAAAAGTGCCTATGAAAAACATTTTTTTTTTTTTCAATTTTTGTTTTTATCATTTATTAAATTTTTATTCTAATGTTCATTTTATATGTTTATCCTAAAATGTTATAGGTTAGATCCTGCCAGGTTTAAAAAATGTTTTGAACAGATCCTCAATTTTTCCAATTTCAAATAATGTATAACATCAGACTTAATGACTGCCTTCAGCATAAAATAAAACTTTAATGTAAATTCTCAATAATTTCAAACTCCTAAAAAGATACAAAAAAACCATGAAATAAATGGCAAATGAATTCTTGAAATATTAAGGAAACAACAGAAACAGTAACAGTTAATTACTTTACATATTTCTCCAGTGGTGGGTTAAGTGACAATGAGTAAGTATGAGTGGACTAATCTGGTACCCTTGTTTTGTGTCATATTGGGCCTTAGTGATGGTCTGATGCTTTCAAGCAAACATCTCTTTACATTTCTTACATAACTTTACAAACTCCATAGAAATAAAATCAAATTTCATTATAATGTTAGCAACAAGTCATTGTACTCACCAGGCAGCAGTGTGTTAGGATTAAAGCATGGAATGAGTTTGGTCTTCCCCTAGTAAAATGAAACAGAGACAACAGGTTAGCAATGGTATCTTGCCAAGTCCAAGCAGACATACATACATGTTTTGATATTGATATTACAAAAAACATATTTAGTGTCAAAAATCATATGTGATGCTTTAACAACTATATCAGAGTTAAAAAATTATTTAATGTAACAATAACAAATCTTTTCTGACTTACAATAATTGACCTAGTATGAGTGTGTGTGAGAGTGCATTATGTGCATGTGTATGTGACCTCTCATTGTAGACCAGCATTCCATTCAAGATTGGCTTTTACTTCCCACAGAGTGCTGCTGGGATAGACTTGAACACACTACAACCTTGTAATGAAATAAGTGGGCTCCAAATATGTGTCTTGTTTAAATGAAATGTTAAAAAGGGAAAAGAATATTAGTTAAATAAGACAAACTCCTTTTTGTTCTCCCATTGTCATGGACACCAAGCATAGGCTGGCTTTCTGGCCAGGATGGTTCAATGGTTCTTACCTGGAAGGGAGACAAGTATAATGGAAGGACAGGAAGAGAGCACCTGCATGGACTTTTTGCTCCCCCAGTACAATAGATGGCAGTCTTTCTGGGCTACGGTGCCTGCATGGACACCCGCAGAGCAGGCTGGGAAGTGTAATCCTGTGAGACAGCCCAGCTGGGTTCCATAGGTGCGCTTCAGAGACAGACCAACCTTATTTAAAGGAAAACCTGCCTGACCCAGAAGTGCTTCTAACATGTAGTGCTATAACATCAGAGGTACTCCTGGGTCTGGAATAAAATGGCTCTGATGCCTCACCTCAGGGATTCAGATTAGGGAGGCGGCAGACAAAGCTCATCTGGAGGAGCGTATGGAGAAGAATGTGTTGGTGTCGGTGTGTTTGAGGGTTTGAAACTCAGTGGCGCTCCTATAGGTCACTTAATGTAAAGACAAAATCATAGACACCATCTATGTCAGAAATATAAATTTCTCTCCCTTCCTTTTATAGAATACAGTATTGTACAATTTACTGTAAATTCACGTTACATGCATTATTATTTGGCTTTAGCCATTATCTAAGACAACGTACAACATTTGAGATATTATTGGTTCCAATTCTTTTGTTTTTCTAATTGGAGTACAGACATTAGAAGTGACTTGCTCATGGACACACAGTGTGAGTGGCAGGATTTGAACCCACAACTTCAGGGTCTGAAGTTCAAAGCCTTAACTAGTATGTCACACTGCATGCTAAAATTAATATTAAATGTCACACCCAATGTATTGCTATCCACACTAGGATACTGGTGAGCTAATCTTATTCTTCTAGTATACCCAGCACTTTTCATTCTCATCTGTTACATTTTCCACCCTTTTATTTATTTTTTTGTTTTTCAGCTTGCACATTTCAAAATATAATTTTTTAGAATACTCTTTTCAGGATATGACATTTTCAGTAATGCCCTTAATTAGATTGTTTTTTTTTTTCTAGTTCTCTGTGGTGCTCTGCATCTGATTGTCATGCAACATGTCCTTATTGAAAAATATACAAGTATTACCTTTGGAATTATCACTTGATGATCTATAATGGAAGTTAGACAACATTACTGAATGATTTTAGATGAAACATTTAAGTCAATTAATTTTACTCTATTAAATGGCCATGAGGATGTTTTGTTTCGTTTAAATCTTTTGTTTGTATTTTCTTAGTTTTTCTCTATATTTAACACAATGGGCAATTTATCAGCAGTTTGTAAATATTTGGGTGATTTTTTTGGTCCTAAACCGCTGGTCTGTGAATGATGAAACTTAATTATAATGAAGTTGCCTACAGATGAAATGTGGTCGCATACCCATGCATTGAAGAACTTCAAAACACAATGAGCCTTATGATTTACTGCTACATTACCTGCTTATTAATGATTTCTTGCTGTGTTCAGTTAACTTGTACAAAGATGAAATGAGATGATATTGTAACGTGTCTTGCCACTGCATGGGCTGTAGGGAGTGGAAGCAGTGTTGGGGTGAAGTCTTGGGGGAACACTTTTTTGTAAGGGCTTGGGGCACCTCCCGAGAGAGAGAGCTGAGTGACAGGGATCAGGGTTAATTAACGGTTCATGGAGAAAAGGGGAGGTGGTGGTCGGAAATGGTAGTTGTTGCTGGAGCGAAAGGAAGAGAGCATCAGGTTGAGAAGGGAGCGAACAGTTAAAGAGTAGGCAAGAGGTATATAGGACGAAAGCGGGTTATTTTTGTTATTTTGAAGGTGTCCCCATGACCCAGACAATGGGCGGCGGCAACGCACCATTTATATCGCGGCATATTCAGCAAAATGCCAGTCGCCATTTGGAAGACTCCCTCGGACAAGCGGCTCCTGAGTGTGTTTTATTTGACGGGATGTCACAATATCCCCTAAATATCCAATTTTTATAAATCTCTGCCTAAGAAATTGTGGTCAAGTATGGCTTGAGAGTTGCTGAAAAGAAAATACAGAAAAAACAAACAAATAGCATGCAAGATATAGAGATTTTTGAAATATATTTTGCCCTCCAAACTTAAGAAATGAACTTAAACAAATAACAAATTGGAAGACAGCCTGAACACGCAGCAGTGAATAACTTAATAGTTTGGTTTAGTAACTAATTTATCACGTCATAAGGGCTTGATTGTTGCTTATTTTTTAGACACTACTATTGGCTTATTGCTATGTCTAAGGTGACATAATACATTTGGCCAAGAAAACAAAAATGTTTTTGTCGTTAAATATTCACTTGTCATACTAAGAGCTGAAAAGTATTCTATTTATCCACTACCTTTTTATATTTAATATTCTGTATGTTATGTGAATGTGCTTTGATGACAATGAGTGCACTCTGTTACTCTGATGCTGTTTGTGATACAACTGTAAATATACTGATTAAAACATTTAATAAACCCTAAATGTATTTTATATTACCCCCATGACCTTGTGTTGGAATAAGGTTTCAACCCATCTTTTGTGTCAAGAAAGAAATGTGGCTGTAAAAATGAATGCTCAAGTACGCCAAGACTTGAGGCCAACCGGATAACCAAAGTAAACATAGAATATTGAATGTTGTAAAATATCAATTGCAAATCTGTTTTATAAAATGCTGAGTGCAAGGCAGGAGACACTCATTCACAGACACACCATTACTGATACCTGGCAAATTTAGAATCCCCAGTTCACCATTGGGGGTGTGGGAGGAAAATCAGGGCACACAGAGAGAAAACCCACTGAAAGATAGCGAGGAAACACAAACTCCATTTGTCTCCTAGTGTGCTACCACAGAGAAATATAAAATGTTGATAGATTGAATGAATTGCCTTTTGAAATGTTATATCAGAGACACAACACTTATTTAGTGTGCTTTTAAATAGGTTTTAGATAAATATTGTACCAGTTAATCAGCAAGAAACATTTACCTATGCCTAGAAAAACTAATTATGAACATCATTAAGATCCATCTTCAGGCAGATTGTACCTGAGTGTCAAATTTGCTGCACATGGTTGAGCGTACACATTCAGAGCTTTACATATTTCTGTGGGTGTATGCTGTGTGTCTTTGTTCATGGGTCATGTTCTGCATTATCTGGTAATGTACCTGACTGTGAAGTGATAAATGCAAATGTTTGCTAATAAACAGAGCATTAAATTAGCAGCGGTATGGAATACATTTTTCAAAAGAGGAATATACTTCATAATATACTGAAATGTACTGAGATTAGGCGCTTACTGTAAAGAGATGAACAGAAATGGTCCCCTGCCACAGTTCAAGTTCACATTATGAAGCAGTTGTTGGTATCTCTTTTTACACATTACATCGTGATACATTGTGAACCCGCTTTAGGATCTGCACATGGTGGTGGAAACTGGAGATCCCTGCTGCATAATTTGCAAGTATTATTTAATTAAATTGTACCGAAAAAGAATCCAGGTTTCAAGGCAAGTTCCACGTTTAGGTCATAACACTTGTAGATCATGGAGTAAGAGAGTGGAAAAATGTACAGTATGTCATTCAAGCTACAATTTCACAATACTCTGAACTGTTAAAACTGAAATATTTTTACATCTGAAAGGATTATGGGAGTTTAAATGAGGGGAACATATTGAAGCCAAATGCATGCACATCCCTTCTAAGCATGTCTTTCTAAGGAAGACTGAACTTTTGTTTATACAGTCATATGCCAAAAAACATCCATCCATCCATCCATTATCCAACCGCTATGTCCTAACTACAGGGTCACAGGGGTCTGCTGGAGCCAATCCCAGCCAACACAGGGCACAAGGCAGAAAACAAACCCCAGGCAGGGCGTCAGCCCACCGCAGGACACACACACACAACACACACAGACAGACAGACACCCACACACCAAGCACATACTAGGGACAATTTACAATCGCCAATGCACCTAACCTGCATGTCTTTGGTCTGTGGGAGGAAACTGGAGTACCCGGAGGAAACCCACACAGACACGGGGAGAACATGCAAACTCCATGCAGGGAGGACCCGGAAAGCGAACCCGGGCATCCTTACTGCGAGGCCTGCCAAAAAAAATATTTTAGCTAAAGAGCTCACTTTTTGTGTTTTTTATTGAATACATTAAAAACATGTAACATTCCATACAATTAAGTCAAAACTTAACAGAACTAAATTCATATCAACCCCCACCTGTGAGAAAGAGTGAAGGCCAACAGCCACAGTAAAATAATTGTGAATAGTAAAGAGAGAAAGGAGTCTATCATGTAGTGTACTGTTTATCAAAAACCCTGGGATTGCTTGTATGGAGACCTCAATTTTCCCTCATTGTCCAGAAGACATTCATGATATTTAGTTGAATAAATTACGTGGTTTGAGTGTCTGCACAATAATGAATACATAGCTTGACTAATTAATCAGTGCAGAAAAATGATTAGGAGATCTAGTTATCAAGTTAGTGGCTATGTTATTATCCAGTGCCCAAAACGAGATGTAGATATTAGATACATTTAAATAAAATATGGTTTTAAATTGACTTTACATGGTCTGCTAAAACACATAGAGTAGGTAATGAATGTTACCGTAAAAAAGTACGGTTGGCAATAGAAAGGTTCTAACAACTTAATTCGATAAAAATAGCCTTGTCAATACTGAGTTTTCATGGCATAAATTTCAAGAAGTGTTAAACGTAGAGTGAGGAATGGTTTTGGATTCTCATTATTGATTTTGTAGCTGCAGCAGTACTAGAAAATTTTGCTGTTAAATTTTCTGTGTGTGTGGAAACACTGATGTCGGTGTGAGTTTTAATACAAATGGATGTTCTTCTAACAATTTTTCCTGTGCTACTGTGTAACCAGAGCAGGATAAGGTGCAAAATTAGTATTCTCAGTGCTCAAAGGACACTGGAGAAACTCTAGCTGTTTCACTTGAAGTTTGCATATCTCTCTATTATAAAAGAAAATCCTGAGACAAGATTATTGCCAAGAGAATTTTTCAAGTCCCACCCTCCTCTCAACCATTTTTCAACCACGCCTGGTCCTCTCACCTCTCATTTGTGTGAATGCTTTTGTCAGACACAGTTCCTGCACTCTCAACTCTTATAATTTTTTATGTTTTCCCCACTTTAAGTTCCCAATAAAAGATAAAATTATGTCCAAATCTTACTGAAGAATTTCATCACGATGGGTTATCAACAGAAGAAATGAGTACACGGGCAATCCTAGCACCGAGAAATGATGCCAAAAATATCGCTCGGTTACATGGCAAATTGGTTAAATGTTTATCAATAGACTATGCTGAAACAGCTGTTGGTGATGGTGTGGAAGATGAAAATATCAACTTACAATATCCCGTAGAATATATACAACCGTTAACACCACCCAGTCTTCCACTGGCCGAATTACTGTAGAAAGAAGGATGTATCATAATGTTATTGCGTAATTTATGTCTGAGTGGTGGGCTATGCAATAGGTCAAGTTTAGTTGTATTTAAAATTGGTCGAAAAATTCTGACATGTAAAATTTTAACAGGCGACAAGAAAGGTAATGTAGTACATCTTCGGCGGATAACATGATACACCAAAGGAGATCTTGATATGCCATTCATATTAAAATGTTTACAGTTTCCCATTAGAATAGCTTTTGCTGTGGACAAACATTTACTAGAGAGAAAGAAATGATATTCACTCATGGGCAGTTATACGTTGCGTTGCGTTATATGATGTAAGTCCAAACACGGAATCAAAATTCAATGCGATATTGATGAAAGGTTAATTCAAAAAATTATTTTTACTTAAGTTTTACAGTAAAAGTTTAAGTTTAAAAAGTATTTGCATGTTAATTTCAAAGCCAAACAGAATGAAAATATATAATGCAACGAATACCTCTAACACAACATGAAACATAATTTTCTTTCAATTGTCGCAGTGGGGAGCAGTATCGCTCCCTTGAACCCTCAGGTACCACGCCAAACACCTGGTAAAAGTGCCACAATTATTCTTTTTATTATAATAATAACGTGGACCAAGCACCCTCCACTCCACACTATTCATAAATACACAATAAACACAATCAATAATCCAATCCTCCAGCTCCCAGACGCGTTGCCCTCCTACCACCCAGCTCGGCTCAACGCTCTTGTGTTTCATTGTCCTTTATATAATCCACAACCCGGAAGTGCTCCTTGACCTGCAGTCCATGTGACATCCTAGCACTTCCGGGTCAAACTAAAACTCTTTTTTCTTTGTCAGCCCGGAAGCACAAGTACTTCCGGGCTGTAGGAAAAGCCAATGTCTCTGTGTCTCCCTGCAGCATCCCCTGGCGGCCCCGACGTTATCCAGCAGGGCTGTGCACTAAAACTCCAAAGTCCATGATGCCCTGCTGGAATTCGGGGCATCTCCACATTGCAGGGATGGCTCCATCTGGCGGTTTGGGGGACTTGGCCAGGATAAACTACCGGGCATAGTCCACACAATTTATTATGTTCTACTAATTTTTACTATGGTTAATTACTCACTGTAATGTAAAATAGTTAGTTCTATTATGCATATGTAACAATTCCCATGAAAATAACAATCTGTTTAAATTGTACATCTGCTTTCCCATACGCAAGCGTCATATCTACAAAGAGGCTAGCACTTAGTGCAGGCACGGGGGTTGGTTAGCGAAGCAAGCAGGAGGCGGAGCCCCCTAGTTTATTAAAAAAATCAAAATCAGAAATCTCTTATTCATATAAGCAATCAAACCCGCTACTGTGGCACTCCAAATTGCTGTCAGGTCCATCCTGATTCCTTTAATTATCCCTGAGATGTGTGGAACTTGATTTGAGTTCACCTGTGGCAAACTGAATTGATTGGACTTCATTTAGAAAGGCACACACATGTGTTCGTAAAGTCCCACAACTCACACTGAATGTCAGAAAAAAAACCAAAGCCATTAAGTTCAGGGAACTCTCTGTAGAGTTCTGTGATCAAATGTTAGTGAACCATCTATCAGGCAAGAGCTTAAAACCATTACTAAAGCTTTGAGTGTTCGTAGGAAAACAGTGCCATCAATATTTGTGAACCGGAAGAAATTTGGGACCACCAGGACTCTTCCTAAACTGAGTAAATGGGCAAGAAGGACTGTGGTCATGGAGGTGACCAAGAACCCAATGGTCATTCTAACAGAGCATCATAATTCTTATGCTGACATGGGAGAACCTATCGGAAGGACAACCATCTCAGCAGCACTTCACCAATTAGGCATTTATGGTAGAGTTGCTAGACAGAAGTCACTCTTCAAAAAAAGGCATAATGACAGCATGCTTAGGGTTTTCCAAATGTCATTTAAAGGACACTAAGAACATAAGAAAAAAATTCTGATCTGGTCTGATGAGAAAAAAATTAACTCTTTGGGCAGAACTCCAAGCACCATGTCTGGCAAAGACCAAGCACTGCTCATCACCTGCCTAATACCATCCCTACAGTGAAGCATGGTGGTTGTCAGATAGATGGATGGGGTGCTTCTCAGTGGCAGGGACAGTGAAACTAGTCAGAATTTAGGGAAAGATGAATGCAGCCAAATACAGAGAGGTCCTTGAAGTAAACCTGTGTCTGAGTGCATGCTACCTCAGTTTAGGTGATTGTTCAGATTTTAACACGATAATGACCCAAAGCATACAACCAAGGCAAAGCTGATATTGCTTTGGGTCAAGTCTCTGAGTGTCCTTGAGTGACCCAGCCAAAGCCCAGAGTTAAACCCTATAGAACAAAAGAGGGCAATTTATGGATGTTTCTCATTCAATCTAACTGAGCTTGAGAGGATTTGTCAGGAAGAATATGAGAAACTGTCTACATCCAGGGTGCAAAGCTTGTAGAGACTTAACCAAGAAGATGTGAAGCTGTAATTGCCGCCAAAGAGGCTTTTACAAAATACTGAATTAAGGCGTTTGAATACTTACAGTATGTGAATGAAAAATTTCAGTCTTTGAGTTTTATTAAATTTGCAAACCTTTCTGAAAGCATGTTTTCAGTTTGTCATTATGTGTTATTTAGTGTAGGTTGATGGGCAAGAATGGCAAAGGTATCTATTTAAATCTACAACATATCGAAGTGTGCAGAAATTAAAGAGGTCTGAATACATTCTGGATCAACTGTATGTGGATTCCTGCCCTGTGCCCGAATATGTCTGCAATCCAGCAACCCTGACCTGAATTAGGGGGTTTTTAAGGATATTTTGCAGCCACATATTCATTTATTTCTTAGACCTGCTTGTTCTATTTCAGGAGCTAAGGAGTTTTAGTCTGTCTGAGCAGCACTGAGTGCGAGGCTGAAAACCACATACTGTGTTTTGCAGAGTGACAGTCTATGCAATATATGTGGCTAATGTTTTTATTTTTATTCTATTTCCCTCAGTTTTTCCATAAATAATTAAAAAATAATTCTATATTTTTAAAAGTCTGTCCAAAGACATGCCGGTTATGTGCATTGGCAATCCTAAATTCTCCCTAGTTTGTGCTTGGTATGTGGATGTACCCTGAAATGGACTGGCACCCTGCCTGGGATTTGTTTCCTGCCTTGCTCCCTGTGCTGGCTGGGATTGGCTCCAGCAGACCCCCGTGATGCTGTGTTAGGATATAGCAGGTTGGAAAATGGATGGATGGATGTTCTATTATTTGCTTTCAAAAAAGTTTGGCCATTGTCTATTGATAGTAATTTTGGTCTTCAAATATAATACATTCATTTTGTTAGAGTAGTTTGTCATTTTAGTAATGTAATTGTATTATTCTCAACTGATATAAATTGTGTAGCTTTATTTGGTAAAAAATATGTTTTAGTGTAGGTATTACCTCTAAGTAAATACTCATATTATGAACACAAAATGTGTTTTTTAATCATGGGGAATCTAAAGTAACCTTATGTTCAGTCTTGTTCAGTTAAAATGAAAAATAAAAGCTGCTTCCCTGAATATAATTGCATGCACCATAAAATTGTACCGTATCCGCGCCGATATCTGAATATGAATTAGGTTTCTATAATAGTGGCTTCAGACACAGAGCTGACTGGCTCAGGCTTAACTATCACAGCCGCACGATCAGACAGCTTCAGCAGTTTAAATCTGTCCCATTTACCTTTGAGAATGTGTGTAGTTTTATCCAAATGGATGATACTGGTAAGCTTAATTAAACATGGCATTGCTTTATGTGTTTGTTCATATTCTTTATTACTCTATCTTATCACTGTTCTGCTTGTCTTTGCATTATGTGCATTTCCTTACTCTGTCATCGAGCACAAACATCTGAAGTGGAGTAGCCATGGTTACCTGTGTTTTTTTAATCTAGGTTACAGCATTTCCATTTCAGATTTTATTTGCTTAAACTCAAAGGACAAAGCCAGAACAAAAGCTTACCTTATACTGGATATCCTGAAGGATTTCTGTTACTGCCTTTAGTCCCTGATGTTCTTTACCAATCTGCATTTCAAAAAACAGCAAATTAGGAGATGATGACAAATGGACAGTTAAGGGTCTGATTATAAATAAGTCAAGGGAGAAGGGACCCCAAATAATTTAGGCCTTTATAAAACTGCTGATCAATTGCATTCTTAAGGCTGTTAACACTACACCAACTTTACCACTGTCTTGTGGTCCCAAATCTGAAATGTCATTTCAATACCCAAAGACAATTATAGATCAAAATATGTCAGATTTACTGGAGCTTTTCTGTACTGGTAGACTGCAGTGAGCGGTGCTGCACTTTGCCTTTGTGTGAAATTTGATTAAAATACAGCGTTTGTTCCTAAATCTTTATTTAGGTTCACCACAAAGAGATCATGTAGATCTTTTATCCAGCTTTGTTCCCTTTAGAAGTGTTTTTGCTGTTTTTCTAACTAACCAGGGTCAAGACAAGTGCAAAAGTGTTTGAGGTGTTTGCGTCTCGGCAACACACACAGGCGACAAAGTGCAGTGTAATGTCACCTCTCTCACTTTGTCTCCCAACTGTCCAGCCTGAGCTGACCCTCTAATGTACTTGTTTCTAATCCCATTCATCCTCGTCATAGTAGAATAAATAATACATTATAAATTATTTGAATTAATGCTAGGAGCATTAAGAATAAAATAAATTAGATGGAATTATATGTAGCTGTACATCACTTTGATATAACAGAAATAAAAAAACTTGACTAATTAATGGATATGGTCAGGAGTGTAACATAGATAGGTACACAAGGAGACAGACATAACAGAATAGGCGGAGGAGTCGCATTTACAGTACGTAAAACATAATTTAAATACAGGGCTTCTTCATTTAGATGCTGATCAAGAGCATAGTGAGGATATTAGAGAGTAGTAGAGATCAGGTCCTCCTAATACAAACAATAGTTTAATTTTACTTTTTTATATTAAAAAGGCAAGTTTAGAGCGAGATATTCTAGTCATGTAGAATTTTAAATACACAAATGTTAAGTGAGCTAGCCTTTCAAATAGCGGAGCTCAAGAACGGGAGTTTTTAGACATACTGTAATAAAGGACTGTTTTTAACACTGTATATTGAAGCTCCAACGAGGGTGGAAGCCTATCTAGATTTATTATTCTGTAACAATCAGAATAGAAATGAAGGGGTAAAGGCAATGCCAATGCTAGGTTATTTTGTGCCCCAGTCCAAACTTATTAGTGCGCCAACAGACTGTTCGGCAGCAAATCCATGTGGCTAGAACCCCATTATGATCTGATTGGCAAATGCCTAATTTAACTTAATGGCGGTGCTGGCCCTGGGTAAAGGTGATTGAACTATTACGATCTAGTGACCATAATATAATACATTTCAAAGTATTTTGGCAAAGTGCATATTCTAAAACAAAAGCAGTTAAAATTTAATTTAATTGGACATACATTGAACAGATGCTGAAAGCTTAATTAAGAAAAAGTAGGATACGCTTTTAGTACAGAGACAGTTGTGGAGATTGGAGCACTGCAAGACAAATTATTTAAAAAATCTAGAAGCTGTAAGAATTACAAAAAACTCTGAGGTGGATATATAAGGAGCTAAAAAGGAAAAAAAACAGCTGCATATAAGACTAGAAACTGTAGTGCTAATCATATGACATATAAGAGTAATGCATTAAAATGGATATTAGGAAGGCTAAAAGACAGTTGGAGAGAAATATTCCAGAAAAGGCAAAAGATGCTCAAGTGAGAGTTTAAATAGTTTAATAGTAAATGAATAGTCAAATAGGAGGTAAAGAGTGTGAGGTTTGATTAGGTTGAGCTACGTTAAACAGACAATGAAATAGCAAATGCTTATTGACATGTTAAGAAGTCAATAACCTACCAAAAGTAACAGGGTCTACTAAGGAGATACTCAGTGACTTGAACATTGTGGGAAAACTGCTGCTTAGATTAAATAGGCTGAAATTTAATTTAAATCATTAGGACCCAATAACATTTATCCTCAAGTGCTTAAGGAAGTTAGTAAATACATATATAAACCTTGACTCTTTTTTTTTAATGACTAGAAGCTAAAAAATGGTATGTTGTTGTATAAAAAGGGTAATTTGGCTGATCCAAGTAAATATAAACCAGTAAACTTAACACATATCACAGGTAAATTAATTGGAAGAATTCTTAAGGAAAAGAAGAGTGTCAGCAAATACTCAGTATGTATTCAGATGAGGAAGGTTAGGTTTCACTAGTATGATGGAATTCTAAGAGGAACAGAAGCATACAATAAGAGGTGAACATGATATAATGTATCCTAATTTTCAGAAGACTTTTGGTAAGGTGCCCCGTGAAATGTTAGTAATCAAACTAAAAGAAGTGGGAATACAGGGTATGGTATGTAGAAGGGTACAAAATTGACTCAAACATAGGAAGCAAAGTGTTATGGTGAGGACAGCCTTTTCAGAGTTGATGGTAAAAGTGATGTACTTTGAGGATTGGTGTTGTGACTGCTACTGTGTTTAATGTATTTAGACAATCTGGACAAGAATATAATTAATAAGCTGGTTAAGTTTGCAGATGATGCCAAAAAAAGGTGCAAGAGCAGATTATATAGAATCCACTAGACTGTTAGAGGGATTTGGACAGTGTATATTAGTGGCAGATGAAATCTAATTAAATGCAAGGTATTACATGTAATAAGTAAAATGTTAGATGTGAATACACAATGGGAGATCTGAAACTTCAAAATACACTTTATGAGAAGATCCTGGGGGTTATAGTGGACTTGTCGGTATCTATATCTAGATGGTGTTCAGAAGCTATCAAGAAAGCTAATAGGATGTTAGGTTATATACAGGATCACAAGGTGCTAGAGAAAAGTCCAAGAGAAGAGCAACTAGGCTGATTCCAGGACCAAGAGGTATGAAGTACTGTATGAGGAGAGATTTAAGGAGCTGAACTTTTAAGTTAAAGCAAACAGACATTAAGAAGGGACAGGATAGAAGTGTTTAAATCTACAGTATGAAGGGAAGTAGTAGAGTAGATGTTAGTGGGAAACTTGTTAAGTGTGGGTTTCTTACAAATGTTAGAACGTTTGTCTTCTTGCAAAGAACGATTTACTGTACACATTGAATAAATTGCCAAGTAAGGTGGTAGACAGTAGGACTTTAGGGACCTTCAAATATGACTTAAAGTTATTTTAGAGAATCTCGGTGAATAGGATAGATGCACTTGTTGAGCTAAATAGCTGCTCTCGTAGCAATACTAATATTCTAATGTTCTAATGTAAAAGGAGATGCTTCCACTCAAAATCCCCCCACCCAATACAAATTTCCAACATTGACCTCTTCTTCTTTATGATCATAAGTCATGAAGGAATGTAAACATTAGCAGTGCATTAATTCTTCTGAAAAACAGTGATGTACAAAGAGAAGAGTGACATTCGTCCTTCTCAACAGAAGAGATGCTGCTGCTTTTTGAATCCTTTCCAGCAGCCTGGTAGCACGTGCAGGGACTCCTGACAGTAGATACTTACAGTAGTCAAGGGGTGACCCACTGATCAGTTTAATAAGGTAAGAAACTTAAAAATAAACCTGAACACAAAACTATACCTATGTTTTTTACAAGTTACTAATCAAATGAGCAAAGCTGAAAACAATTCCCACTCTCACAACAGGCGCCTAACTGGAAACTGACAACAGCCATTTAAATCCCCTTACTAGGTGCTGCTCATACAATTTAAAGTCCCCAATAAACATAACACATAAGGCTTTAGGATGTGGAAAGAAAGTCATGCAGATAAGAAGCTCAAACAGGTCAGGATTTGAACCCAGTATCCTGGAGCTGCACGGCAGGAATGCTGGCCACTGAGCTGCCCAAGAATAAGACATTTACATTTATTAACACAACCAATTTATGACAAGATATCCTGTAAATAAACAAACAGCTTGTACTTCATTTAGTGCCTTTTATATGGCGAACATATGCCAAATGCACTACTGCTATAAGAAAACAGTTTTTTAAAGCTTTGAAAAATGTTCATTAAGTGACTTTATCAGGGTCACATTGGGAACCAGACAGTAGCAATGTGGACTGCAGCCATTTAGTTTAAAATACTGTACAATGCTTTATTCACTAGGACACACTGCCACTGCTCAGAAGCTTTATGCAAGGGAAAAGAACTACACTGTCACTATGTCTACTTAGCAGACACACACAACAGGGGAATATGTAATTACTCCTTGGGCCTGGGGCTTTTGCTAGTTCTTATTTTACCAATTAATGTATGCAGAGTTCCTGCACTTTCGGGGCTTTAAGTTGACATCAGATAATATGCAATAACAATGGAGCAAAACTAGTAAAATATTGACAAGATTAAAGATGACATTGCTTTTGGGCAGCTTGAAGTGCAATCTCACTTTATCTTCTGCAGGATCTGACAGCATGCACAATCATATTGGGTTTTCATGATAAATGGCATGCCATATGTTTCTGTGTAGCGGCTCTAGAGATGAGACCTGTTGTAATCAGTCGTCGCGGAGATATTCTTTTAGATTTTAAAAGCTATGAGAAAATATGAATACTCCATATCACCCAAATAAGGTAAAGTGCTCTTTTGCTGGACCCTTTTGTTAACCTTCTAAATAGAAAGGCTCTCTGAGAAATTGCAGCACCAATTAGTTTATGATTCTGCTTTAGTTAGGCATTTTTACAAAGAGAGAGAAGTCTTCACTGTACGAAGATAGTGCTTTTTTATTACATAAAAGAATGCATCAGTAGCTAAAATAACATTTTCAAATCCATTTCGTCCCATTCATGGTCACAGGGGGCATCAATGTATTCTGGTAACCCAGGGCACAAGCAGGAAACAGCCCTGGACAGGGCTTAAAGTCATTACATAGTCCACTCACACCCGTATGGGTTAAGTGAGAAGTGCAGTCAACCTTACTAGTGCTTAGGGATGAGGGATGAATATCAGAGTAACCTTTGGAAAACCCACTCAAACACTGGGAGAATGTGCAAATTGCAGATGGATAATGGCTGGACATGGGAATTAAAATGAGGATTCGAGATACATGAAAGAGCAGCGCCAACCACTGCTCCACCATTCTGCCCTCTCGCAGAAAGTATCTACATTACTAATATGATACACAGTGTGTTCATAAAGTATGCAGACCCATTTATTTTCTGCACATTTTACTGTGTTGTAGATTTTATTTTTAAAAGGATCTGCCATTGTTGTCCACACTCAATAACCCATAATGACAAAGTGAAAACATATTTTCAGATAGGTTTGCAAATTTAAGAAAAATCAAAAACTGCTATCTCATGTAAGTATTTAGGCCCTTTGCTGTGGCATTCCATATTGTGGTCAGGTACACCCTGTTTGCTTTAGTTATCCTTAGCTTGTGTCTAGAACTTTATTGGAGACTACCTGTGGTAATTGATTGGACATTGTTTAGAAAGGCACACATGTACCTGTGTATATAAGGTCTGACACTTCACAAAGGACTAAAACAAAGCCATGAAGACCAATAAACTCTCTGTACACCTCTGTGATTAACTTGCCGTGTGGCATAGCTTAGGGAAAGGGGATATAAACATTTATAAAGCTTTGAGTGTTATCAGGAGCACATTGGCATCAACAATTGTGAAATGGAAGAAGTTTGGAACCCCCAGGACTTTTTTTAGAGTTGGTTGCCTGGTCAAACTAACTAACTGGGAAAGAAAGGTCTTGGTCATGGAAGTGGCCAAGAACCCAATGGTCACTCTAACAGCGCTTCAAAAGGCTGAATTGGGAGAACCTGTCAGAAGGGCAACCATCTTATCAGCACTCAATCAATCAGGTGTTTACGGTAGAGTGGCTAGAAGGAAGTGAAAGACATAATGACAACCTGCCCGGATTTTGTCAAACGGCATGGACTCTGAGAGCATAAGGAAAATGATTCTCTAGTCTGATGAGACACAAATTAAATTCCTTTGGCAGAACTTCAAGGACTATGTCAGGCAAAGACCACCTGCCTAATACAATCCCTACAGTGACGCATGGTGGTGACAGCATCCTGCTATGGGGGTGCTTCTCAGCAGTAGGGACAGGGAGACAGGTCAGAGTTAAGGGAAGAATGAATGCAGCCAAATATAGAGGTCCTTGAAGATAACCTGCTCCAGAGTGCATGTAACCTCAGACTGTGGTGACAGTTCACCTTCAGCGTGACAATGACCTGAAACATACAGCTAAGACAATGCTGGAGTGTCTACAGAACAAGTCTCTGAATGTTCTAGAAGATCAATGCCAAAATGCAGAAATAAATCCCACAGAACATCTGTGGAGAAACCTGAATATGGCAGTTTACAGACGCTTCCCATCCAATCTAATGTTGTGTGAGAGAATCTGCCAGGAAGAATGGGACAAACTGGCTAAATCCAGGTGTGCAAAGCTTGTAAAAACTTACCCAAGAAGACTCAAAGCTATTATTACTGCTAAAGGCGCTTCTACAAAATACAGAATTAAGGGTCTGAATACTTATATGAAAGACAGATGTAAGTTTTTGATTTTTCATAAATTTGCAGTCCTTTCACTGTGTCATTATGGGTTAGTGAGTGTAGACTGAGGGACAAAAATGACAGATTAAATCAACAACACAATAAACTGGGGAGAAAGTGAAGAGGTCTGAATAATTCCTGAGTCCACTGTATACATTGTTCATACCATTCCTAAAAAGCTTTCAAAATGTGGGTTTGTACTTCAACTTTAAAAACAAGATTTATAGAAAGAAATATAGTTACGCACACTCCTTATTTTAATTTCTTTAATGAGGCACACATCTGGCAAGTCTAGTTACACTTACCACACCGTGTAAAAATTGAAAGAGTTATTTCTGTGTTCGACTACTGCTTTAGTGTCGCAATCACTTGTTTCCTTTGAATTAGCAGAATAGTCAAAAGAGCAGCCAAAAACCATTGACTTGGTAAAGTCAAAGTCAAATTACACAAATTCTAGTTGAAGGGGATGTCAAACCTAACGACAGCAGCTGCTGATTTTGTTGCACGAGTTGCTGTCTTGCATCCCGAAACACGAGGCTGAGTCTCAGTACTTTAGCAAAACCAACTTTATTCAGCTTGAAACAGGAACAGCATGGTTATTTATTGTAATGGGATCTACCACTCTCCTATACACAGACACAGCAATCAGGCAGGGTCATGGTCATGTTAGTGGCCAAGTAATCCTGTTCCTTGCATTTACAATGTTCCTTGCATCACTCATCGACGGCAGGTGCTCATAGCGTGACTGCGATCTTTTCGGATTTGTTTTCACAGTGAACTGCTCCAGTCGTGGGAGCCCGCAGTTGCCCCGGTAACCAATAGGCTATCTTCCATAGGCGCGGCGATCGCACTTTGGGTCACTATTTGGCATGTTGTCCCATTGTGGGGAGTCCCAAAAGAGTTTAGAAACCTTACACAGTTTATACAACTAGAAATCGCTGGGAATGTCAAATTATGTGAATGTGTTATGACTTTCAAGCACAGTTCTTAATAAACACCACCTTAATAAAAAGATAAATGTCTGTGTGTCTCTCTGTGTGTCTGTCTGGTTGTAATGTCTTTATCATTCTAAAAGATGCTGTACCATAAACATTTGTAATAATAAAATGCATTTCATTTATCATTCAAATAGGTAGTGCATCACAAATATTAACATTGCTTTTACTAATCTCGTATCAATATGGATTGCCTGCTGCACTGCATATGTTAATGCTGAGGTCTGCATTGATCACTTATTATCTTAGTATTTCGGTGTGAGAATTATTTATTTATGTCTCAAACAACTTAAACTTTGTCCTGATCTTTTGTGTAACTGCTTGATGATGTCTTCTTTATATTGCTTTATATAAATAGATATTTTTACTGTTGCCTGTACTTCCTAGATACCTCTTGCTTTCTTGCTACAGTGTTGTAGGTTTTTGGCACATTATTGTTAGTCTTTTTATTATTAAATTTACTTTATTTGGATTTGTTTTGTTTTTTATATGCATTATTATCTATCTATCTATTAAAATTCACTGCTAATGAATTTATTAGGACAGTTTTGATGAGAACATCACCCTGCAAAACCTGTCAGTGCTGTTCACCACATTTCTTCAAAAAGTAACCAAATCAACATACTGCTGCCTACCACACTACTTTGTAAGTTATTCAATATGCCTGTTTTCTGTGTGAAGAAAACCTTGTGACGTGTGTGAAATATGGCCATCTATGGCCCTGCACTCTTGTTAAAGAACTCATTTTACTGTAGCACTTTGGATCCCCTGGACTTATTTCCTTTATAATTTTTAACTTGTTACTCATGTCCCCTCTTAATTTCTGTTTATTTAAACTGTAAAGATTCAATTCCTTCAATCTCTCCTCATAGCTCATAGCGCTTAGTCCTGAAATCAGCCTAGTTGCTCTTCTCTGGACTTTATCAGTAATGCTATGTCTTTTTTGTAATATGAAGACCAAAAGGTCATACAAATAAAAAAATATAATCCAACATTCTGTTAGCCTTCAATCACCTCTGTACACTCCCTGCATGTAGGAAGGGAAAATCCACTACAACTCATAAGTCCTTCTCTTATAGAGTACTTTTAAATTTCGAACCTCAAATTTTGTATTCAAATCTTACAATGCACAAGTTAATTTGTAATGATTCTAATTTATCTTATGTTCCACCTTCCAGACAGTGTTCAAAAGCCATTGAGAAGGCTAACAGAATGTTAGGTTATATAGCACCCTGATGTGTGAATTACAAGTCCAAGGAGGTTCTGCTCAACCTTTATGACACACTGGAGAGGCCTCATCTGGAGTTCTGTGTGCAGTTTTGGTCTCCAGAATACAAAAAGGACATAGCAGTGCTAGAAAAGGTCCAGAGAAGAGCAACTAGGCTGATTCCAGGGCTACAGGGGTTGAATTATGAGGAAAGATTTAAAAAGCTGAGCCTTTTCAGTTTGAGCAAAAGAAGATTACGAGGAGACATGACTGAAATGTTTAAAATTATGAAGAGAAATAGTACAGTAGAACGAGACTGTTATTATAAGATCAAGGGTACACAGTTGGAAACTCGTTAAGGGAAAATTTCACACAAACATTAGGACGTTTTTTCTTTACACAGAGAACCATAGACACTTGGAATAAGCTGTGAAGTATTGTGGTAGACAGTAGGACTTTAGGGACTTGATGTTTTTTAGAAGAATTAAATGGATAGGACTGGCGAGCTTTGTTGGGCTGCATGGCCTGTTCTCGTCTAGAGTATTCTAATGTTCTAATGTTCTAGTTTAGTATCATCTGCAGACTTAACCAGCTTGTAATTTTTATTCTTGTCAAGGTTATTTAGGTATATATGCTATATGTCTCAAAGTATGTGGTGACCTCTCTAAATTATTAAGTTTAGGTGATTCAGCCGTACCCTAACTGGTATACTGTATAAAATCAAGCCATGTAATCCCAATTCACAAACGTTGGCAGTAGTTGGGTCATAAGAAAAAACTTGGTGATTTTAACATTGGCAGCATCATAGTGTGCCACAAGGCAGCATATGCAATTTGTCCTCTGTTAGATCTGCTCCAGTCACTACTGAAATATGGAAGCGTCTAGAAGACAACAGCTCTGCCATGAAGTGGTACACTCACAGAGCAGGGTTGCCAATTGCTGAAGCACATAAATTATTGCCTATCCTTTGTTGAATCACTCACAATGGAGTTCCAAACTGCCTCAATATCAGCACAAAAACTGTGCATTGGGTGCTTCACTAAATGGGTTTCCATGGCTAAGCAGTTGCGTACAAGTCTAAGATTATTATTTTAGAGGATTGTGCACGTCCAACTTTGTGACCATAGTTTGGGGAAGACTCTTTTCTGTTCTGTTCACAAAGTCAGGTCCATAAAGACATGAAGAAGCTTGAGTGGCCTGCTTGTTGAAGGTTGAACACTTCTGGGATGAATTGAAAAGCCAGGTTTTGGCATGGCTCTACCTAATTTTCAATGTTATTACTGGGCAGCAAACAATCTATAAAACCTGGACATTGACACAAATACATGCACACAGACTAGCATGGTCTGCAATAGAAATGAAATCCTGCAGTGCCTCTTTATATTCCTTGCTTTGTACACAGGTAAATACAAGGTATCGTCAATACACTGACAACCCAGTTGTCCTTCATTCCCACAGAATATGGGACCAATGTAGGAAGCACTTCAAGTTAGAGAATATTTTATCTGTGGCTCCTCTACATGATAACCACCTTTGTCTACCCTCTCGAACTTACATAGTTTTTAATGTTTGGAAAACTAATGGAATTAAATAATTCAGAGATTTGTATATAAATAACGTCTTTGCATCCTGTGACCAAATACACTCCAAATTTAGTCTCCCATCAACACAATTTTTCCACTATCTCCAAATTAGGAACTTTGCTAAAACAAATCTGCCCAATTTTCCTCACCTCCCTCCTATTTCTATTTCAGAAGAGATATTGATCAGTCTTGGCGACTGAGACAGCATTTTTATAATATATATAAACATTTTAAAGTCCCTTCCTTTTAAGTACAGTGGGAAAAGGATCTCTTACTCAACATTTCAGAAACAGAGTGGAAGGTGGCCAAGCACAGAATTCATTCTAGCTCCAAATGTGTAAAACATTTAATTATTCAACTCAAAATCTTTTAGCGAGCACATCTATCTCACTTAAAACTGTCCAAAATATTTCTAGGGCAAGATCCAACCTGCAAACATTGCAATCTAGCTCAAGCTTAACTAGGCCACAGGTTTTGCCATATACCAAATTAACATCTTTCTGGAACAAAATATTTAAATACCTGTCAGACAGCCTTGGTGTCACAATCCCTCACAACCCATTAACACCTGTGCTTGGTGGACGTCCAGATGGGCTTGAAGCGGAGAAGGACAAACAAACTGTGATTGCCTTTACTACACTATTGGCACACAGACTTCTTATTCTTTCAGAATCTTAACTCTCCTCTTTTAAGGCAGTGGGTAATTGATGTTTTACACTATTTGAAATTGGAAAAAATCTAATTCTCACTTAGAGGATCTGTTCAAAACTTTTATAAAACCTGGCTGGTTCTAATCAATAACATTTTAGCATAAGCCTTTATATTGGGGGAAAAGACTTCTTTCTCTCTTTACTAATCTCAATTGTTTTACTATGGCTGTTGGCCTTCCTCTCTTTTTCATAGTTGATTTGAATTTAGTTTTGTTAAATTTTGATTTGATTGTATGAAATGTTATATGTTTTTAATAAATTCAATAGAAGATCAAAAAAAAATGAAAAGCCAGGTTTTCTCATGCATCATCAGTATCTGACCTCATAAATGTTCTTTTGGCTGCATGGGCCACAAATTCCCACAGACACATTCCAAAATTTTGGGGTAAGTCTTCCAAGACAACTGCAGCCCGTTTACACTTGCTAAAAAGGGTTCAACTCCAAATGAATGCCCTTGATTTTGTAATGGAATACCCAAAAACCTCATATAGGCATGATGGTCAGATGTCCACAAACTTTTGGTCAAGAAGTGTATTTGTAGCATTTTGTGAAAAATTTATAATAGATAAACTGTATTTTGCCAAAAAAAAGAAAATCTGAAAAATTACAACCCTGCTCAAGATAAAATGCGTTTAGAGAATGGATGGATATGTATGTTTGAAAAGTGAATGTTTCAAGATTAATTTAACAAACTTGTAAAACTTTATATCATCACTATTTTCTAGTTCACTTTATCGCAAGATAAAAGGTATTTTTTGTCATCTTAGCTGAAATAAAATGTCACTTTGTGAAGAAAATCTTCATTTAAGGTGTAATTAAGAACACAGGTCTCTGATTTTCAATTGTGGGCTGTATACTACACCAAATTTCATTTTCAGGTCAGGTAGGGAAGTCTGCAGGGACCTGTGGTCTCCAGGCTCATGATAAGGCTGTTCTTCTGGCCTTGCAAAAGCAATCTTTGCTTCCATTTGGGAGACAGCATCATTCCAACCGACTAGAAAACGGAACTTGTCATCCTTATCTGGAAAAGGGAGTGTGATTATCTGGATTGCGGCAACTACAGGGGGATAACACTGCTCTTGGTGCTGGATAAGGTCCTTGCTAAGGTCATCCTCAATTGGATCCACAACACGAATATCAGCAGAGTTTCTTTGAAGCTTATGTCAATTTTCGTAAAGCTTTCGAGTTGATTGAGCTGCCCTGTGGGACATCTTGAGACTTTGCAAGATCCCCCCGAAGTTGCTGGATCTCATGGCCGGCCTATACACTGGTACTGTGAGTGCCGTGTAGAGTGAAGGCAGACCCTCTGCATTTTTCCCAGTTGATTCTGGGGTTCATCAGGGGTGTGTTGTTGCTCCAGCCCTGTTCGATACTTGCATGCACTGGGAGATGGGCAGGGTCATGGGGTCCAGCAACTGTGGTGCATCTGTTGGTGAAGAAAGATTCACTGGTCTTCACTTTGCCAAAGATGCTTTTATCTTTGTGGAGTCAATGGAGGCTCTGATTGGAGTTCTTGAGAGACTGAGTAAGGAGTCTGAGTGTCTGGGCTTGTGAGGGCCCGGATAAAAACCAGGACTTTGTGTCAAACAAGCTGTTGCTCACAGAGTCTCGAATGGAGCACGTTATCTGCATTTTGAGGAAGTGTCAGTTACGGTGCTACAGCGATGTGACGCAATTCCCTAAGGATGATCCGGCTCATGAGATCCTCATTGTTGAGGACCTGGGCAGCTGGACCAGGCCAAGGGGACACCCACGTAACACCTGGCTGCATCAGATAGTTGGTTATTTCAGGAAGGTGGGACTGGAATGTTCATATACCTGGGGTGTTGCCAACCAGGATCCCAAGCTGCTTTGTCATGTGGTGGGTGCGGCAACATGCTGTAACAGAACATGCTTCTCAACCTGGCCTGACCTGACCTGACCTGTTTCATCTTTGGCCTTATAATAAAAATAAAAAAATAGGAAAACCTAGGCAAATTACAGTATTCTACATTACAAGTGTCTTTTAAAGAAAATGACCTATTATATTCTTATAATAGTTGTAATGTTTCTTTGTATCCTTTACTTCTAATCTTATGGAGCAATTTGCAGGCCTGTCTTAGCTGACAGTTTTTAGGTGTGTTGTGCTGTAGGTGTGAGCTATTAAGCCTGTAGAACTAGAAATACCTGCTTTAAAAATTCACAATGATGATGTAGTCTGCATTATTTCAGCATACAGATCTGAATCCATGGACTCTTTCTGTATGAAGGGCAATACATGAGACGAGTGGGCCACTTTCTGACAATATTCTCAATTTGCTTGCACATCCCAGGCTTAAAAATGTCACAAGCACTAAGAAGACTAGTTCTGGACCTGCCTCTGAAATAATTAAGTTTTTCATCCTTTTCAAAACTGAATCATGATGAACTTTCCAGTTGAACTTAATTGAATCATTTCGTAGCTGCGGCAAAGAAGCAATGTCCATGGGACAGAACTCCATAACCCATAATGATAAAGCAAAAGCATGTTTTTTTTTTTTTAAAGGTTTGCAAATTTATTAGAAATCAAAGACTGACATCTCTCATTCATCTAAATATTCCTACCCTTAATTCAGTACTGTGTAGATGCCCCTCATCATTCAAGTGCAGTAGACTCCTTAGCATTAGACACGAGTGTTACTTTGGCTGTGAAAACTATGCTAAAAGCGTTGTCCTGAGTGTCACTCGGGCAACTGTACAGATGTCTCTTGTATAAGCATTAGAACTAAGAATCACTTGGGCTGTAAAAATGCTGTCAGTGCTGCCATTCTTTGGAGAAATTATGTCTGGGTGTATGCTTTCACTAATTATGAAATATCTGCACTTTGCCAACAATGAAGACTTTGATGAGAATATCCATCCAGCACCCAAAATGAAAACAATTTGGGAGATATACCATGCGATTGTAGTAAAACCTTGGAGCGTTTACATTCTGGACCATTATTTCAGCATTATAAGGGCTTATAAGGGCAGACTGTCATGGATATAGTACATTGCTTCAAAAAGAGCAAGATTTGGCATAAAGCGTTGTGAACTTTGTGAATCTAAATCGGGATACATTTGGAATTCGTTTCTGTACACAGGGAAAGAGAATGTTTGATCCGAAATACAATCAGTACGGTGTTGCTATGTCATTGCTGCCAACTCTTATATATGCTCTGCTGGATCAAGGTTACTGTGTAACTATGGAAAATTTTTATACTTCACCAGAGCTATTTGACATCTTGCAGCAAAGACTGACGAATATGGAAAAGTGCGTCTCAACCGTCGTAGCATGCCTGAAGACTTTGGCAGAGTTAAATTACAGTGAGGTGCGCTAGTAGCTTGGCAAAAGAGTAAGTGCTTGTGCTGAAATGGATGGACAAGAAAGATGTTTGTCTTCTTAGCCCTGCACATAATGCAGCTACAGTCACTGTACTGTACAGGCAAATGGCAACAAGCAGGTTATTGTGCTGTGGTCGACTACAATAGCATGATGGGCAGCGTAAATTGTGTGGATCAAGAATTGACTTTCTATCCCTTAATGTGGAGGCAACAAAAGAAATACTGCAAAAAGATATTTCATCATCTGGAGGAACAGTGCATTTGGAATGCATTCATCTTGTACAAACAAAATGCTGGTGAAACCGTATCTCATGCAAACCTTACATGACAGCTTATAGAACAAATCATTGCTGTACATCCACACTCCAAACTACCGCTAAAGTAGCGACCCAGCACATCGCAGATCAATCCTAAGCGTCTTATTAGTAGACATTTAATTGATTATATACCTCCAACAGTAAAAAACTCATACCTGTGCAGTGTGCTGTTCAAAAACTTGAAAGAAAACTTGAAAAGAAACATTATATTATTGTCCCAACTGTGACGCTGGATTGTGTCTTTCACCGATCTTTAAGATTTACCGCACAAAGGACTCATTTTGAGAATATATACTGTTTTGGCATCAGTAGTAGTATTATTATTACTGTTATTATTTTTATTCATCATTATGCTTGTTATTTGTATTATTATTATACTTCTGAGATTTAATAAATATGTCATTTATCATGCCAAAAAAATGCAACATTTTTTACATTTTCTTTTAAATAAAATACAACACTAAGGAGGTTAAACAGATAGGACTCCTCTCATAGTTTGTACTATATATACAGTATATATATATATACACAGTGTACAAGAGGAGGCAAAGGTTAAAGTTTGCATATTTGTAGCTGGAAATCGACAAAGGGAGCAAATGATTCACGTATCTTAAAATAGTTTTTTATTCTTAAGCTTTCGATTACAACCAGGAATCATCATCAGAGGAACTTACAGGAACAAAGGCAATATATATCAAATAAAGAGGGCAGGAAAGGTGGATTTAGTATATAAAATTATATAGTGACATATTTTTGTGTTCAGCTTTTTATGTAATTAAACGCTGCTTTTTTATTATTATATTTGTAAGAATTTTGTGTTTGTAATTTGAACTGACAATGAACATATCAAAATCTAGCAGCTATGGGCTGACATGATATGGTGAAAAAAAGATAAAGGGCAGCAAGCCATCCATCCATCCATCCATCCATTCTCTTCCGCTTATCCGAGGTCGGGTCGCGGGGCAGCAGCTAGCAGAGGCCCAGACTTCCCTCTCCCGGCCACTTCTTCCAGCTCTTCGGGAGAATCCCAAAGGCGTTCCCAGGCCAGCCGGAGACATAGTCCCTCCAGCGTGTCCTGGGTCTTCCCGGGGCCTCCTCTCGTTTAGAGAATGGATGGATATGTATGTTTGAAAAGTGAATGTTTCAAGATTAATTTAACAAACTTGTAAAACTTTATATCATCACTATTTTCTAGTTCACTTTATCGCAAGATAAAAGGTATTTTTTGTCATCTTAGCTGAAATAAAATGTCACTTTGTGAAGAAAATCTTCATTTAAGGTGTAATTAAGAACACAGGTCTCTGATTTTCAATTGTGGGCTGTATACTACACCAAATTTCATTTTCAGGTCAGGTAGGGAAGTCTGCAGGGACCTGTGGTCTCCAGGCTCATGATAAGGCTGTTCTTCTGGCCTTGCAAAAGCAATCTTTGCTTCCATTTGGGAGACAGCATCATTCCAACCGACTAGAAAACAGAACTTGTCATCCTTATCTGGAAAAGGGAGTGTGATTATCTGGATTGTGGCAACTACAGGGGATAACACTGCTCTTGGTGCTGGTAAGGTCCTTGCTAAGGTCATCCTCCATTGGATCCATAACACGAATATCAGCAGAGTTTCTTTGAAGCTTATGTCAATTTTAAGTAAAGCTTTCGAGTTGATTGAGCTGCCCTGTGGGACATCTTGAGACTTTGCAAGATCCCCCCGAAGTTGCTGGATCTCATGGCCGGCCTATACACTGGTACTGTGAGTGCCGTGTAGAGTGAAGGCAGACCCTCTGCATTTTTCCCAGTTGATTCTGGGGTTCATCAGGGGTGTGTTGTTGCTCCAGCCCTGTTCGATACTTGCATGCACTGGGAGATGGGCAGGGTCATGGGGTCCAGCAACTGTGGGGCATCTGTTGGTGAAGAAAGATTCACTGGTCTTCACTTTGCCGAAGATGCTGTGATCTTTGTGGAGTCAATGGAGGCTCTGATTGGAGTTCTTGAGAGACTGAGTAAGGAGTCTGAGTGTCTGGGCTTGTGAGGGCCCGGATAAAAACCAGGACTTTGTGTCAAACAAGCTGTTGCTCACAGAGTCTCGAATGGAGCACATTATCTGCATTTTGAGGAAGTGTCAGTTACGGTGCTACAGCGATGTGACGCAATTAATTCCCTAAGGATGATCCGCTCATGAGATCCTCATTGTTGAGGACCTGGGCAGCTGGACCAGGCCGAGGGGACACCCATGTAATACCTGGCTGCATCAGATAGATGGTTATTTCAGGAAGGTGGGACTGGAATGTTCATATACCTGGGGTGTTGCCAACCAGGATCCCAAGCTGCTTTGTCATGTGGTGGGTGCGGCAACATGCTGTACCAGAACATGCTTCTCAACCTGGCCTGACCTGACCTGACCTGTTTCATCTTTGGCCTTATAATAAAAATAAAAAAATAGGAAAACCTAGGCAAATTACAGTATTCTACATTACAAGTGTCTTTTAAAGAAAATGACCTATTATATTCTTATAATAGTTGTAATGTTTCTTTGTATCCTTTACTTCTAATCTTATGGAGCAATTTGCAGGCCTGTCTTAGCTGACAGTTTTTAGGTGTGTTGTGCTGTAGGTGTGAGCTATTAAGCCTGTAGAACTAGAAATACCTGCTTTAAAAATTCACAATGATGATGTAGTCTGCATTATTTCAGCATACAGATCTGAATCCATGGACTCTTTCTGTATGAAGGGCAATACATGAGACGAGTGGGCCACTTTCTGACAATATTCTCAATTTGCTTGCACATCCCAGGCTTAAAAATGTCACAAGCACTAAGAAGACTAGTTCTGGACCTGCCTCTGAAATAATTAAGTTTTTCATCCTTTTCAAAACTGAATCATGATGAACTTTCCAGTTGAACTTAATTGAATCATTTCGTAGCTGCGGCAAAGAAGCAATGTCCATGGGACAGAACTCCATAACCCATAATGATAAAGCAAAAGCATGTTTTTTTTTTTAAAGGTTTGCAAATTTATTAGAAATCAAAGACTGACATCTCTCATTCATCTAAATATTCCTACCCTTAATTCAGTACTGTGTAGATGCCCCTCATCATTCAAGTGCAGTAGACTCCTTAGCATTAGACACGAGTGTTACTTTGGCTGTGAAAACTATGCTAAAAGCGTTGTCCTGAGTGTCACTCGGGCAACTGTACAGATGTCTCTTGTATAAGCATTAGAACTAAGAATCACTTGGGCTGTAAAAATGCTGTCAGTGCTGCCATTCTTTGGAGAAATTATGTCTGGGTGTATGCTTTCACTAATTATGAAATATCTGCACTTTGCCAACAATGAAGACTTTGATGAGAATATCCATCCAGCACCCAAAATGAAAACAATTTGGGAGATATACCATGCGATTGTAGTAAAACCTTGGAGCGTTTACATTCTGGACCATTATTTCAGCATTATAAGGGCTTATAAGGGCAGACTGTCATGGATATAGTACATTGCTTCAAAAGAGCAAGATTTGGCATAAAGCGTTGTGAACTTTGTGAATCTAAATCGGGATACATTTGGAATTCGTTTCTGTACACAGGGAAAGAGAATGTTTGATCCGAAATACAATCAGTACGGTGTTGCTATGTCATTGCTGCCAACTCTTATATATGCTCTGCTGGATCAAGGTTACTGTGTAACTATGGAAAATTTTTATACTTCACCAGAGCTATTTGACATCTTGCAGCAAAGACTGACGAATATGGAAAAGTGCGTCTCAACCGTCGTAGCATGCCTGAAGACTTTGGCAGAGTTAAATTACAGTGAGGTGCGCTAGTAGCTTGGCAAAAGAGTAAGTGCTTGTGCTGAAATGGATGGACAAAGAAAGATGTTTGTCTTCTTAGCCCTGCACATAATGCAGCTACAGTCACTGTACTGTACAGGCAAATGGCAACAAGCAGGTTATTGTGCTGTGGTCGACTACAATAGCATGATGGGCAGCGTAAATTGTGTGGATCAAAATTGACTTTCTATCCCTTAATGTGGAGGCAACAAAAGAAATACTGCAAAAAGATATTTCATCATCTGGAGGAACAGTGCATTTGGAATGCATTCATCTTGTACAAACAAAATGCTGGTGAAACCGTATCTCATGCAAACCTTACATGACAGCTTATAGAACAAATCATTGCTGTACATCCACACTCCAAACTACCGCTAAAGTAGCGACCCAGCACATCGCAGATCAATCCTGAGCGTCTTATTAGTAGACATTTAATTGATTATATACCTCCAACAGTAAAAAACTCATACCTGTGCAGTGTGCTGTTCAAAAACTTGAAAGAAAACTTGAAAAGAAACATTATATTATTGTCCCAACTGTGACGCTGGATTGTGTCTTTCACCGATCTTTAAGATTTACCGCACAAAGGACTCATTTTGAGAATATATACTGTTTTGGCATCAGTAGTAGTATTATTATTACTGTTATTATTTTTATTCATCATTATGCTTGTTATTTGTATTATTATTATACTTCTGAGATTTAATAAATATGTCATTTATCATGCCAAAAAAATGCAACATTTTTTACATTTTCTTTTAAATAAAATACAACACTAAGGAGGTTAAACAGATAGGACTCCTCTCATAGTTTGTACTATATATACAGTATATATATATATACACAGTGTACAAGGGGAGGCAAAGGTTAAAGTTTGCATATTTGTAGCTGGAAATCGACAAAGGGAGCAAATGATTCACGTATCTTAAAATAGTTTTTTATTCTTAAGCTTTCGATTACAACCAGGAATCATCATCAGAGGAACTTACAGGAACAAAGGCAATATATATCAAATAAAGAGGGCAGGAAAGGTGGATTTAGTATATAAAATTATATAGTGACATATTTTTGTGTTCAGCTTTTTATGTAATTAAACGCTGCTTTTTTATTATTATATTTGTAAGAATTTTGTGTTTGTAATTTGAACTGACAATGAATATATCAAAATCTAGCAGCTATGGGCTGACATGATATGGTGAAAAAAATATAAAGGGCAGCAAGCCAAACTTGCAAAAAACAATTTCAAAGGTGTGGGCTAAAATGTATTAAAAATTCAAGCATGTAGGTCAAAGACTCAATTAAGGAAATTCAGGCAAATTCAAAAGGCAGTTAAATGGGGCAAGTATTAAATATACACAGTATACTGTAACACAAAGCTTCATGTCCAATACTACGCACTACCAGGATGGGTTCTGGTTCCTTGTGAAACGCTCTGCCTGTGGCACCACTGCACTGTAGCTCCAATACTAGGAACTTCCATTGGCAATGAACAAGGCATGTAGCTTAAGGATTACGTAATGGCAACAAAAAATATTCATGCTGCAGGCTGCCATATCACACACTTGGAAAACACCCGTGTTTGCATCATGCCACTGTTCTTTATCATTGATAACTAATAGCACTTATTCAGCTGTCACTTCTGGCTTGCTTATCTTTATTGGGCCTCCTTATTTCAGCAGACCCTTAGCACTCACTTACTGCTAATTTATTGAGCTCTTTATACTTCTGTCTATCCATGTTCCAAAGACTCCTTTATCCAAGGTGACTTACAACATCTAAGATAAATTTGGTTGCTTTTCTTTTGTTTTTCCAATTGGAATACCTGCAGGTAACATGTCTTGCTCATGGTCACACATGTCAATAGCAGGATTTGAACCCTCAACCTGAGTTTGAAATCCATAGTCTTAACCATTAAGCCACACTGAATTTACTTATATTACGGTATATACATCTGGGAGTCTGGCATCATACCTATGCAATCCATAGGGTGATTAAAGTTAAAGGGCACCTGCAGTGCTTTGAAAAGTATTTGGTCTTCCCTATTTTTCACTCATATTGCAAAGATTTGATACTAAATATTATGTTTTCAAACAAAATCTAGTATTAAAGAACATGTGAGTGAAGAAATTACACAGTTTTCATTTATCATCTACTAGTTGTGCTACCTGTCTAAAACAGGTTGAAATCTAAGTAATCAACATAGACCTCAGGATTAATGTTTGCAGTGCAGTGTCCATCCTGTCACCGTGTCTCTGTTACATTCCATTTGGCACAGAATTACTCATAAAAGCATTGCTAATGTTTATGTTTGTGATGTGGCCATCTGTTGGATAGCAAAGACTTAGAAACGGGATGAACACACAGACAGACACCCAAACAGTTGTCCTTTTAGTAAGGTGGATTCTATGAACACCTGCCCCCAAACATTTAATGTTTGCTCCATGTTTTATTCTGCTACAGGATGGAAATGACAGGCCACATGTGTGATCAGTGAACCAAGTGAGGGTCAATACTAAAAAGTCTGATGAACCGTTGAATAAGCCAAAAAATACAACCAAAAACTCAAAGTCAGGAGGAGTACATTTTTTATATCTACACCCATCGTAATTTCCAGGAATTGTCATCCTAGCAATAAATGATCGCATCCTAGTAAGAAAACTAAAAAATATCGGCACCCACGTAAAATAATATGGTGTTGTGGAACAACAAAAAGTATAACATTAAATAAAAATGAAATTACTAAAAGAAAATGTAAACCACCAAATAAGGTAATAGTAATGTCTTTAAAGCTTCAGTGAATTTAAAAAAAATAACTTGAAGGAAAAGAATTATTCATACACAAAGAAAAAAAATGCAAAGCAAGCTAGAAATCATAGCTGCAGTGACTGCAACCAAATGCTTCCAATAATTCACTAAGCGTCTTCACACTTTTTACCCAGTCTTCAATGCAAAACTATTGTATTTCAAGCATGAACTTATTGTTTCAGGTAGGAAGGTTCTCTAGGAAGTCTGGAGATTCATTAGAACAGTACAAAACTTTCATTTTGATATCTTTCAGTTATAACAATGTGGAACTAGTGTTTTGCTTACCATCATGGTGTTGCTGAAAGACCCAACTATACTTAAGTTTCTGCTCACAAACAGCCGAGTGGATATCCTCCTTGAGAATTATCTGATACAGAGAAGAATTGATGGTTTCTTCCATTAATGATGTGTGGGTTGCCTTGGCATTTCCTTATACGTGGGCCATCGATATTTACGGCAGTGTTTCCCAAATTCGGTCCAGTGGACCCCCTGTGGCTGCAGGTTTTTGTTCCAACCAGCTTCTGTTTTTAATTGGACTCCTGGGCTATTTAAGTGATGTGTTATTTCCCAGGTTCTGTGTTTTGGGAACAATATAGAAATTAGAAAGCTAAGTTTGGTAAAAAAAAATATATATATATTTTTTTTTTATATATATGGGAATAATGTATTTTTTTCTTTTTAACAATATTTTCATCTTGATTTTCATTCTACTTTTTTAGGTGTTCTAATTGTTTAATTAATCCATTATTTACTAATTACTGGGTTTTACGCTAAAGTAGTTACAGCCTTTGATTATTCAGTGTTGTTTGCCAGCGTGTCTGCTCTGCTCATTTTTAATTGTCACTAGGCTGACCCGCCTTTTAAGGCGACCGACTTTTAAGTTGACCTCTTCTTAAGGCAATTCAATATGTAGATCAATTTGATATTTTATACAAGCTCACTAATTTGGTTATATTGCATTTGAGCGGTATTACTTTAATACTCGTAGTTTCTGTTATTTTTTTGATGAAATTTAAACTTTTTTTTCTATATTGAGGTGCCCTTTTGAACCCCCCTGATATTTACTACGCGGTGAGGCATTTGTACTCCATCAACATTAATTATTTCCAGAGACATAATTTTGTCTATTTTTCCAGCGCATCGCACAAAACAAGGGAATGATGGGAGCACCAGAACTCTGCTCACATCATGTAAACCGTACCTCAAGCTGCAAGTAGTAAGTCTGTGATAAGCGGAATACCGCTTCGCTTTCCACTCAGGACGGAAGGACAATCCCGACCGCTTTTATATAGTAAGAAAGAAGAAGAAGATATCGCACAGTCTGGAGTAGAAAATCATCTTTTAGCTGGAAAAACGAAACTACAAATCCCATTGTGCATTGCAAAATGGATGGGGCGTGTGTGAAACTCCGCACCTGCGTAGCACTCACGGGACGGAAGGACAATCCCGACCGCTTTTATATAGAAGGATTAATAAGACCCAACGAAGGGGAAAAACTGCACAGAGAAAGGGCAAAATAGAATGAAATCAACAAAAGAGAGTTAA
This sequence comes from Polypterus senegalus, assembly GCF_016835505.1. Classification (NCBI taxonomy): domain Eukaryota; kingdom Metazoa; phylum Chordata; class Cladistia; order Polypteriformes; family Polypteridae; genus Polypterus; species Polypterus senegalus. Next base: position 44,684,481 of record NC_053158.1, read on the forward strand.
GCATTTAAATCGATAGCAAAAGCAGAAATATTTATAAATATCTTATAAATGTAAAAATCATGCTGCTGTGCTTTTCTGAATGTCGAATAAAAGAAAAATAATCCCAGCTAATTAAATGAGATCAATGCTATCAGGTGTTGTCACTGATTAGGAATCTGATTGGAACAAAAACCCGCAGCCACAGTGGGCCCCCGGGACAAAGTTTGGGAAACACTGAATTACGTGACAGAGTTCCTCCATATTAACATTTAACAAGATTCTACAATGCCAGCTTAACTCAAACAACACTCTCCTTGATGATCTAAGACAACAATGGGATTGGAGTGTTTTAATTAGAATCTCAAGTAATTATTGGAATATTTCTGTCACACGATATACTGTACGTCTTCAGTTTGTGCAAAGCATAATGTACTTTAACTAAAAGCAGTACCCTAGATGCACCCATCACAACTAAAATTATCCAAAACATATCTGAGATAAGACCTGAAACGTGCCTGCTTTGCCAGGATGTATACTTTGGGAATGCCCTACATACAGAACATTTTGGGAAAAGTGATTGTTTATTTCATAAGGAGTCCAGTATTTACAATTACTCCAAATACACTAACACCAGAGTAACACCAGATGCCAAGTCTACTGGGATATTGTGCATTACACCACTCGCTTGTTTTGTTATCTTTCTCAATTCACAGAACTCCATTCCATCCTTTCTAATCAGAAAAATTTAAATTTAAATTCTCTCTACAAGGAATGGTTCAAAGTTTATCAGAAATTGACAAGAATAAAATAAACAAGCAGGGCCTCAGTTCAGCTTTTTGATGTCTCAGCATATAAGACGGATGGCTGCATGTTGGGCTTTTCATTCACTGACTTGGATGAAGAAGGAGAGCTGATATGGATTTCATTTGATATGGAGCATACACAAAAATGTATGACAAGTAACCTGACAGAATTCTCATTCTTGGTAATGTGATTAATAAAATCAATAAAACTGGAAAAAACAACTAGCATAACTGATCTTGAATTATCTTTACCTCGTTTTGAGAAACTGAACTGAAAATGTACTGAATAAGTCAAACTGGGTAAGTATCAAAGCTCAGTAAGATGAAGAATCCCTAACAATTCATTTTAAAGCAAAATGAATGAATGCAAGAGCCAGGGATAGCATCTACAGTATGGGTGAGGGTCCCTTTGGGGTTTGGTGTTTACTGGAGGCTTTTTGCAGCTCAGCATTACAATACTGTATATCAGCGGTTCTCAAACTGTGGGGTGTGCTGAAGCTGTACAAAGGGAGCGTCAAATAAATAAACAAGGCATCAAAATTTATGTTTTACATTTTTATTTCAAATTTAAATTTGCAAGCATATAATCACAACGAATGCATTATAACTAAAATTAAAAAAAAAACATTTCTAAGGCATAGATCTAATGACTAATATGGGCCTGCTTTAAAGTACACAGCCTGTCCAGGTTTGGTTTGATATTCGAGATATCGAGACACTCTGAGCTCCTTTTCTATTTGAAGTTTGTTTCTATGACAAGCGGCGCCGCTGCTGCTGCTGCTTTTATAGTCACGTATTTTCAATCCAGAAAGTTCAGGACGTATCGGTATCTGTCGCGAACATTCGGGTAACAGTAGATCAGGTGATAATGCGGCGCGACTGCACCACATTGGCAGCGTAGCCAATATTGCCAAATTGAGTTAAATAATTTACTGCGTATTGGGTTATTTTCATGATACAACTAACAGCGGTATAATATTTGTCAGACGAAAATATGTTTGACTCATGCAGATTGACTTCATCGGTCTCCTCGTTTACGAGATTTTTAAGAATTAAAACATATTTAATCGTTTCTTTACTTAAAAATATAATTAAATAAAAATAAATAATTTATTCTTTGTTTTTGGGATTAGAATTACTCCCAAAAACCACACAAGGCATTTTAACAGTTTTTAAAGCACTTTTAAAAAAAATTGCAAATATTTCATCGAAGTTAGCTGAACACTTGCAAATCTTTTCGAAGTAAAAATGATAGGATACAGCGACACCGCACGAGTATCATACCTTTGTTAGTTGTATCATGGGTTATTCTCATCTATCTTATATTATGCAGGGGGCGCAGAATTATTCCAGGTAGAAAAAGGAGGGCGTGAAATACGAAAGTTTGAGAACCACTGCAGTATATAGATTCTTTTCATATATTTCTGGCTGTAGTGTATCTGTATATAGGAACATTCGAGTATAGAATTTTTCTAGAATGAATTCATTTTGTAGTTATATACAGTACATGGCTGCGGTGGGTTGGCACCCTGCCCAGGACTGGTTCCTGCCTTGTGCCCTGTGTTGGCTGGGATTGGCTCCAGCAGACCCCCGTGACCCTGTGTTCGGATTCAGCGGGTTGGATGATGGATGGATGAATACAGTACATGGACAGAAATATAAAGACTGTCTAGGGGCCTATAGTGGGAGAAACCTTTGCCCAGCTTTTGAGTAACCTATTAGAAGTGTTGAGCCCTGCTATGCAGGATCTTTGTTTTATTTGGGATATCAAAATGAGTGGAGTGGTTGGGCTGGTTTTAGGCTGGAATGGGATGACTGCAGAGGCCCACTATTAGTTTATTTAACTTTACTTGCATTGTTAATGTAAATGACTTTGTGGAACTTATTCTAATTCACATTATTTTATTAGTTTTTCATTCATAATAAGTGCTCCTTTTTACAATGTTCTGTTTTCTTTTCTGCTTAAAAAATCATTCAGTGCTTACTTTCTCCAATTATTAGTCCTGAGCAGAACAGAATCTTACTTATGCACGGAATCAAAGGCTCTGTTATTGCAAAAGACATAATAATCCCATGTGCCACCAGGAAATATGACTCCTGGAAATAAAACACCAGATTCCTGTGCCTGCTTAAATCAGTTTCATTAGCTGAGATGTCAAGGGTCTAAACCGTGCAGTGAAAAGAAAAAAAAAGAAAAAGAGTTATCTTAGTTCTACAAAGGCAGGCATTCTATTTTTTACAGGAAACGCATCTGAATATTAAAGAAAAACGAGAGTTAAGAGTGGATGGATTGGACAGTTAATCTACTGAAAGCATGAGAATAAAACTAGAGGAGTCAGAATACTCAAACAGGAATGCATTGCCTTATCCTTTCTGAACTGATCTCTTATGCTGCCATCTAATTGTTCATTAAGAAATCAAATGAATTTAGGTTGAAGCTGCTTAATGTACTTACACACAGCTGAGACAACAGTAAATTTATCTCTCACGTCCTCTATTTCTTAATGTGGGTAGCCATAAATTTCTATTGGCAGAAAATTTTATATGTTTTCAGCCCTGCTATTTTTATAGATTGAACCTGCTAACAGCACTTTTATAATTCTACATAGATTTGTTTTAAATAAAAATACAATATTTCTTTTTTTTTGTCTCCCATACACCACTGCCTGTTTTGGAATAACAGCAGATGGAACACCGGAGTTAAGGATCAGTCTGTCATTAGAATGTGCACTACACTACTTCTTCTTATATTCTGTTCAACTCAAAGGATCAAATCTTAACTACTGTAGCGTAATGAAATATGATGTGCCGTACTACATAAAATTAGAGACTATCAAATTTACTTTAAGTGGAACAATTCAAAAATAGTTTAATATATAACAGTCACACTCAGCTAGCACACCTTATAGCAATTATTGAATAAACTCAACAATTGCAAGCTCTTACAGACTTTATCTTTTACCTTCTTTTACTTACTCTCTCTCGTTTAGTGGGAAGGGGGGATTTCAACATGACTGTTAGATGAAGTACTTTAGTGAATTGCAACTTGATAACTGTATTTATATGTTAAAATTATTCTATTTTATTACAGAATGTTATATAATTTAGAGGTACTCTCTGACAGGGTTGATCTTAAACTTTAGAATCAATTCAAGGAAATGCTGTTCAGAATGTAGCCATAGGCCACAATGTACAGGGTGGTTCAGATCTAACTATGCAGATCCAGATCGTCTGGATGACTTTGATTTATGTGGGGACGATTCCAGTTCGACGCAAAGACGATTCTTCATGTCGTCAGTTCGCACACTTCTTGATGGTCTGGGATCTTTCGGGTGATTTTCTATGTAATAAACATAATAAGTTATAGTGTAATGAAAATTGCATAATTAGATCTGGACCATCCTATAGATATCAGGAGGTTTTCATTTTTTGTCTTGGTGTTTCTTTAATTTGTTTACTGTCTTTATCATGCTCATTCAGAATTTTAGTTCTGCATGTACCTTAAGCCATTTTACTTGAGGGCTAGTGTTTCTAACTCTTCTTAACCTGTAACTAATAAATAATTTGTCCCATTATCTTTAGTATACTAAAGCTACATTTGAAACATGTTATGTTCAAAGGCAAATAGAGAAATCTGAAGCCTGCTGCGCATACAGTATATACTGCATATCTTATCTTTTTCTGTGTTGTTTTACTGCATGTAGACTTGGTTTAATTTACGTGAGCAAACAGAGCTGTGTGATTTTATTTTAAATAGAGCTGAGCTCAAATTATTAGATAAGTTGTATTGTTAAGTGTAGAAGGCTTTCAAAATGTATTTTTCCATTTGCGCCATAATGATGAGATCTAACAACTAAAGATAACTTCTTTTCCCATAAGCCTATACTTGGATGGCAATTTTCCAGGCTAAAATTTGAATGATATCTAGATATCCACACTTTTTTTCAAGGAAAAAAAAAATTAACAGTAATAGTGTTAGCCTTTATAAAAAGTGGGTCAAAGGCAAGACAGAGAGAGTTGTCTTCCTCCTCTTATGATGGTCATCGCCATTAAAGCATCCTTAAGACCTCTGGTATCATACACACAGAATATGTTTATATATTCAGTTTCTGCTTTATATAGTGTCTTTTATATTATCACCATTATACGTTCTTTACATAGCTATTAACACTTCATTAACACAATAAATGATTAGGTTAGCAGAATCCGCTCTCATCCAATTTAAGGTTGAAAGGGTTTGGGGTATGTCCAGCATACACACAGGGCACACACACTTGTTTGGAGTCAGCAACTCATGTCTTTAGGAGGAAATACAGAGTACCAATGAAAATCTATTGTAGAAATGGACAGAAAATGCAAACTCCACACTAGTGTTGATCACCAAAATTTGCCAAAAGCATGCCGCTCAGTGAACACATTGTTTTTGCTGTATGTCATTTACCAAATAGGTTTGCTATACAGCTCACTTAGATCAGCTTTTTTCCCAGCACCCCATGATGCTGTAGCAGGTAGTGTAGGATGGGGCTCCCACCCACGGCCAAGTATATAATAATAACTTAATAGTAGGCTAAAAATGAATGGAAAACTTTCAGACACATCCAAACACAAAACATGCATACAGAAGGAAACTGGAAATGTGATAGTGTATTTTTGTATGGACTTGTGTGTAACATATGTGCCTACCCCTTTAATATTATTACCCATAATGCTTTTCAGTTGATAAAAACAGGAAAGAGTGAAGAATACTCATGCATGTTATGCATGTAATAGCAGTGGCAGTAAACAACCAGAAGCATCAGGTAAAGACCAACAAACTGTGAGAGAGGTGAGTACCTGCTATCGAATGTGCGGGGGCAAGCTTGAGTGAATTCATCTATACTAATAAAAGGCAAAGCCCTCACTCACTCACTCACTGACTCACTCACTCACTCACTAACTCATCACTAATTCTCCAACTTCCCGTGTAGGTAGAAGGCTGAAATTTGGCAGGCTCATTCCTTACAGCTTACTTACAAAAGTTGGGCAGGTTTCATTTCGAAATTCTACGCCTAATGGTCATAACTGGAAGGTATTTTTCTCCATTAACTGTAATGGAGTTGAGCTGGAATGACGTGGGGGGGCGGAGTTTCGTGTGACATCATCACGCCTCACACGTAATCACGTGAACTGATTGTCAATGCAGTGCGTAGAAAACCAGGAAGACCTCCAAAAGCGCTTAAGAAAACATGCATTATATAATTGAGAAGGCAGCGAAAAACAATAAGAAGCGAGCGAGTGACATATACTACCATATTCATGAGTGTTGCTGCCTCGGAAAGAAAGAAAGGTGTAAACCTAAACTTTAAATTAAGTTCATAGACAGGCTACGCTGGTGTTTCACATGCCCACAGGTAATGCGGGATACAAGTTTAATGAGAGGGGCGCGGGATATAAGCGAGTTTTGATCACTTTGTAACTAAGTTAAAATTGTAGGTGAAGGGGTGTGCTTATGCAAATTCGAGACTGTGTTTGTGGGGATTGACAGTTAAAGGCGGGTGGGGAGTCACGTCATCATCTCCCTCCCATTCATCTAATTTCGGTCTGAGCTGAGCTTCGCGGCTAATGCTGTCTTTCGAAGCAACTTCGTCAGACTGCCACCAAATACTCACAGAAAAATCCACAAGTTAATACACATGCTATCTCTCGAGTTTCTCCACACTGAATCCTCCAGGCACTACTTACAAAAGGTCACATTGACAATCGTGTTACGTTATTTTTAAAATCTTTCCTTTTCTTAGCACAAGCACAGCTGAGAAGCTTCGATGCATGTGCTCCATAACGTTAAAAATAATGCATTTAATCACACTTTGCATTACAAGCAAAGGGAGCTTTTGTCAATGCATGATTTCCTGGTACACGATTACATTGATCAGCGCATCCCGATTCATTTTACCCTCGCACCACCTTAGTTTGAGAAGAAGTCTGAAAAAATATGAGGTTAACACAGAAAAACATCACCAATTCAAGCTTTATGAATAATCGATTCGCCATCAATAATTGTTTTGGTAAAGCCATCCTCCTTCCATTTTATAATTTTTCCGCCAATAGCCATGATTAAATGAGCGGTAAATAAAGTAAGAGCAAAGCGAGGGTGACTTATTTAGGCAGGCATATATATGACAGCAACACTCATGACAATGTCAATCATGTTACGTTATTATTAAAATGTTTCCTTTTCTTTTTCATTACTTCTTTAACACACTACTTCTCCGCTGCGGCGGGATTTTGCTATATATATAATATATGAATGACCTCCAAAGCTGAGACTTTTGATATCATGAGCGTGTCTGCAAAACTGTGGTCTCCTGCCCAGCAAAAGTCGAGCAGCCAGCGCATAGCTGTGCCGGCCTTTGAGGCGCTGACTGCGCTTCTGCCTTAAGTCAAAGTGAGCACTTTTAATTTTTTCATCCTCCCCTGCGCTATAGCCCAGACAAGTGCAAACACCGGACCCCTTTTCTACACCACGGAAAAATAATATTAAGGCGATTCACACTTTCTTTTGCACGTATACAATTATGAGGTCATCACCTCGGATTATGAAGACACGCACATGAGTGGACGACTGACAGTGCCATCACAGCTGATTAATGGCAGGGACGTCTCACCAGTCTACACAAGACCCACGCGACTGTCCCCAAAAGCGATCATAACGTCAGCGAACACATCTCTCTATACTATATAAAAGAAAAGGCAACTTTCCTTTCTTTACACCTTTTATCCCAAACCAAAGCCTTTCTCTCTTAACAGTGCAGAGGACACTAAACTAATTTTCTTTAAATGCCGGTAAGGCACATTACCAGAGGCACAAATTTGAGCGTTCACATAGAAAATGTAATTTCTATACCACAGCCGTCGTGTAGCGCCTTTCAAAAGGGATCTACTACCGAGAGATGATCCATATATATTTTAGCTGCTGTTAGTTACTTACCTGTTGTGTTACACAGTCTTTAAAATGTAGTTTACCCACAACCTCTCCAGTAGGGCTCAATGTACCTGTACTTCTTAAAACGTTAATGTTTTACTGTTTAATAACTTATAGACTATATTTTATTATTTTTCCCTTGCACTCAGTGACCAAAGCTATACACACACATATAGACACATACAAACATACACACAAGTATATATATGTGTATATATATGTATGTATGTGTATATATATATATACACACACACACCCTATCTACATTATATATATATACATACATACATACATACACACATATATAATTTGTGTGTGTGTATGTATGTATGTGTGTGTATATATGATGTAGATAGGTATGTATATATATATGTGTATATGTAGATATGTATATATAGATATGTAGATATGAAGATATGTATGTGTATATATATATGTGTATATATATATATATATATGTATGTATGTGTGTGTGTGTGTGTGTGTGTGTGTATATATATGACAGCAGCAATCCAAGCTTTGAGAAAACAGTAAAAGGAGGCGTGTCAGGCGTGTGGTACATTTTCTGATGCAGCTACGCAGCAATCAAAACAATTACATTGACAATCATGTTACGTTATTTTCAAGCTTGGGAAACCACTGAGAAAACAGTAAAAGGCAGCGGTCAGTGGGCGTCCATCTTGGCGCCATACCTAAAGGGACCAGCTGCGGGCCTAGGTTCCCTCGCCCAGCAGGTCGGGGACACGCCTATCAAACATGTCGGGCCTCCTCGGCGTCCTGGAGCGTCAGTTGGCGGTCCTCCGACTTGGGGGTCAGTCAGTCGAATCGGGAGTGGTGTTGCGGTGGCTTTGTTTGATTCCGGCAGCAACATTACCATTGTTGCTCGCCGTTTCGTCTTACCGCAACAGTGGTTAAAGCAGCATTTGTTGGTTACCTGTGTACATGGGGGACTAGGTCATATCGTTCGCTCACTGCTATCTTACCTGGAAGGGGAACCAATCAAATGGCGGTCGCTGTGGGGGAAAAGGCAACCCTCCCGCGGCCTCCACGCCGTGCACAAGGGCAGGCCCTATGGGCTGGTGTCTCGGGGACCTTTCGTGGCTACGGACCTTGACCCGGAAGATTCCGCGGAGAAGGGACTAGCCAGGAACTCTCCCGGGCCCAGGCCCCAAGACCCTCTCGGCGCCTGGACCATCAATTTCGGTCCACGCCGGCCTCCTTTAAGAGGAGCAGTGGAATGATGACTCCCTGCGCTTTGCCGGAACGCGATTGTTCTGCCTAACAGCTCGACAGCGGGCGGATCCACACCGGGAACCCTTCTTTGTCCTTGAAATGATCTGTTGTACCGGTGGCTACCCATGAGGGCGAGGTCGGAAGTTGTTGCTAATTCAGCGTACCTTCCGGCGGAGATATGCGAGTTGGCACATGCTCACCTCCTAAGCCCCACCTCGGGGCGAAAAACACTGGAGAGGATTAAGCTCCTTTTACTGGCCTGGGATCAATGAGGAGGTCCGGCGGTTCTGTCAATCCTGTCGGTGCCAGACCCGCCAGATTCCTAGGAGGGACCGTGCTCCTCTAGTCCCTATTCCCCTCGTGGACATCCCCTTTGAAAGGATAGGGGTCGATTTGGTGGGACCCCTGGAGCCCTCAACCCGTGGCCACAAGTACATTTTCTGATGCAGCTACCTCTACGGGCTTCTCCCCTTTTGAAACTATACACAACCCGGGGAATCCTCGACATCCTAAAGAGGCTGGGAGGCGAGGCTCTTCCCTCCTCTAATATTTTGAGTGCGTGAGCGCAACGCGACCGACTCACAAAGATCAGGCCCCTCCTAAAAGCTGACTCGTGCGCAAGCAGCGCAGGCCGGTGTTACAACCGCAACTCCGTCCTCAGGGAGTTCGCCCGGGGACGAGTTATGGTGCTCGTCCCGACCTCCCACTTTCGAAGCTGCTCGCTCACTGGCAAGGGCCTTACGAGGTTAAGGAGAGAAAGGACTCGTCGACTATTTGGTAAACCAAATACACAAAACAATTACTTTGACAATCATGTTACATTATATTTAAAATGTTTCCTTTTCTTTGGTCCAGCCCTCATAACTCCTGGAGGTTCTGTAATGAAGGCGTCTGAATCAGATCTCCACATACCCCATGCCCGCATTGGCGACCTCCTTGGCGGCTGGGTGCGGCTCGATATCTGACTACCCTTGACATGACAAAAGGGTATTGGCAAATTCCTTTAACGGCATCCGCAAAGGAGAAAACGGCCTTTAGCACCCCTAGCGGGCACTGGCAGTACAAGGTCCTCCCATTTGGGCTGCACGGGGCCCGGCGACCTTCCAGCGTCTGGTAGATAGAGTGCTGGCGCCCACCAGTCCTATAGCGCCGCCTACCTGGATGGCGTTGTCATCTATTCCGGCACCTGGGAGGAGCATCTACTGCAGGTGCAGCTGTCCTCCGAACACTGGCTAAAGCCGGCCTCCGCATAAACCCCGGAAGTGTTTTTGGATTATATATATATATATAGAATATATATTTCTTGGGGCTTGCGGTTACTACCGCCGGTTTGTTCCCGTTTCTCGAAGAGCAGCACCCTTGACTGACCTGACAAAAGAGCTCCCCTATACGTGGTGTGGACCGACAAAGCAGAACAGCGTTCAGTGACCTAAAGAAGGCCCTAGCGTCGGCACCTGTGTTACATTTTGGGCTCCCGTTTATAACAGTGACAAAACAATTACATTGACAATCATGTGGGCAGTGACCCACCTCCGTACTATTTTCAAAATGTTTGCACAAAGAGTTCCGCGGGTCACCAGGTGGTTCTTTACAGCCGTATAAGTTCACTGTCTTTAAGGCCAATGCCGATGCTACTCTCTTAGGTCCGCCCGACCTGCGGTCCTGGGCTAAGGGGGATGGTGTCGCGCCTAGTATATATATATATAACTTTCTCCCTCTGCTTCCTCATAGGAAAAGACCGTACCATAGATATATACTTCCGCCCTTCCTCCGCCATCTTGCCCTGGCGTCATCCTTCCCATCCTCCCTTGCGGTCCTTCCCGACATTCCTCCACTTCGAATAAAATGGCCGCGGCGCCAGATGAACTAGTTTATGATATATATATTCATACTGTCTCTCTCGTCCTTTACAACATATATATAGATATGTAGATAGATATATATATATATATATATATATATATATAGATAGATAGATATGAGAACAACACTCATATCAGTGACAAAACAATTACATTAACAATCATGTTACGTTATTTTTAAAATTTTTCCTTTTCTTTTTCGCTACCTTCTTTAACACACTACTTCTCCGCTGCGAAGCGCGGGTATTCTGCTAGTTGATAGATACATGAACAAGTACCATCAGAAAAAAATTGTAATAACAGAATGATAATCACTATTTATCAAATGAGGGCATCATAACAACAGTGGTTCTATGTACTAAGTGAAATACTAGCCTAAACATAACCTCTGTAAAACTGGTTTGCCCTGTTGTTTGTGCAGCAACGCACTGTAATCAGCGCATGCTCCCAATCTCTCCTCTCCTCTCCTCTCCCTATACCCTGATACATTTTCTGTGAGGACAACCATTCCGTTGTGATTCCCAAAAATATGAAGGCTTGTTTGTTTAGAGACTGTTAGTTCACCTATTGCTGTAAGTAGTAAAACTCGTAATGATGTATGAATGAGGATACTCCATGAAGATTCTAGTTTTATTTGTTTGAGTCTGCCAGTAAAAAATTCAGGTCTGTTTCAGTAATTGGATTCATTTAACAAATTAGCACATGAAAAAAAAAATCAATACATTAAATTGAGTAAATGAAGTACAGAAGGCATGGAACTGTTGTGGTAATGATTGCTTCTTGAACAATACATTATGGACGTCTCTTCCACCATCCATATTCTTGGAGCCCTGGTTTCTTCTTAAAATCTAAAAGTACATTTATGATCTACCACAAGAGCTTCTAAAACTCTCAGCAAAAGACTTCATCAACACACTACATCGATACAGTAATTTTAGAACAGACTACACCATACCGATGCTTCCATTTTGTAAAATACTTTGGCACACTATGGAACAGCCGCTTGTTTCCTTTTTAAAAATGGAATAATTATGCCACACCCGTGATTAACTCTCTTATGCTGTTAATTGTTTTATTAGAAGTAAAAAGTCACATGGGTTTTTTTTGTTAATGCTTTTCTTTCTTCTTTTTCTCTTTCTTTTGGATGGGGGTTAAATCTTGTTAGTTTTTGTTCTTCTGAATTTTATTTTTCCTTTGATTTCTGTTTATAAAATTGATTTTCTAGTTTTATTATTATTATTTATAGTTTTATCATTTGTGAATAGTATGCTGTTATAATGTTCTGCTTTTCAAACATAAAAAATAAAAAATGCAGATGTGAATTTTGCTACTATATCAACATTACCATGAAATTGTACACTGTAATGTAAGGTTTCTTAAACTATGGGCTGTGACCCTAAATGGGTTGTGGGTTGCAGCTGTTAGGTCGCTAGTCACTACTGTATTTAATGATAATTGGGTTGCAGATGGTTTACGAAGTGGGGTGTTGCGAGTTGATTAAGCAATCGACATTGCATCGACAATTGTCCTCGATTATCAACCAATCAACCCACTCACCCTGCCCTGACGATCATCCACAATTCCCCGATTTATGAAGACATTCTAAAACAAATTTGATGCAGCATGATTAAACTCTCTGAAGCCAAGTTAGATTTTAAGTTTTTCTACATGAATGTGCCACCTGTGCCAGTTACTTTAACTACTATAAACATGCTTAAATGTGCAAAACTCACCTTTAAGTCAACAGTTGCCTCTCTGTGTTTAAAGATGTGATGACAAATGTGTTGTAATGCAATTTAACCATGTATAACCATTTGCTAGACGTCATGTTTCATCATTTAATGTGCTGAATGTACAAATTTGTGCTATGTTTAACAAATAATGTTATGACTTGAACTGAATGATTTGTCTTAGTGGTTACTACTTAATCAAATGCCTACTAGATTATAAAATTTAAACATTTCTCTTTTCATTACATGGAAAGTTTAACAGCCTAAATCATTGTAAACCTTTCAATTAAAAACCGTCTACTGTGATCATCACCCTGTGTGAAAAATATGCAATAAGTAGCCATAATTAAGTAGTAAAGTTCAAGACTGTAAATTTTGTTAGGATAGTGTGATAGTAAAATGTAAATCCAAATGTGTCTGGATTGGCAGCAGAAATCACCATTATTTTATACCAGTAACGGTGTACTGCACGATAATGTGCAGTGAATGCACTTGACTTCAGCATTCCTAGTTTTCATCCTCTTTCTCTGTCTCTTTTTAGCATTTGTTTGCTCAGAGGTTGATGCGCTGCGCTGGCACTTAAGTCTTCAATCTGCCTCAAGAATGATTAGCGAAGGTGGTAGGGAATGAGAACGGCGTCCGTATGCATGCGCTGTGCGGCCGCCCTGCTGCGCGCTGCTGAGAGTTGATTCTATAATAAAATAAAATACAAATAAAAAGAGTAATAAAAATCATCACCCTGAAAACAGATAGTAGACGTCACGTAGTATATGTGTACCAAATTTCAAGTCTATAGGTGAAACGGTTTGCGAGCTACAGGTGATTTAAAATCCTGGACAAACAAACAAACAGCCATGGTAGCTTATTATATAAGAAGATAAGGCCTTCCTATACTTTACAATTACAGAACCACAGTAAAATTGCAGAAGTTGTTCAGCCTACCGGAAAGGTCACCAGCAAAAGTGTGTAAATTTGTGGTCTTTGGCAGATAATATGGCATTGGACTTTAAGCCACCAGGTTATCAGTTCATCCGGTGCAGAATTAAGAGTTGGGAGAATTTATGAAATATAATATATACTACCAGTCAAAAGTTTTAGAACACCTAAATTTTTCCAGTTTTTCTTAAAATTGAATCTGGTTGAAATGCAATGATTATGCTAAAATGGTGATAAGGTAATCAATAAACTGCCTGAGGTTTAAATTGAGTGTTTAGGTTAGCAAAAACTGAAAAAGGGAAATATCAGAATATTACAAATGGGCCTTCTTCAGGGAACACCTTGAAGCAAATAATTTGCACAGATGATTCAACTTCTGTTGGTAACTAAAAACCCTCTGTCTTAAAACAGAGTTGGTCCAATATAAATGGATCAAAAAAGCAAAATACAATTTAGACAAAAAGCAAGCCGTACAAAAAGCCCAAGATACAAAAATACTATGATGAAAAAACAGCAAAGGCCAAACAATACAAACAAGTTAAAGAAAAACGAAAACACTAAGAAATACTGAAGACCAAACTAAAGTTCAAATAATTTAAGCCAAATGCAACGACAAAGAGAATAAACTGAAAGCCCCTTAGCCTGGGACATGCTAAACCTTTAAATGGGAATTCAGATGACAGCTGTTAGGTGCGCCCCGCCATAATTGGGATGTCTTGCCACAAAAGGCTCAACATAAGGAGGTAAGGCAAGAAACAAATAGAGATTAGAAAAATGAAGAATCCAAAGGAAGAAAAGTACAAAACAATAAGCAGAAAACGAGATACTTAATGAGAAATATTAAAAATGAAAGGTAAGTGGGTGAGCCGGCACCCTGCCTGGGGTTTGTTTCCTGCCTTGCTCCCTGTGTTGGCTGGGATTGGCTCCAGCAGATCCCCAAGACCCTGCAGTTAGGATATAGCAGGTTGGGTAATGGATGGGTAAGTGACTCACATATAAAAAGTTCATTAACAAAACAAATAAAACAAATTTAGAAGAAAAAGAACACAAATTAGTAACACTAAATAAAACGGAAACCCTGGCAAAACTAAGAAAGTGATTTTATTTAACTAGCTGCTGCACCTTTCTTTCCTGATCCTCAAGTCCGCCCGTTCCTTTTTTGTGCTTTTCATCTCCAGATCATTTCTTCATTTCTCCTCGCACAATCTTCAGCCAATGAAACACTGCTGTCTTCTCTGCTTGTTTCTAGGGTTCTGCCATTTTGTGTGTGTGACTGCTATGATGGGTCATATTTACTAGACATGTGACATTGTGGCGGCCATAATAAGATGCTTGCTCACATTGAACAGCATCCAAATTCTAAGCAATTAAAGGAAAGAGTTTTTGAGAGAATATTGTATTTGGTTTGAATTTGACTTTGCTTTTGTCCTTAACATTTTAGTGAGCAATCAAACCATTTTTGTGTTCTGACACTTGAAAATATAGACAACCAAGCTTTTGTTCTGCACTTAAATAAAACCCACCTTTGGTCTCTGCCACTCTTTATCAACATCAGTCTGTTAGGACATGGCAAATGTCCTATTCAAGGTTTATAATACTTTTGATACTTTTAATTTTATTGTGTCTGATAATGAGTGAAACCAGTAACATTTACCTCTAGATTTTCACTCAATACATTTTCATCTGTTTACTATGATTTATCAGTTTTTCAGACTCCAAATCAACAAGAATTCAGTTGTAATGTAATGAACATTAATTTCCCATTCATCCACCTTTCTTATTTGTCTATTTTTATTTAACCACTGTCACTGATTAAATATTATCTTCAGTTAAAGTAAAATGAAAAATAATTTACCTGTACAAACAAAGCAATGATAAGAATGCCATTTCTCTTCCCCAATGCCTCTTCAATGTTGCTGAACAGTTTTGTATTCCAGTGAATCAGATGAAGCTGAAAAACATATTTTACATATTCTTATTAAAATTTAAATTGCCAAAACTGACTTTAATCCAGGTGGGCCATTAGAATGCTAAGGCCAACACAAAACGAAGCTCTCAAGTGTAGTTAAACATCATGGATGAGGCCCCAGCATAGTCAGCCTTTTTCATTGTTCTTATAAAACTCATCCTCCCTTAGCAAGTTAGACCATATACTCTTCAAATATGCACAATGAATCTTGTAATAATAAATACATAGAAAGCCCCAATATTAAACTGAAAGGAAGTTGACAATTTGTAGGTAGTCGTCCTCAAATGAAAAAGGAGGACCTACAGAAAAAAAGGGATTGTATCCCTAGACCTGATTGCTGATGTTTTCACATTCACGCCATAATTTTTACGCATCCATCAATCCATTCTCAACCTGCGTAATCCAGTTTACATCACAGGGTATGGAGCCTAACTTCAGTACATCACGCTCAATGCAAGGGATGGGATGGTAACAACTTAGAGTGGCTAATTAATGGCAAACACATATATTTGGGATGTGAGAGGAGAATAGCAGAATACTCAGAGGGACATGGGCAGATCATGCAAATTCCACACAGGCAGTCCTCAGGCTAGAAATTGAACCCAGGACTTGGTAGCCATGACAGAGTAGCCCTAACCACTGCACCACCATCTCACCTAGAAACTGTTTATTGTGCTAGGTGAAGAAACAAAATGTACAGTGTCTCTCAAAAATATTCATTCCCTTGGAAGTTTTTGTATTTTATTATAATGCAACATTAAATCAGAGTCAATTTCAATTTGATCAACAGAGCAAGACTTCAATTTTAAAGTGAAAAAAGACGTCTACAAACTGGTGTAAATTAAGTCTAAAACACAAATAACTGACTGCATATTTAGTCAGAACTTAGTAGATGCAACTTTGGCAGCCATGACAGCCTCACGACTTTGTGTACAGGTCTCTATCAGCTTTACACATTTAGACACAGTCATTTTTCCATTCTTACTTGCAAAACTGCTCACACTCCATCAGGTTGAATGGAGATCGTGAGTGAACAGCCTTTTTCCAAGTCCTGCCACAAATCTTTCATTGGATTGAGGTCTGGACTCTGACTAAGCCACTCCAAGACTTAACATTATTGTTTTTAAAGGTCTTTCCTGCATAACATTAGCTTAATGCCTTAGGTCGTTGTCTTGCTGGAAAACAAATATTCTCCAAAGCTGCAGGTTTCTTGCAGACTACGTTAGGTTTTCATTCTAGGATTTCCCTGTATTTTGTTGCATTCATTTTACTTTCTACCCCTACAAGCCTGATAAAGCTGGCAGAAGAGAAGCATCTCCAAAGCCTGATGCTGCCACCACCATGCTTCACAGTGGTGTTTTGATCATGTGCAGTGTTTGGCTTATGCCACATTTAGTATTTACACTGATGGCCAAAAAGCTCAATTTTGGCCACATCAGACCATAGAACCTTCTTCCAGCTGACTTCAGACTTTCCTATGTGTCTTCTGGAAAACTCCAGCTGAGATGTCAAGTGCACTTTCTAACAGTGACTTTCTCATTGCCATTCTCCCTTAAAGCTGTGACTGGGCCTCTCTAATCTCAGCCTCCGTAGCTTGTAACTCCTCATAGATAGATAGATAGATAGATAGATAGATAGATAGATAGATAGATAGATAGATAGATAGATAGATAGATAGATAGATAGATAGATAATTTATTAATCCCAAGGGGAAATTCACATAATCCAGCAGCAGTATACTGATACAAAGAAACAATATTAAATTAAATAGTAATAAAAATGAAAAGAATTAAAATAAAATTAATGTTCGCATTTACTCCCCCGGGTGGAATTGAAGAGTCGCATAGTGTAGGGTTGGAACGATCTCCTCAGTCTGTCAGTGGAGCAGGACGGTGACAAAAGTCTGTCACTGAAGCTACTCCTCTGCCTGGAGATGATCCTGTTCAGTGGATGCAGTGGATTCTTCATGATTGACAGGAGTTTGCTCATAGGTTTCTTGGTGGCCTTCCTTACTTGTCTTTCTCATGCATGATCACTCAGTTCTTGTGAAAGGCCTGCTCTATGCAGGTTTACAGATCTGCCATATTCTTTCCATTTCTTAATCTTTAATTTACCTGGACTATAAGGGCTATTTAGTCACTTGGATATTTTCTTGTCTTCATCTACTTGACTTGCCCTTTTCCTTGCTTGGAGTGTTCTTTTTGTCTTAATTGTGTAAGTTACACAATGATAATGACCCGCCACAAGTTGAACCTTCCACATAAGGTGCATTTACACTGCAGTCAATTGAAGTCTTTTGACTACAGACATGTGGTCTCCATTGATCTAATTCTGTGACTTCTTAAATCATCTGCCTGCACCAATGATGATGTAGGTGTGCTACATTAAAGGGGTGACTAGTTATGTAATCAATTATTTCTTGTTTTGGATTTGTAATTAATTTGGACCACTTTGCAGAGGTATTTTCACTTTCACATTTAAGATACTTTTTCTGTTTATCAGTGTTAAAACAAACAAAACAAATTACATCCAAGGTGATTCAATGTTTTATAACAATAAAAATGTAAAAACTTCCAAAGGGGTGAAATACTTTTTGGCACTATATTTGTATTCTTGAAGCGACTCTGCACCCGGGGTCAAGCTATGTGCAAACTGTTGCATAATCATAACAGCCGAAGGAATTTATAATTTTTTTTTTTCTTAATAAAATACCAGAATCTTGCAGTGTCATAAACGCTCAGTGCTTTGGTCAGTCTTGCCTCTTAAAGGAAAGGTACAAGTGATTGGAAAAGAAAATTCACAAATAACTATCAAAGTAAAAAAAGGCTCCATAGCTTTGGAGACAAAAGGTAATGCCATTACCACATGTCAGTATCTCATTTCTTTCACAGCCCTTCTCAGAGCCAGTCATTCCATTAGGCGACATAGGAAGCCCCTTAGGGTACTGTCATCTGAGGGGCGCCATTAAGTTAAGGGGCATATGCTCTTGAACCATATCGTAGAAGTCTGCAGTGTTTGCACAAAGGGGTGCTGTTTCTGCTATTGAAGGGTCATGCACTCTGGGCACCAAGGGGAAGGTCGTCTAAGTCTAATAATAACAATAATATAGACTACCCGCTATGAACAGCGAGGGGTGACGTCCATCAACCATGCCTATGGCTCCAAATGGGTTTTGACTGGCACTGAACCTCTTTCTGTATAGAGTCATTCACTGCTTCTCATTTGATTTTAAAATGGCGTATCACCAACAGCCAATTTTAACCAGGTACTTAGGAAGGGTGTGTTTGAGATAGCTTATCACAGAATATGAGCTTTCTTTAAGACTGGCTATTCGCGGGAGATGTCCAAAATCATTAGGTTAACCAGTTGATTGACAAATTTTTTAGATAAAAATAATATCTCAGGGTAAACTGATACATAAACAGTGTATACAAGTTTTTATTGTCAAAGACACTACATACCTTACACATAATAAAAAGAAGAATGCTCCAAGTAGAGTAAGGTCACGTTATGGTGGGTCTGACTGACTTCTGATCCTACCGAATATCCTTTTCAACTTAATCATCAGTACCATGCCTATGAGCAGCCTCAACTTCGCCTCACCCACACAGTCAGCATCATATGTTACTCTTCTCCCCAAATACATCAAAGAGTCTACCTGCTCAACGTTCCTCCATCTATCATGATCTCAGTGCTAGTCATTAATAGATAGATAGATAGATAGATAGATACTTTATTAATCCCAAGGGGAAATTCACAATGTTCTTATAAGAGTGAATAATTTAGAAATATAGGCATAATGCTGGTCAGAATTTTTATAAAACAAATATACAAACATGCACAATTATTTTACACATAATAACATTTATGTACAGTATGTCAGACAACTTTTAATTAATTTGTTCTTATTTCAATAGTAATGACTTCATCTTCAGCAAGGTTACATCACCTTATTAAATCCCATTACTGTGCCCCATATTGGCGCAGCCAGGTGTTCACACTAAATCACAAAATCAGGATTTCATTAAAGAAACAACCAAGAAGACAATTAACAGATGGAAAGACCGTAAAAATCAAGAAATATCAATTTGCTGTGCATGGACCTTAATGAATAAGGTTTCATGTTCATTTCTTCCAGGAAGCTTCTTCACTTGCCAGACTTTCTACACTGCAAACAGCTGCTCTTTCTCCCACCAGAGATCTCTTACATCCATCTCCCAATTAAAGTTTGCCTAACCGTGGCAGAAAGCAATCATTTATACCTTCTGTGTGGCCCCTAGAGAAGTCCTCAAATAAACTATTTCAGAGTTTACAGTCTCCTGTGCTACTACTGTCCAGCCTTGAGCTATACACAGTGCTCTGTAAATGCCATGTACTGGACTATTACACATTTTGTTAGCGAGAGTGTAATTTCTCAATATGTTTGTAGGTCCACAGAACAAAACACTTTTAACCAGTACCAGGCAGTACATCCATTAACAACCTATTTTTCAAATAACTGTAATTTCCATTGTGGTGAAACATTGTGTCAATGAGTTTTAATAACCCATAGCACTACTGTATTTCCATTATTTTTATACTTGCTTTTGTAGAATTAAGATTTTATGAAGTTGAATCTAATAGCTTTTGTTTTTATAATTGGTTTTGCAAAAGTATATATAAGGTCAATTATTACTTCTTCAGTAGGTAACACATTACTTTTAGCTGACTTATTTCAAGGCAGACACCTGCAGTCTGATTCACTTGTCACCAGTCTTGTGTCCAGCACAGCTCTTTATCAGCTGGCATTTGATAAAACATGAAAGCAGCCTTAATTTAATACATGTTGAAAGACAGCTATGAACGATTTTTTAGCTGCACCAAGAATTTATTATTTTTTTCTCTTTTCTCAAGGTGCACCAGTGTCATGATTTTTAAAACTGAAGAAAAATGCAAAAATGTAAAAAACTAAATCTGAAGAGGGTAGCTTGGTGTCACAGTGTTTATGGCTGCAACCTGATATATCCAGTGATCTCGCTATAAAA
This sequence comes from Polypterus senegalus, assembly GCF_016835505.1. Classification (NCBI taxonomy): domain Eukaryota; kingdom Metazoa; phylum Chordata; class Cladistia; order Polypteriformes; family Polypteridae; genus Polypterus; species Polypterus senegalus. The sequence goes on from NC_053158.1 coordinate 44,704,978, forward strand.
CCCATGTCCAGTTGCTGACATTTTTAGAGTCTGGTATCCTCCAGAGATCAACATTTGTTATTTCTCTCAAGTCCTATAGTTTTTACCCCTAAAATGCTGTTAAGGTTATTCTAAATTGAATAGTTAATTCCTTGTTGAAAATACGTTATTCATTTGTTATTTTTATTATTTTATTGTCTGCTGATATGCACTTTTATTTTTTATCATTTTCTCTGCTAATAGGTTTGTGCACTTAGTAAGCTCGCATCATGAGTTTGGGGTGAGGTTGATTTAGATGGGTGAGGCCTACAGTTTCTGATTTGAGGCCTACAACCATTTTGTGTTTTGGGGAACAGACAGAGAAGTGTAACACCTATATAATGCAAAATTATTCATTCCTATGCAATCCCCACACTGTTATTTCTTATAAAGGATAGCTTTACAAGTCTCTAATGATCTGTGTTAGATTGTAAAGAACAATGGAACCTAAAGCATCAACAATACTTATATTAAAAATATATATCCCTTTTGTTTTCATCGCAATTTTGTTTAATTTATTTTGAGTTATCTCAACATTTTGATTGTTTTCTGGTCCTTTTTTAGGATTATTCATATGGCGAATTGTAATTTCATTAACAGATATTTCTGAAATTGTCTCACATCATATGGGAGGCCATATTGTTTTTAATATGGAAGTCACCACTTTGTGACTGTAATCTGTGTATTACATCATGCATTGTAAGGATGCTCAAAGTTTGGTACAAAATTAGAGAAATGCTTGTTGTGAGATACCCAAATCATTATTATTGCAAAAAAAATTCCAAAAAAGGTAACGTGACCATCGCTTTCATTTTGTCTGCCAGTACGTTGTGTCTTTGCGTAGATGGAGTGATCATGTGACATACAAGATTTGCTATGATTATTATTTAATCTCTGTCAAATCAGTATATTTTTATAAATTCATTGTTGTCCAGCATTTCCAGAGCATTACATTTACTTATTTGGCTAACGCCTTTATCCAAGGTGACTTTCAATAGTTTATGATACAATTGTATTACGCTTCTTTTGCTTTTCCAGTTGAAGCACAAGCAGCTCTAGTGACTTGTTATGGTCACACAGTGTCAGTTAGCAGGATCTGAACCCACAACCTCAAGTCCAAAGCCTTAACCAATACATAATACTGCCTGCATTACCCCAGTCCTGAAATATGTGTGTCAATCTCTACCTGAAAGTCATATTCTGGCAGCTCCTAGTGAGTTAGAACAGCTCACAAGTCTTTTCTACATCCTGCTGAAGTATGGGGTAGTTTTCTAAATTAGGAAAATGGATAAAATGCTTTTACTCCTTCTCCTAAGAGTAGGACACAATTTATATTACTCTGCGATTTTTTTTTTTTTTTATCAAGTTAGGTCTATTATTGTACTCTGAGACACTTCACAAATATGAGCGCTATGCTGAATTTACCTTCAATTGAGTTTTTACAAAATTCCTTGCAAAGTATTGCTAAAATTATTGCTATTTCAAACAAAGGTCTTGTCACCCTGCACACATTTTCTTTTATAATAAAGAAAAGCAAGGGGTCAGATAACACATTGGATGTGGGCATGATCTGGAGAAAGGGAACAAGTTGAAGTTTAATCTGACACAAATTACTGGATTCAGAAATTATTTGACTAATTTGTGGTATTTTATATGTGATTAGACTACAGTTAAAGAGCATCAGAAACTTTCTACTTGATAATTCCCAGTGCCAATACTTACCTCCATTGGAAAAGCTTTAAAGTTCACAGTATGCTCAGAGCCACGCTGATTCTCCCTGCCCCAGTGAAATCGTACTTCATGTAATTCAAACTCATGGTCTCTGCATAGTGGCCCACCTGTTACAACTGAAATGGAACAGCATTAAAAAGTGGTCAGCATTAATGGTTAATCAATGTCCTTCTGGGACACATTTTAACTTAACAAAACTTTACATCTTATATCAGCGGAGTCTGTTTTTCTACTTCAGCTAAGCCTTCCATTTCTTCTTTCAGTATTGTCTCTCTCGTCATAGTTTACATCATCCAGAATGTCGCATAATACTGTATAACACATTATGAAAGTCACACTCTAGCAAGTTTACCATTTTTGAAAGTGAAATAATAGCACTATTTGAAACATAATGTAAATCTTAATTAGGCACTTTTACTTTTTTCATAACACTCTGCTAACAAGTGACATGATACTTGTTGATAGGCTGACACTTTCTTTATGAAATGAGTGGCAGTGCAATTTAAAGGAAGTAATACAGTACCTCACTTTCAGCCTTAGGCAATTGTGGAAAAAGCAGTGGTCAGGGCAGATTATTTTTCCATTATAAAGCTCTAAAATATTCAAAAGTAACAGCAGTACTTGTATAGTGAAAAAATATGATGTCTGCCTAGCAACTAATTAAGACAGCAGGTACACGGCACATGCAGAGAACATTTTGATTTGAATAGTTTCTCCATAAAACGAGCATTCAAAACTGGGAATTCAGAGCAGACACAGTTACAGTCATTTTAAAGTGCCGTGATTGATTATCGGTGACTGCACATTGCAGTTGTAAGAAGCTAATTAGTAGTGATGAGCGAACCCCACTGAATTTGCTTCGTCGAACACACAGAAATGCTCAGTGAAATGCTCTGAAGTCATTAGAGAAGGAGAAACTTGAGTGGATTAAAATGTTGTTATGGTCTTTTAAGTGACCCTGAGGACTAGTGAAGCATTTGCCATTTATGCTAAAATGATTATTGTGGCAAAAATGTGATCTGAGCTGTGATCAGCAGTACTAACCACTATGCTAGTGTATCTCCCTGAAATTAAATTATACTCCGAATCCTTTATCTCGCTCTGCATCTCCCGAGATCCTATCACTATGACTAACATCCCCAGAGCCTGTGATGCAAGGGATCAGCATTATATACTCAGGGGGGCTGTCCCTGTCACTAATCAATCTGTGCTGGATAGTGAGGAACATAACATACTTAATCCAGCAGTGAAGACACAACATACAATGAACCTATGAAGCTTTTTCTTAATGCTTTCAGTATGATTAGCTAATGTATCCCTCAAATGAAAATTCTGCAATTTTTGTTTTGTTGTTTTTTTTTTTTTTTTTAAAGCATACATGGTGCAAATCCAGCTAAAGTACCAATCTCATAGTGACATCATACATTTGTTTATACACTGTGATTTATTCATGCATACGTGAAGCAGATCGGGCAGTGCTGTACAGCTTTGAGATGGAGTACGCTCAAAGTACGCATATGTGAGTGTGCTGGGTATGCGTGACACAAATCGGGCAGGTAGCGCAGATTGGGGAGGAACATCCCCATCCATCATTGGCCACTACACCTCTGTGAAGTCATGCTGACCTCACAAAGTATCATGGGCAGCAGGGAATAAAAGATCGCTTAAGTCGGCAGTGTGGCAAGTTTTCAGGGAAAAATTTGGCGAACCCAGCAAATTACTACTCATTAGTAAGAACTGCAAAGTCATGTCATTTAAAATCTTTTCAGTCATTGAGGGCTAACTACCAGTGATCAGGTGTTGGGTTGTGTAAAACTGTTGTCAGAAATAGTAGTTGTCTACAAATTTAAGTTAAATGCAAGGATTTCTTACCATTACTACTGATATTCCACATCCCTGAACTGGATTTAGCAGGTTTGAAAATACATGGACCGAGGGATGAACGCATACTACACAATGCACATCTTAAACACTGCCGTGTTGTGAAGAGTCAGCTAGTCATCCTCTAGACACACAGTATGCTTAAAGAATTGCATGTTAAATCTCAAGGGTGCTAGAATTAATCTTTGTCTCCAACACATGGTGTGGCTCTGAGCGTCTTATTTAACCTGCTGGTGCTACAATTATAAGACAAGGATCCAAACAATTGTACTACTGATATATAACGCTACACTGCTTTGGCATGATATCTGCTATAAAAAAGTATTACTGTTTATAAGATAAAAGTGGTTTGTTTGTGTCAAGGTTCGAAGAGAAGTACTCTTGAACAGATAGCATAACAAGTGGTATAGGTCAGTTGAGGACTTTCTTCAAGAGCTTTTTAGAAAAGTAATCAGGGCCGCCAGCAAAGCTCAGCATAGACATTGTTAGTTTGTTCATCAAAGTTGAAGAGGCTATGCTAAGGTTAAAGTCAACAACAAAACTAAACTGAAACCAAAGTCAGTTCCTAACTAGGTTATTTGTTCAGGCACTGGTCTTAGCGTTTAGTCATTTAATTTTCTTTTATAACGTGACCATGTACTCAAAACAACAATCTATGAAAAACAGCCACACAAATGACATAATTAATAAAAACTTTAGTAAATTTAAACAAATGTTATTAACAAATCAGTAGCAATTTCCTGATAGCTCTGCTCTACAAATTTTTTCTTTCACACCCATTAAAAATGTTAGGCATTCTTTAAAGACTTACTGGGTGCTATATCCAAATCTGGCGACAGAATAGCTCTGTCACACCCAGTTTTTGAGTGGTGAATGTTTGAAATAAAAAAGCTCAATATTAGAAACAAATTAATATATTTTTAAAACTTAGGAGTCCAAATTATATCCTGATCGCCAACCCTACAACCGAAAAAAAGATGGTAGGCTTTTTTGACAAGTGGTGTAAATAACTTTCACTTGGCCACCTGGATGAATTTCCCACAAATGTACAACTTCCCTGTCAGACAGCTGAGGCGCTGCTAAACCTGTGGAGTGGCAGGCATGGTTTAGTTCGCTAGTGGGATTCACCTCCACTTCCTTTTATATACTCTCAAAAAATTGTAAAACCAGTAGCTTTTATTGTCTCAATGAAGGAAGGCTGTGTATCCTTTTAATGTTTGCTTATCCATTGCCTGATTAAGACAAAAACACATTTCGGCAATATTAGTTTCATTAAAATGGCTGCCTGTGTGTTTTGGAATTGATTTTAAAATTCAGAAACCTTGCACTTCCCTATATTACCGAATGGCTGTTCCTGCACATTGCTTACTGAAATCATGAATCTTCAACCTCTGGGTTACTCAATGTTCTTTTTGCGAAGTGTAAAAACATGGGTGAGACGGCCTTTTGCTTATACACACCAAAAATCTGGAACATGCTATCAATAGAACTATGTCTTGGTAATACAGTCGAACATTATAAAAAAGTATTAAAATATGCTATTTAAATCCGGCCTACCCTAATATATAATATGTATTCTGTTAATGATTAGAATGAATGCTGATTAATGATATATTTTAAGTTTTACCCTTGTTCTAAGCAGTGTTTTCATAAAATACAACTGTTGCTAATCCTTTTTATTCATATTTAAATTCACCATGGACTGTTCTCTTCTTTTAACTTTGGTTTTCTATTTCCAGTGTCGTGCTTTGGCGCTCTGCGCCACGTTCTGTGTGCCCAGTACTACAGCATTGTTTCTTAAGATGGGGTCATGACCCAAATTGGGTTGCAGATATTTTTTTAATGGGTTGGCACATGAACCTGTGGTAAAATTAACCATGTTGGTTCAAGCATGAATTCTGTGGCGAGTGATATACCACCCCCTATATTTAGTATTCTTCTTATATGCAATCCAAAACATATCTTATAAACAACATTGTTGATGCATCACAAAGAGGTTTCATTTCTAGGATATGAAAATATTGTAAATATTCCCCATGGCACCACCATACCTCTTCAACTTATGAAACAATCAAACTGAGATGACTGGCATGTATAAGAGGAGGGGATGACTCAGACAAGCTTGTGAAGTGAAGAGAAGTTTGAAATGAAAATAACCAGTATGGCACAAGGATGTGAGGGATTTCAGGATGTTGTGGGGAACGAGTCAATAGGAGGTGGATATGTATAGGGCTGTAGTGGTGTAATGACCATGGGGAGCTAGTCGGTGCCTCATCACATGATTTCCATTATGATATACATTGAATCCAAATCTGTAACAGAGGTACAAAGAGGATTTTGTATTCGGTTTAAAGTGCCTTGGTAAGAATTCATTTCTTCCTGTAATTGTGACACTACTTTAAAGTGGTTTGATAAATTTCAACCTGCTGGTAGTGTGGAGGACCTGTTTGTTGGACCACTGAGAACTATAACAGCACCAGAGAGAGGGTGGTGGAGTGGAGTCCTCAACATCCAGCTTGACGACAGACGGTAGAATTAAACATTTCAAACTGGATTGTTTCAAACTTCATTATAAAGAATTGATTTACTAAAGCTTACACTTAGCATTTACACTGGCAGCGATGTACCTCAGGAATCTAGTAGTAAAAATGCTGTGCATGTCTGAGCACTAGCGGCTACTGTCACCTTTGAAGTAATCTTTTTCCACAGCTACGTATTCAGTCAGATGACATTGCTGGACACATACAATTCCAGCAAATCCGTTTCTTGAATTTCCTTGAGTTCCTTTGTCACATTATGCTGAATGTCAGAAATGTGTGAAAATGTTCATCCTTTCATGACAATTTTTATTTTTTGGGAAGAGATGGAAATCACAAGGGGCTAAAAGAGGTGAATAGGATGGACAATCCAATTTGGCAATTTTTTTCTTAGCCAGAAAGTCTCAAAACACCGAACACATCATGGCATGGGGCATTGTCACGATGGATGATCCACTTCTGGCATCGACATTCACATCTTCTTATGTCACTCAGACTTTTTCATAGTATTCTCGCCATATGCCACTTTCAACAGGTCTAATATTTCTGTAGCACTTTGTAACCCAGTCGACACTACACAGCTGTACTGGGAATTAAATAGACACACCTTATATGCTTGCTTTCCAATTTTCTCTTTTAGTCATGTGACTAATATTCCTGCTTAGAAATGCAAACATGTATGACATATCTATTGTTATTTCTACACATATACAGTAGCTCTGCTGTCATTAGCATAAGAATTCTCTTCTTGGGTCCCAGTATGGTATTCACTTTCTTATTTGACTCCTCAGAATAAAAAGTTCAAGAAGCCCTGATCTTGAGGTTTATTCTCTCCTGTATCAATGCTAGCTGAAGTTTTTATTTTCCTCTTCCATCTGGCTATTTGACTATTGTATACTGTTTATAATTCTAGGCAATGTTTAAAATGTTTCGTTATTTTAGTTTTGTATGAAAAGCCCAGTGAGCAACATAATGTTGACAAGGAATACAAACTACAGAACGGAATTGATCTTTTTATTCTGAATTATATTATAAATTTGCACTCTTGGCAATATTTTTGCCGGCTCAGGGCTCCGAACATTCCAGTCACTAAAAGTCTCACTGTGTTTTGGTGTCTTCTTTACTCTTTCATCCTTTGCTTTCCTTTATTCAGTTTCTGTCTCCTAAAACAAAGCCTGTCTCTATATTACATACAACGTTGTGGAAAGCTACCTGCCTGTTAATTTGTTTTGGGAATGTGGACGTCCCTCTCTTACTATTCCTGACTGGAATATAATTTTTAAGAACATTACCTTAGCATCTAAGAACCCCAATTACCAACATACTCAATTCAGATTTGAACATCATTTGTATCTAATGCTTCACAGATGCTTTGCTTTGGGTTAATCTCTCTCTTATAGAATTCCTTTATTGCTTCAATTATTTCTTCTTAACTTTTCTGCTGTCTGTCTTTCTTCTTTCCATCAAAGGTTATTCTCTCAAGGCACAATTACTGCAAAATTAGCCTTAGCCTCTTGCTGTAAATCTCCTAGTTTATTATGCTTTGGTTTATGGAAAACCCCTTTTTTTAATCTTATTTTGCTTGAATTATCTGCAGCCCGGATTAATGGTTCATCTAGCACCTGTATTTTAATCTGGCAGTCAGTCCTAACTTATATAGAGGGAAACTGCATGCCAAAATGAACTTAGGTTATTTAATTATTTATTTAGTTATCCTTTTTTCCCCTTGTTGTGCCTCCCAATCCAAGTCTATCTTTGTTCATATAAGGCGGGTGGGGTCTTGGGTGAGGGGTCTTTTGCTATGGTGTGGGTGTTTTATTGCTATATAATGTACCTTTCTGTGAGCTGTTGCAATTGTTTACAATTTTTACTTTGTTAATAAAAATTTGATCAAAAAAAAAAAATGTTACTAAATTTGTTCAGAGAGTGGTTATCACAAATTCATTTTGAGTTGCGTTTGTTAAGGTAACCAAATCATAACGTATAACCCTTGTACTGTACTATGTGCAGCCTGTTGTACATGATGTAACACACAAGGGTGTGCCCAATCATTACACCTTAGTTTACATTATGATGCAAAAAATCTCATGGGAATAAGTCATATTACATAATAAATATGTAGTACATTGCCGTATTATTATATTGTAACGGAGATAAGGAGTGAACCTGACTGGTTTAGTTATGTTACCACACTGGAATGAAGAAAAGTGCCCATGTTTGGATATGTCAACCTTCAGTAAGTGTATAGATGACGTGACTGCAGGATTCATCTTAAGGCCAGCAAGAACAGACACATCCAATCAAGTGACCACTCGGTATAATAACACTGGACAGGACGTGTTGGAAGTGGGACATTTTACCATTTATAGTTTTGATGGAACGTCCGGTGGGCAATGAGTTGTCATGAAGGAAAGGCTGAAGCAGAATAGGGAAAAGGTCCAGAAGTAAAAGGGAAACTTGCTTTTTAGCTTGCAGGAAATTACCATGTTTGAGGAGATAACTGAACTGTAGAATGATCCTCCTCCTTTCCTCAAAATTGAGGAACAGTGGCTGCAGAGATGCAGTTTGGAGCTGAAGAAGCGAACATGAACATGAACTTGAAGAAAACAGTTTTAATGTATTCTTACACAGTGAGGTGGAGCCTCTTCAGGGTACAAACAATAACAAGGCAGGATGCTCCTTGAGAATGGAGTGTGTGGCAGAAGGCACAAGCGAATTCACATGATGGACCAGCTTTGTGGAAGTTTAGAAGTGCCAGCCTTCTTTGGTTATTAAAGGAATGAGGTGTATAGATATAGCTGAGTTTTAATTAACCGGATTTGCCATTTCTGTGCACATTTATTCTAAAGGATAATTTTTGTTTGCATATACATGACATGCCTAAGGCATTGGCAAAGTAGCTAATTAAATTGATTTTTTAACTATAATGTAACCTACTTGACGATACAAATGCACTTTAATGGCAAAAATAAAAATGAATATAAATGCTTCTATTTATTGTAAATTATTGGAGGTGTGCAGTAATAACTTTAAATTTGAACATTCAGAACAGTCTAGATGAGATCAGACCATTCAGCCCAACAAATCTAGTCCTATCCACTTAATTCTTTCAAGATAATATTAAGCCTTGTTTTGAAAGTCCCTAAAGTCCTACTGTCTACCACATTGTTTGGTAGCTATGGACGCACATTATTTTACTTGTCCTGTTTCTAAATGCTTCCTTGGCCTGCAGCCCAGCATCTTACAAAATAAGCACAGTTTTGGTGCATGGAATGGCTTCTCCGGCTGTTTACATAGCATGCTAATATGATGACTAGAAGGGGACCTTACAGATGAGTCTGTGAACAACAAGTACTTTATTGTATCATTCAAAGCACTGGGAAATTTTAAACTCTGCCTTATTTGTATTAATTGCTTAAGGGATTTATTCAATATTTCCAACCTGTTTGATGATAAATGAATGTTGGAGAATGGCTGTACTTCTGGAGATTCATAATGTGGCACACCTTTGTCCCACCATAAGACATTACACACATCAGTTTGTATTGAATATTTCTGTAAGTGTGACGATACAATAGAGCTGGCACATTACAGTAAGCAGTAGCTGTTCCGTTCGCACCCCACAAGTGGCTCACACGTGGACACCCTCTACAATTCTTTACATCCAGTCCTTATTTGAGCCCCTTTATATTGACTAATAGTAGCATAGTGACAGCTCTAGTTAGCTCAGTTGCTTCCTCAAACGTCTTTAACGGCTGCTGCAGACATGATGGGCACTTCTTGTGTGGCGTTTGTCCATGTCTGTGATTCCCTCACTTTCTTTCCCAATTTCGACTGGCATCTATCCAGGATTTTTTGTCTGGATGGATGGATAGATCCTGACTTTGCTGTGAGATTCCATTACTCCTCTCTTTTATAAAAAAAAATATAGATCCAAAATCTCTTTTACTCTAGCCTTACACACTCACTGAGCAGATTATTAAGAACACCTCTATGCCTGCTTCTCCAAGAAGTTATCCAAACAGTCACTCATGTGGCACGATGAACCTCAGTTTTTGCTGAGACACACAGGTGCGGTCAGACTTTGGCAACAACACCATGAAGCCATTCACCCAATCAGCTTGTGTCAACAGTCCAGGCTGGTGGTGGCAGTCGAATGGTGTGGCAAATGTTTTCTTGGCACATATTTTCGCCAGTCAATAGGTGCTTAAATACCATGGCCTATTAGATTACTATTGCTGTCTTGTCTATCATTTCATGACCACGGATTACCCATCTTCTAATGGCTACTTCCAGAACATCACAAAACGAAAGTCATCTCAAACTGGTTTCATGAACATTGCAATGAGTTCAGTGTTCTTCAGTGGTCACCCAAGTCACCAGATCTGAATCCAATAGAACACTTTTGGGATGTGGTAGAGTGGGAGATTCACAGCATGAATGCCCAGCTGAAGAATCTGCAGAAACTGCATTTTGAAATCATGTCAACATGGACCAGAATCTCAAAGGAATGTTTCGAACATCTTGTGAAATACATGCCACAAATAATTGAGCCTGTTTTGAGAGAAAAATGAGGCCCTACCCAGTATTAGTATAGTGCTCCTAATAATTTGCTCAGTGAGTGTTGCTCTTTAATCACTGGTGCAAACATCAACTGAGGCACTATAATGTCTAATAAAAGGAGCTTCAGTTTTCAGCTTGGTTACATGCACATATACTGTGACACCTCCTTACCTTTTTAGTAAATTCACACATGTTTTTGGTGTTACTCAGTAAGTCAAAGGGTGCAACCTTGACTCATACTCTTCCTGTCTCCTATAAGGTTCTCTTACTAACTTGTTTTACTATCAAGATCCAAATATATATTTTGTGACATTAATTAGCAACTCAGAATTTCAGCTGGTATTGATGTGCTTAGTATTACATAACTGGATGGCCACGAGGTGTTGGGCAGAATGAGAATTTGAGTCATTATTCCTTGAGCAAGTATGGCATAATGGTTGGTACTGTTGCCTAGTGACCGCACATTTGCGCGATAGACATATGAACGGCAACAAAATAGCAGCGATTAAAACGCGGCGTCAAAATCGCGCAGACAAAATCGTGAAAGTTTTGTTAAATATGAATTACTAGTTTAAAGCATATATAATAATGTTTATTTTAGAAGTCAATATTGTGAGACACGGCAAACAGATAGTCCTTAAGATCACGCCCTGCATATGTAGGAAGAATTGCAGCAAGACGTCTTGATAGTTGAGCGTATTTAGACTTGCTGGCTGCCTGACTGCTGGTAATTCCGCTTTATATACGATGCGTTATGCCAACCCTCGACTGAGTTATTTGTTCGTGGCATGCCATCAGCAGTTATAACAGTTTTAACGTAGCACATAATGTGTACATAATGCGCACGTACGCGTCCCACTCTTTTGGCCTCTCTCACGATTTTGTCGGCACGCATTTGTCGAAAACCAGTTAGTGAGTTTGTCGGCGCTCATTTGTCTGTTGAGGTTTTGTCGGCGCTCATATGTCTATCGCGCTTTTGTCGGTGAACCCTGTTGCCTTACAGGACTAGAGATATAGGTTCAATTCCAGCTCTTCCACTGTTTGTTTGGAGCTTTCAAGGCCAAGTTTGTTTTCCCTTAGTAGTCCAGTTTCTTCCCACATCCTAAAGATATGCATGATGAGTTAACTGATGGCTCTGTAATAGCCTGGCATGAGTGAGAGTGGGTATGTGAATGAGTGTGCCCTGTTTTTAACTGGTCTCCAATCTACAGCAGGCTCCCGCTTTGAATGCAAGTTCAGAAACTGGAAGGATGGCTCTGGGCAACATAGTCAGGCTATGGCCATGTTACAATTTGGGTTACTTTGTTAAATGTTTTCTCTTTGTGTAATTTGTTCTGCTGCTTTCTTGTTGGTTTTTGGAATGTATAAATTGTGAGTTATTTGTATTTATAATGTAATTATGTACCAGTGGAAATTCTTTTAGCATTTAATTTAAGGGTGTCATGTCACCATTTCTCAGCTTCTGCATTTTTTGACTGCGACCCTGTGTTAGGATATAGCAGGTTGAATAATGGATGGATGGATGGATTGCTGGTTGTCAACTTTTGACAATTCTCATTTCGGTACTGATCACAGTTTTTCAGTTTGGATTTAGTTAGTTTTATAATTCAAACCTCATAGTGTGTACTCACACTGATATTGAAGGTACTTTGGTTTTTAATTCATTTGCAGTTTTGCGTCTTGTTCTGGAGAGAGCATGTCTCTTGATTTTTGACTTGTGTAGGTCCACCTTCCAACTTCATTGTCAGTTTCATGATGGTATGCCTTTTGTAACTGACTTCTCGCTGATAACCTTGTCTCTATGTCCGTGTTTTTGCCCTTTGGTTTTGATAATGTTTTCTCTATTTTCCCAAATAAACGTGTATCTCCAAGTCCAGCTAGCTTGCCTTTGCTGATGACGACTTTCCCTTTTGCCAGAAACACAACTAAGATGTGCCACCTGGTACTAAAAAAGTTACCTATGCTGAGATCCACCATACCAACCTGAATAAAGGAATGGCACAACACACTGCATCTCAAAGCTGCAGTTGATCTGCTTCGTTTCTGTGTTATGTTTATTTATACATCTGAATTTTCTCAAGGTTTTCTCAAAGATTTACTTATTAATTTAGTTAAGAACACTGAATTAGCCACTGTGGGTTTGGGAGTCAGTGTGTGCTGTGATAGACTGTCCAGGAATGGGGCCTGCTTGCACCCAGTTCTGAAAGATAGTGAGTGCGTGTGTGTGTGCACTCGTACGCGTTGTAATGAGACAGACTCACAAGATAGATAATGCGGACACAGAAAATGGATATCAGAACGGTGTTGACATAAAGTTATCAGTTTTAAATGTTCTGATACAACTGGAGGATTTTACTCTTTTGCTGTGAAGACAAGGTTGTATAACAGGCTGCTTCAACACCTAAAATGCTTAGGTAAGTGTTTTTCGCACTTCTAAAAATAGCTCTCATCATTTTCTCACAGTGTTGTCTTGTAGCACCGTAATGAACTTGAATGCCCCGGCAGTCTCTGCATGAGAATCTGCTTTTATCTGCATGTTCAGGGTTGTGTGGAGCTAAATATAGATGTTTTCATTTCTACTGTTTATCTTTTAAGTCTTTTCACTGTTTACAGTGTGTGTATTGGAGTGTGTGAGGTGTCATGTCAAGCCTACAGTACCTACCTGATTTGGACTTCAACAGTATCCTCACAGTATGGCCATCATTAATTACTTCACAGTCACGGCACACTACATAATTTGGGGACAGGCGTAGTTCTAGTAAGGAAGGGTCATACTTGGCTTCTCTTGAGTTGAGGTTTATGGGAGACTGGTATTCACCATTTGCTTCTGGAAATAGTAGACCCCATTCCACACCTGAAAAATAAGATAAAAATCATGTTAATAATTTAGATTTTTTTTTTTCTCCAAGTTAAATATTGACAGATTTTGCAACTGTGTAGTAACAAATGGCTACCATGTGGAGTGGATCACACTACATCCTGACAGCTCCATACTGGTCACTGTGTGTGTGGCATTTGTACGTTCTCTCCATGTATTTGTGTTTTTTTTTCCAAAGACACGTGTGTTAGAGAGTCAGAGGCAGTCACTACACACTACCATGAAATCAGTCGTGCAGTTTGACATTCCCAGTGACTCAATCTGAATGTTCTGCATCTCATCCCAATGATTTTGTCTTAAGCCAAAGCGTTGTGGTCTGTGTGTGTGAGAGCCAATGACAAAATGAGAGCTTAGATGGACAATGCATGCAACGAAAGAAGAAATGCACGTGTTATGGAGCATATTAACAGAAAAGAGACTTGCCTGTCATGTGTCGTGTTTGTCGCATTACAACAAACTGGAAAAAGAGAAAAAAAGTTGGGCCAAGACTAAAAAAAGATTTGTATCGTCACTAGTGCTCTCAGGCAGCACGTCAATTGGCTGTCTTTCGATAAATTGGGAATTTCAAATTATGCTGAGAAGTCTTGAGGCAACTGTGCAGTCTGTCATTCCTATGAGCCACAGCCATGTAATCTGACATCCTCAAGGCAACAAGATCCAGCGACTATGGTCATTAAGTCTGACATTCTCCCTAGAAATAACATAAAATGCAGCCGGCCACAGGTTAACTGGCAACTCCAGATTAGGTCAGTGTGGGTTTGTGGGAGTGCCCTAAACTGTCTGGTGCTCCGTTTTTGAATGGTTCCTGCCTTCTGTCTAATGAAGTTGATATAGGTGGCAGCTTTCCATGACACCTGAACCAGATTAAGTAGGTTCAATAATGGGTAGATAATTATAAATGATGTTGTTTGGAATATTTAATTTGTTTGCTAAGAATTAAAATAATTGAGCAGATTACATTGTGAAAATTCAAATTATTTAGCAAAATAAAATCTCACTCAATGTTTCCATCATGTATGGATGCAGGATTCCATAGAGCTCTACCATAAGCTGATAGAACGGACAAAATATTTTTATAATGCATAAAAAATGTTTCTCTTTAGAACACAATTTTATGTGGGCAATTAATGTATACCATGATTGTCAAGAAATAACTTCAATTTGAAAAATACTGAATGTATCCTTTAAGAGTGCATCCTGCTGGACCAACCTCCAATTGCAGAATTGGGTAGAGCTTGGTGTCCAGTGCAGCTGGGGGGCAGCCTTCAGCAGCCCATTATACTGTACTGTGTGATAGAGACTCAGACGGTCAATCAATGGAGTGGATTTAACAGTACAAATTAAATCATATATTTATTATTAAAACTATTTCAACGATTTCTTAATTTTTTAAATTCTTCTTATTCCAATACAGAATCACAAGAGGCTTGCCTTGGCAGTGTTTGGTCCAATCAACCCTGGACAGGGTACTGAGCCATCAGAAGACACATTCACACTCACTCATTCTGGGACAATTTAGAGTTACCAATTCAAAACTAATTGACTATTTATAAACTATAAGTCAGATTCTCCTAATGGAAGATACCTTTGAAGAGCTGAGAATCCTGCTTAGAACCAGAGGCTGTCCAAGGTCAAGTAAAAGGCACAAAGAATACTTTAACAGTTGTTCACTTTCAAATTCAGTCATGTCTTGAAGCACTCTATCAAGGAGACAGATTGTACATATTTCATTTTTGTTGCATGCCTAATTGACATTGTAAAATGCATAATTCACATTTTTTTACCAAGGCATCACAATGGAATTGTATACCGCACTCTGATAAGACCATTAGTGTTCACGGGAGGATTGGCATCCAACTACAGTAGCTTTCTATTCAAGCCTTGTTTTAATACTACACATCATTAACCTCCATGACGGTAATACCTCTAGCTATATAATTAAGGTGACATATCGTTGGTGACAGAGCTGATGGCTAAGAGGCTGGAGGCTTTGGAAATCAGTACATGGTGCTGTCACATTTTTAATAAATTACTAAAGTCCTACGTTTATTTATGGATGCTTCAACTTTAAGAATGATTCTGACAACAGGTCTTAAATGAATTTTGTAACACAGGCAGATTTTAAAGCAAGTATTTAATATATTTATTAATAAAAATATAATAAGCAGTATTAGGATCAAAGCAAGCCTTTAATGCTTAATATAATACATCCATTAATATAAATCTACCAATTGTGGAAAAACAATAGATGTGCCTTTTGATGTACTAGTGCCACAATGAGCTCATAGCTGGTGACTCTGGGATATAGAACACTATACTGTAATCAGCCAAAAGAAAAATGAATGGATAACCATGCAAAAGACTTTAATTTTTTTATCTTTCCAAATCATGTTTCAAAAATAAATGCTTCAATTTTCTCATATTCTTGAAAGAACGTAAGAATATAAGAAGTCTGACAAATGAGAAGACAAGCTTGTTTTTTAGCTAATACCTAAGTTCTTCCAATATCTCATCCAGTTATAAAGGTTTCTGCTTCAACTGTATGTCTCAGTAGTTTTTTTTTTTTCCAGATTCCCACGGCTCTTTGCATAAAGAAGTGTTTCCTGATTTCAGTCCTAAATGCATTCCCCCTTAGTTTCCAATGCTGTGTAAAAGTATGTGATGTAATCTGCTGGATCTGCCTCATCAATGCCTTTGAGAATTTTGATGACCTGGATTACGTTTCCCACAGAATCTCCTCTGCCCGAGACTAAGCAGGATTATTTCTCTGCGTCTTTCAGAGTAGGACATGTCCTGAAGTTCTGAGATGCACTTGATTACTCTCCTCTGCATGACACAGTACTCCAGATCCAGTCTCACTATTGCATAATATACTGTAATGTCCCTTAGGTTATATTCAATGGTTTTGACAACATAACTAGGGCTACAACTACTAGTCATCACAATCAGTAATAATTGATTATTAAAAACTTTGGCAACAATCACTTTCATCGATTAGTTGTTTAAATCATTAGGCTTCGTACTTTGTGGTTTGCAACTGCATCACTACTTCAGTCAGAAAAATGGCAGACTGTAAGAAAGTGACAGAAAAGATGGCACTTCCAGAGTTTGAGAGTACTTTGCTCTAAATGCAGAAAAAACAGTTCTGAGTTTCACAATGTGTAGGTCTGACCTCGTAAGGAACAAAAGCACAACGGTGATGCACGAATATTTGAAAAGGAAATACATCATTACAGGCTTTGTAGAGGTTTAAGACTCGCCATCATCCCAGTAAGTTGAATGTTATGTGGTACAAACACATGAAAACAATGTTTGCTTGACTAGGCATAATAAAATGACTTTCAGCTTGAACACCTCTACAATGCAACCAAAACATTTCCATGATAGGCGACTAAAATATATCCTAATAAATGTTCAGATCTTAACTTGCCATATTTGACTTTTTTTTTTTAACGCGTTCACTCTAAATTATAGTGCTGCATTAGGGCCAGTTTATACGTCACGCCCAGAAAGCTTACATGCACGTTTTATGACTGACATACATTCCCAGCATTCTTTTGACATGTCCTCTGAGTAGATTGTCAGAAATTAACACAACACATGCGCAAGTTCCATTACCAGCAACAATCTGAGTGGGGTGTGTGTTCAAGTTTTGGTGCGCGACGTCAGCATCATTGTTTACTGTCAACATGTGACGGCAAGCTTGCAGCTCCAACATGATCAATGTTTGTGCTTCAATATTTGATGAATGGTTCGATACGATGAAGCAAATCATCAGATTTACATGCTGACATGCAAATATACTCATGGTGCTTTCCTTCATTCATTTCTCGCATAGGCAATACCAACATCCCATATTCCCTATCGTAACGATGATGACAGAATACATTTAAAGGTCTCACATACCATCTTCTGTGTTGCTGTTGCCATTTTTTTTTTGTACCTTTGTAATAACATCAGAATGCAAAGAATTTTTATTTTTACCATCTTTATCCGCTTCAACTCATAACACAGCAAACCAGGTGTTGTTTTCTCACCATTATGATTCCTCCATATTTACTTAAAGTACACGTACAAGTATAGTCAGTACACTGCTTGTGTAGCAGCAGCATCCTCAAACTCATATTCTGCGTAGCGTAGAATTAAGTATATCCCTGGGCTTACACGCTTGTATAAACATGTAAAGATAGTGTGTGTATCTAAAACATGGATGCAAAGAAACACCAAAATGAGTCTTGTGTGCAAAGAAAATTAAAGACTCCAGTACCATACAGATGGAAAAAAGCAGAAAGCACAGCAATGAATCCTGCAGCACATCAACCGCGACTGAAAGACATAATGCTCATTCACAGTCAAAAGGTAGGAGTAGGGTGAGAAAGTGAACGTTTCAGACTAGCTGGCTATTGGGCTTCAACAATTGGCTTTTATACAATTTGGACGAAGGTGCAATGAGTTATAAGTACTGCTGCAGCAAACCTAGTTTATCCGGTAAAAGAGATTTTGTGGGAGGATCACACAGTTTCAGACGCTAAAATCTAACAGCACTTTCCCAACTGGAAATGAAATGCAGTATGCCATGATAATTTGTTGGCTGCAAACAGATGTGCCAAAGAATCTGCACTGGCAAAAGGTTTCCAGACACAAAGAAATAAGATTGATGATGCAAAAAGAACTTTCAACTAAAATGAAATCCGCAAAGGAAGAACTGAGTCTTACACAAATGAAAGCACTTGTTTTGCTGAAAGTCTGGACGCTTCCCCAGTATATGACAATAATGTTCATTGTGTGTAGCTAACTTCAAATATTGCTGAAGCCCTAAAAGTTGAAGAAACTAATAAAGTCATGATGGTACAACAGACTGTCCTGTGGTGGAATATTCTGGTGGTCAGATATTTTCATAATGCTTTGCTAATAATCTGTTCCTTTCACAGAAAATGAAAACAAAATTATAACTTAAACTACATGTTTAATTTTAACAGTTTTAATGTGAATATAAATGCATAAGCCACTTTGTGAATTTAATTTAATTTATTGAAAACTTTTATGTTTTTAAGGAAATTGTGTGTGTGCGCATTCATTGCACAAGTACCAGAGATGCTACTAAGTGTTTTATTTATCACTATTCATTTTCAATTTATTGTATAAATCTCAATATATATATATATATATATATATATATATATAAAATCCAACATCTGTCTGTCTGTCTGTCTGCTTTTCACAAGAGAACTATTTAACAGATTTAGACTGTTTTTTTCTATAATTTGCTTGAACATTCTGGTTGATTTTGCAACTTCTCTCATTGCGCTAAGTATCATAGTTTGCTTGTGGTACCGATTTATTTGCAAAAATCCGTGAGACATGCAGTGGGCCAAGGGGAGGAGAGTGGGGTCCTTCTCACTCACGCACCAGCTTCACGGCTTGTACCTTACCTCCATTTAGCTAGCGAATGAGAGAACTACACTTAACAGATTTAGATCAGGTTTTTTTTCTATAATTTGCTTGAATATTCCAGTTGATTTTGTGACTTCACGCTAAGAATCATAGTTCGCTTACAGGAGTGATGTATTGGTGCTAATCCGAGACAGAGACTGCGGGCTGAGGGGAAGAGGAAGCGTGACATCAGGAGTAGGGAGCCAGGCGGGGTCCTCCTCACCGTCCTCCTTCACTACTACATGGGCAGAGCCACGGGGGAGTGTTTTATAAAAATCAGCAGTTTACTTAAAATATATGCAAGTAATTAATTTTCTAAAAATACTTTTCTGAAAATTTTATACAAACCAATTTTTTGGTGAAAAGTTCACTTTCATGCACTTTAAGAGCTTAATTTCAAATAAAAAGAATAAATCCTTTAATTTTTTTACAATCCACAGAATTGATTAATTGACAAAAACCTTGTCCGATTGATTGATTATCAAAATAATCATTAGTTGCAGCCCTAAATATAACCTAACATTTTGTTTTCCTTTTAAATTGCTTCTGTGCATTACTTAGATGATAACAATGTTGTGTCAACATAAACACCCAAATGCTTTTCAGAGGTTGCTTCCTGTAGGACCATTTCTCCCATCTTGAAATTGACATTCCGTTTGCCCATGTGAAGCATTTGGTGCTTTTCTTCATTAGACTACATTTTCCAAGTGTTTGTCCAGTTCTAAACCTTGTCCAGGTCTTTTTGAATTGTTTTTGCTGCCTCCTCTGTCTGTCTGCCATTCCTCGAGTTTTATTATTAATTTCACTAACTACATTGAAATCTTTGTCATTAATATAAATCAGAGAAAGTAACAGCCTAAGGACAGACCATTGAAGAACGTCACTGATGGCCTCACTCCACGTGGAGCATTCACCTCTTATCTTTATTTTTTGTCTCCTGTCATTTAACCAAAGTTTGCCAATTCTATCCATCTAAATTCTCCAAAATAACATCAAGAATATTTTTTGAAGGTTCCTAAAGTACTTCTGTCAACTACATTGCTTGGCTTTTTTACCCATGTGTCAATGGCTCTGTTTGTGGTGAAAAACTTTCAAACATCTGTGCAAAATATACCATTAACAAGTTTCCAACTGTGTTCCCTTGTTCCCGTAGACCTAATTTTAAACTAACAACCTGAATCCACTATACTATTTCCTTTCAGAAATTTAAACACATATACAGTCATGTCACCTCTTAAGCTCCATTTGCTTAAAATGATTAGGTTCAACTCCCATCTCCTAACTAATAACCTGCAGTCTTGAAATCACCCTAGAATAATAATTGGTTCATATTATGTTTCTGTCAACTCCAAATCATAAATGCTGTTTATTTAAATTGGTTTTATAAAAACAATTTTTGATCTTCTGTATATGAAAGGCGAGATACTAGAAGTTTAGAATGTCAACTTCGATGACAGAATTTTAGAATGTCAAGCTTCACTTATTGTTCATTTCTGATCTTGGCATCAAAGCTGGTATTAAAACCCCCTGTAGTTCTTGGGAGATGCATTGATTGGCATTAATGCCACTTTTCTATTTATAGCCCTTTTCGCCCAGTGTCGCTCAGCATTTCTTAGAGCAGCCAAGCGCTGTTATAATGGTGTGAATTTCCAAGAACATGAAATGTACATGAATGATCTGAAAGAGCAGGGCAGGGACATCCCTAACAAGGAGCCCTGCCTGAA
The DNA here is from genome assembly GCF_016835505.1 of Polypterus senegalus. Lineage (NCBI taxonomy): Eukaryota > Metazoa > Chordata > Cladistia > Polypteriformes > Polypteridae > Polypterus > Polypterus senegalus. The sequence goes on from NC_053158.1 coordinate 44,725,743, forward strand.
GCAGAATGAATGATCAGAATTTATCATGGCTATGGTACTGCCAAGTGCTTTTCATCACCTCTCTTAACTCATGCAGCACTAATTATTAAACTTTAAAAGATGTAAAAAGGGTCAGTGTATTTATGTGTGTCAACATTTAATAATTGTTTTAAAATGTAATCAGTAATAATGCATTACTTCTCTGTTTCATTCAAAAAGTAAATCAGTACTATAGCTGTTGTTTGTGTCACATTAATTGCATTGAGTCTGATGTTAAAGGTTAACACTACTTAATTATAAATCAATATTCCAAATGAATCATGCAACTGGATTTCTTTCAGAAGATGCAATGCTTCCTTTTGAATGGTGCAGAGACTGTTGTCATGTTGTAGAGCAGACTGGTATTATCCAAACTGTTATGCTTTGGCATCCAAGAGCAAATTGCCAGACACAGTTAATTCCAGTATGAGTGTCAGTGTTCTCTTTACTGTGCCTCTTCAGAATGCAGTTTGTGGGCCTTATCTGATAAAGCAGATCAATCACAGACAAAGTGACACCCAGGGACATCTCTGTGATGCCACATCTAAACACTTGCTCAAGGACAAAGAACTATAACTTAACGATATACAACCAAAAGACTGGACTGATATGCACCACTGAAAACCCAAAGAAACAAAATGTCTACTCCTTCCTTTGAAAACATTTGCAAGCACTGGATTTGTGCTTTCTCTGTATTCCCAACGTGGCCATAACTTCTGTTGTCTTTGGCAGGTACCCTGTTGCCTAGGGATAGGCTGTAGCAAAGACTGGAGCAATCCCTTTTACTCCAAAGGGCAATCTGGTGCTGGGCTTGAAGAGTGCAAGACTTGTCTGTACTGGAGTTGTGGGAGGGGACCACAAGTGCAAACCTTGCTAAGTAGTATCAGGCGCACAAGCAAGAGACTGACCTAAGTAAAAGCCATGCTTTCATCCTGCTAAATATGAGGTTTAACTGATCATCAACTGCCCATCAGACGTAAACATAATGCTGACACTTGGAGGACACTGTGTAAAACTTTGAAGAGAAAACCGCAGTACTGCCCAAACCAGAAGGTGTGATCAAAGCAAAGAACTTTCCCAATGAAGAGAAAAACAACCATAAAAGGAACAAACCATCGCCTACACTAAACCATAAGTGCACTTACTCTGATTCAGAGAACTGTTAATTGTAACTTAGTAGGAATAAAATCAGCTAAATATATGATGTAATTGGTATCACTGTAACTGAAAAGTAAGGATAAATGTATATGATTCTCTTTCTAAATCCAACAGGAAGATTAGAACAGCATCTTACACGCACACAAACAGGATTTGGTTAAATCAGTGCAGACTAACTGTTAGCAAATCAGTGCTTCACATTGGAGCGCTAGGAACTAAAGATCTTATTCATCTTGATCAAATGAATTTAAAGATCAAAATTCATAAGTTATGTTCCATTTTGTGTAGGGGAGGAAAAGTTCAATTAAACTATTATAATTTTATGTTTTGTTTTGTTTATTATTGTCCTTCATCTATATATCTTGTGGCACCCGGCTGGGGGTGGTACCCAGCTGGGACACCCAGAAGGACCGGAGGAGGGCTTGTGCCTCCTCCAGACCACGAGGGGGTGACCACCCTGGTTGTGTTGGGGGCCACAGGTAGAGGGCTTGGAAGCCCAACCCTGTAGGGGCCCGTGGTCATCGTTAGGGGGCGCCCCAATGCCTTGGGAGCCCTGGACCTCAGCACTTCCGCCACACCAGGAAGTGCTGGGGGGAAGAGGATCAGGGACACCCGGAGGGCTTCCGGCTACACAGCTGGTGCTTCCGCCACTCGGGGGTGTGTTGGCGGAGGCTCCTTAGGAAGCACCTGGAGCCCATCCGGGGGTGCATAAAAGGGGCTGCCTCCCTCCATTCAATGGCGAGAGTTGGGTGGAAGTGGACGGAGTTCGTAAGAGAGGAGTGGAGGCGGTCTGAAGACTGAAAGGCATTGTTGTGCGGCCAGGACTTAAAGGGGTGATTGGTTCTGAGGCACTGGGTTCGTGCACTAACTTGTAAATAAGACTGAAAATAAACGTGTGTGTGGTGAAACCAGCATGTCTACCTGTCTATATCTAAATGTTATAACCGGGGTGGGCACTAAATCATCCAAATCACAGACACAGTAATACCTAACAATTCCAGATTCAAATAAAAGTTTTTTATTTGTTTTCAATATCTTCCTTATACAAAATACCATCCACAATACACAAATACCAATTTTCTCCTTCCACCTTCCATAGTGTGTTGCCCGCTGCCTCCCGACTCTAACTCAGTTAAGTGAGGCTGCAGGCTCTCTTTTCAGTTTGACCTGTGAACCACTTCTGCTATCACTTCCAGGTTGTCTGCATCCGGGTCGTGCAGAAACCAGGACTGTCCTCCCCCAGCAGTGTCCTGAACCCAACAACCCAGACTGAACTACATTTCTGGACTCCAACTCCAATGCCACCTTGCAGGTGTCCTAATCTGGTTCAGACCCTGAGGAACACTGCCACCTGTCTTTCCAAGGAAGTTCAAATCATGGCTTTATCAACAAAGATTGTTACCTAGAATTATGTTGCTCCTGACAGTATACAAATCCTCAATTACATTGGTAGAAGGACTGGAGAAGAAGATCAACATACACTTTTGCTGGTGTTTTGCAATTCCTCCAAGCTTCACATACATTGGGCTATACATAAGGTCAAGTCAGCTACATCTCTCCCTGTTGTAAATCAGTCAGTATGTCAAAGTGGCAAAATGCAAGTTAGTCATGAACTATAGGTATTCTGGGGATGGAAGAGTTTGATAAACTGGTGTTAAGACAAGATCGGGGTGCAACTGGGCTGCTGGTTCAGCTGTAGCCCAGTTTGAGTTTTTTCTTAAACTCAGGAACATTTTTGGCAATATATGCACTGGAAGACGGGGATTTGGGATCAACACACTTTCAAAAGTTGGGGACATCCAGCACCAGGGAAAGGAGTGTAATGATCCAAAATGAGATGAGAAATATTGAGGAAGAGAGAAGGAGAGCAACATCTGCCGAGTTAGGACTGCAAGGAGCCTGAACAAGGTGCCCCATTCCCATGTGTTTAGGCAAAAAAAAAAAACATGAATTCCGATCTGACTATTCTCATTCATGTTGGATGGCCTTAAATCAGATAAATATCCGATCTAGGACCACATATGAAAGTGAGACAAGTCTGATTTCAAAAGATCAGGCTTCTGTGTCCACACAGCCTTGAAAACATCAGATGTGTGTCACATTGAAGCAAAAAAATCAGAGTCACATGAGCCTGGAAAAGTGAACATAGCCAAAATCATCTTTTGAAACAGACTGCACTAACTGCACTGATGATCTCCACTGTGTTTGAAATGTTTCTGAGGTGCCCCTTCATTTATTGCTGACAGGATAACCTGTTATGTGTTTCTCTCTTTGCAAGTATCAAAGTTTGGCACTGAACATTGACGATAAAGAAAAGTAATTCAGATAGAGGAATCATTTGGAGAGACCTGCATATATTGTTTCTGCTTTATATTCTAAATCCATTACTCTACTGTTGTGCTTAGGGAACCAAGGTCATACTTTATATATAGGAATTTATGTTGACATAATCTTACACTAATAATGATAATCCATAATCTTCCTAAAACCCTTAAGAGGCCACACTGAATGACATCAAAACCATCAATACAGAGAAGCTTCTTAAAATAGGATTACCATAAACTGATATTATTTTTTGTTTTACTTTCTTGATTTTTTTCTCTGAAGAATTGTAAACAGTGAAAGAACTTATAGTAACTATTGGAACTGCAAAACTGCTTTTTTTAAAGGCTGATGCACACATTATAGTACAAGTAGTCCCCAGGTTATGGAAATCTGACCTATGACTGACGAACGAGGCCACAGCTGCGATGCATGCACCTCAGTAACTGCCACTCCATCATCTTCGGCCTGGGGATGCTGCAAGCGGTGGCTGGAGGGCGGCGATTTGCTGCTCTCGCAGTGTAGTGTCCCTTGGGCGGCTCCCGGCGGCAAGCAGTGACCCGTGGTCCATAGTCACCGGGGCCACAGCTATCGCTCATGTGCAGGGCGATGGTTCGCTGCCCACCCACTACGCCACCACAGCTATTGCTCCTGACTGGACACAGGCTGGATGAAGTGTAGGGGGGGGCGTTTCACTGCCCGCCCAGCACATATGGCTGGTAATGGTGCAAGCGGTGACCTGGTTGTGGCTGAACGGAGGCCATTGAGGGTGAATGGGGCGGGGGTAGCATTGTAGTGTGCCTCGGATGGCTGCTTGTTGAATTGGGGTTGGCCGCACCGTTTTCGTTCTTGGTGGGTGGATGCTGCAGGCAGCATACTGTAGTGGAGGTGACTGTGTGGTGGGCGAGTGATGAACCCCCCCCTCGCCAACCCCAGTCATTCTCAATAGCAGGCCTGCTTGTACTGTTACGCACATAGCAGGAAGTTGTCTCTTGTCAGTACATCAGACGTGTTGACGACAGGTGCCTCCTGCTGTGATAATGTGTAAAGCGCTGCGCAGAAGAGCTCATCTTAACCTTTTGTCTTCACCCTTTAAGAATGTCTCTGAAACACAAATCTGGTGCAAGTGCCAGTGATACAGTAAAGAAGAGAAAAGCCATCACCATTGAAAATAAAGTAGAAATACTAAAACAGGTCAGAGAGAGTGGAAACTCCATCATTCATTGGCAGAGCACTCGGTTACAGTCGGTCAACAATAGCATTTATTAAAATAATGTACCTGTTCCGACTTACACACAAATTCAACTTAAGTACAAACCTACAGTCCCTATTTCATACGTAACCCGGGGACTGCCTGTATATACTATATTTGTATCTATTGTGAGAGACTTCCATTATCCTTACCCGACTAGGAACCCTTCATAGTGGAAAGACCAGGGGAGTGTGCACAGGGCATTATCTCCTCTGGATCATTAAATGGCAGACACTCCCTGGGTTGCAGTGGTGCCTCGGATTCCCACAGGGCACACTGGGAGTTAGAGTTTACAGACTCAGCCCTATTGGGTTTCATGGGTGCAGCCAGGGGGTGCTGCGAGGAGCGCAGAGCCCTACTTATTTGGGCTTCCTCCTCACCCAGAAATGCTTTTGGACCATTCTAACGGGCCATTAGAAATACTCCTGGATGCAACATAAAAGAAGCCTGTTAACTTCATTCAGAGAGCCAGAGTAAGAAGCATTTATTGGAAGAGCTGGAGGCAAATTATATAACTTCTTGCTGGATGAGATGTCAAACTTGACCACTAGGGTGTGCATACTGGTGTTCATAAACTAAAGGAAGGCAACAGAACTCAACTAAAAGTTAGCGAAAATACTGATCGGCAGAAGTTGTCTCAAAATGTTAGATTTACATGATGATAAATTACAGGGCATAACAGATTCCATGACTCCATGACAACTTTCCAGTACAGTGTCATATTTCCAAAATATCATGAGTTTGTTCCATTTTCTGACAGTCAATAACATGCTGCCTGAAAGGCAATGCTGTATGAATACTTTGTAGGTACAACAAGTTCACCCATTATCTCCACCCTTTTTTCCCTTTATTTCCATTTTTACTGAGTTACATAAATCACAAGGCATCAGATAGATTAGTCTGTCTTCTGTTAGTCAGGACTGAAACATCTGCATTCTTTATTCCTCGTTGCTGCATTCAATTTACTTCAGGCTGAATGCTCATTGATTTTCAATTCATGCACACACAAGACCACCTCTACGAATTAAGACAAAATCAATCCTGTTTGGTGTTTTTTGGGGCAAGTCACAGACTGGTTGGACTGAGTCGCTGGGTATGTAAGATGACTGAAAGTCATAGGACTGCACCGCAAATGCATTCCTCATGCTCAGATTATGTAAATGAAATCTAAGACAGAAAATGACTGGAAAAGCTGTGTAAATGTGAAATGGCCTTTAAAGGACCATTGGGTGCATTTACAGTTGAAGCTGCTGTTTCCCTCTTCAGCTGCACTACACCACTTTGATTTCCTGTGGCTCCACACATTCCCAGCTGTCTTTCCTCAACTGCACATACACACCGCTGGCTCTGCCTTATACCACTCACCTGGGGTCAGTTGCAACACCATCAGCCACACAATATGCAGCTTAATGAGCCGCCAGGATGCTACCGATGACTCACTGACAGCTATGCACCCACACCAATGGGCTGTAGCAGTGGAGAAGCCATCTTCTGTTGGTGCTTTTCTTAAATACACAATTACACTCACGCTTTTAGGAGCTGTTTTTATGGCTAGCTTCTCCAGGTCGCCCTGCCACTTCTGATAGTCCTCAGCTGCCTGAGAAATGTGTCCCTCTCCGGCCAAGACCAAAGACATTACAATACAGTGATCTCTCACTATATCGCGCTTCGACTTTCACAGCTTCACTCCATTGCGGATTTTAAATGTAAGCATATCTAACTGTATATCACGGATTTTTCGCTGGTTCGCGGAAAATGGGTCTTTTAATTTATAGTACATGCTTCCTCAGTTTGTTTGCCCAGTTGATTTCATACAAGGGACGCTATTGGCAGATGGCTTAGAAGCTACCCAATCAGAGCATGTATTACGTATTAACTAAAACTCCTCGATATACGATATGCTTCCCGTGCAGTGCTTGATTGTTTGCTTTTCTCGTTCTCTCTCACTCTCTCTGACATTCTCTGCGCCTGACGGAGGGGGTGTGAGCAGAGGGGCTGTTTGCACAGAGGATACGGACGCTCCTCTACAAAATGCCGCTTTTTCGCGGTGCTTTGGCATACTTAAAAGCCCAAAAGCACGTATTGATTTTTTGATTGTTTGCTTTTCTCTCACTCTCTCTCTCTGACATTCTCTGCTCCTGACACGCATTCCTTTGAAGAGAAGATATGTTTGCATTCTTTTAATTGTGAGAAAGAACTGTCATCTCTGTCTTGTCATGGAGCACAGTTTAAACTTTTGACTAAAGGGTGTTATTTCATGTCTAGAGGGCTCTAATAATGTTAACAGTGTGGACGAGTTTATAAGGGCTTAAAATATCTAAAAATAACCATACAAACATATGGTTTCTACTTCGCGGATTTTCATCTATTGCGGGGGGTCTGGAACGCAACCCCTGTGATCGAGGAGGGATTACTGTATATCACATTTTTATTACTACTTTGATGAGAAAGCTCCTACCTTGTGCATATCACTAACAGAAGTGGCTTTAGCAACCTGAAGTCCTTTTCTGAATAATGAAAGCTCCCAAGAAGTTCTCACTTTCTAAATAAATGAAGCTCACTGATGAGGTGAATCCAAGACTCAGTGGATCAAAACAAACAACTTCAGCTTACTCTAGACTGTAGTAACATTATAGGCCAAATGGAAAGGAATTCATGAGAAGTTTCTCAGTGGTACATCTTATTTCCCTTATGCAGCATCCCATAATGCAAGAACACAGTAAAGTCACCACTCATACTTGTAGTCATTTCTCTGACTCCTCCAAAATGACATCAAGCAGAGGTCTGGTATCTTTCATGGCAAACATCACTTAAAACGCTTTTTAGTTAAAAATACAGAAAACCATAATCTATTCAAGAGGTCCTATTGAGAACCTCATGCGTTGCCTTTCTGCTTTTGTATTCTTACTCAGCAGGAGGTTTTAATTCATTTTTTTAATTCATTCATTTTACAAACCATATTATTTCATTTGTAGAGAGCCAGATCTATCACAGCAGCTATATGCACCATCCATCTATGGGACTCTAGTCTGTCACAGAGCAGAGGGTGGTATGTTCATTTAATTAAATACTAACATCTTTATATTCAGTTTGTGAAAAGCAGTGTAATATGGGTAATACATTACAATTACTGTATTGTCACACATATGCAACTGGGAGACAACTTCAGGGCTCAGCTAAGGGTAATTATACTCCCAACCAGGGTTGGTGCTGTTGCCTAATACCTTCTCTCTATCTTCCTTTGCAGAAGCAGTGACTGATAGTCACATCCCTAATGACATCACTTCCAGTCTCTAACCGCCTGAACCCACCGCCTCCTGTCTTCTAGAATGAAAAATGGCTCTGCCCCAAACTTGAGATCAGTCAATCAAAGACTTTTCTTGTTTTCTGGTTTACATTTGAGACAGCCAAATATACAGGGATCACTACCTTGTCCCAACTCTTTATCTGCTCTCTTTGTCATTTATTTCAGTGTATCATTAGAAGAACATTACAGCATTATCATCAATATTATATGACAGTTTTACTTTTTGAGATATTAGTTTTGGCAGGTCATTTCTCCCTTAACCCTTTAAACCCAAATAAATTAGGCATTAAGAAGCAGAGAGTAGAATAAAAACATATTTATTAATATGTATGAAAAGTATGAAAAGAACAGCTTTGTCCAAGAAAGCTGACATATTTTGTGAAACAGCTGTACTGATCCCATTGAGTAGCTTTTTTTTTCTAATTTAGTTTAATAAAGTAAACATAAGCTACAGCTAAAAAAAAATTTATTCAGAGTTGTGAAGGCAAAAATAAACTCTTCATCTTGGGGTTGCTTTTGAAAATGAGGGTTTGTGACTACTGACATGATCTGGAGATGACTGACAGACTGAGGAGATCGTTCCTCCCCCACACTATGCAACTCTTCAATTACACCCGGGGGACTAAATGCTAACATTAATTTTATTTTAATTTTTTTCATTTTTATTACTATTTAATTTAATATTGTTTCTTTGTATCAGTATACTGCTGCTGGATTATGTGAATTTCCCCTTGGGATTAATAAAGTATCTATCTATCTACCTATCTATCTATCTATTTAATAGACACACCTCACATAGGAGACAACTTTGGAAACTGTGGGATATTACAGTGGTCTCTAAGTCTCTAAGTTGGAAGAGATAAAATAAATATTCATTTTCTATTTGTTAGTTTCTAAAGGTCTTGGCCCGATACACATGACAAAAGCTAAATGATGGATATTTTGGTGAAGAGAAACACTAGATTTGAATTTAACTGTTTAATTAAAGGTAAATACAATGAATCAAAATGGCAGTTAAAAAAAGAATTTAATTACACTGGTTTGCAAAAAACTTTTTTTTCACCCCCAATCAATAATAGTAGGTGTTCTTTATACATTTGTAGGTGCTGAATTCAAACCTGGAAACAGGATTGCTCTGTCACATCCAGTGTTTTTGAAAGATAAAGGTTTAGAAAATAAAAAAGAATACAGTAATCCCTCCTTGATCGCGGGCGTTGTGTTCCAAAACCCCCCGCGATAGATGAAAATCCACGAAGTAGAAATCATATGTTTGTATGGTTATTTTTAGATATTTTAAGCCCTTATAAACTCTCCCACACTGTTAACATTATTAGAGCCATCTTGACATGAAATAACACCCTTTAGTCAAAAGTTTAAACTGTCCTCCATGACAAGACAGAGATGACAGTTCTTTCTCACAATTAAAAGAATGCAAACATATCTTCCTTTTCAAAGAATGCATGTCAGGAGCAATGTCAGAGAGAGAGCGAGAGAAAAGCAAACAATCAAAAAATCAATACGTGCTTTTAAGTATGCAGAAGCACCGCAATAAAGCGCCATTTTGTCGAGGAGCGTCCGTATCCTCTAGACAAACAGCCCCTCTTCTCACACCCCCTCCGTCAGGCAGAGATAGTGAGATAGAGAGAAGCAAACAATCAAGCACTGCGCGGGAAGCACATCGTATATCGAGGAGTTTTATTTAATATGTAATACATGCTCTGATTGGGTAGCTTCTAAGCCATCCACCAATAGCGTCCCTTGTATGAAATCAACTGGGCAAACAAACTGAGGAAGCATGTACCATAAATTAAAAGACCCATTGTCCGCAGAAATCTGCGAACCAGCAAAAAATCTGTGATATATACTGTATTTAGATATGCTTACATTTAAAATCTGCAATGGAGTGAAGCCGCGAAAGTCGAAGCGCGATATAGTGAGGGATCACTGTATTATTTTAGAGAAAAAGACACAATATATTTTCAAAATGAATTATTTAGACTTAGAAACTAAATTCTAAATTACACACATTTGTTTTAAATATACAGTAGCTGTTACTTACATAATGTAGCCATTTGTTTTTGTTTTTTTTTTTAATGAAAGGCATCAATATTGCCAATTATGGCACGCCGAATTAACCACTTCTTTTTATATTCTATCTTTTCCTGTTAAATATTTGTAAAACCAGTGACTACAATGGTCTCAGTAAAGGATGGCTTGGAATTTTTGTGCTGTTTCCTTATCTGTTATCTGGTCAAGACAATCGATGAATCAATTAGACCTTGCATTTTTCCGTAAAATTTTATTTTTTAAAACATCATTCACTTTTCTGAAAAATAAAATGGTAAGTTTCTAACCTTCTAAATATGAATACCCAGCTATTTTGAAGAATAAGACAAGAGAAATAATACTAATTGATAGCAAAAATGTGTTTAGCAAATACTTGATATTGGGCTGTTTCCACTTCATCTAGCAATATAAATGAGGAAGACTGCCATTTTTTAGCTCAAAATATAATAATGTTAATACTCTGAGCATAGAAAAATACTTATGCCATAAAATAAACATAACAATTTAAAAAATACAAAACAAACTCCAAAGCCAAACATGTAATCCAAAAATCAAAGTCAAAATAATCTTTATTATGTCCTATTTTCCTTAGTCCTAATGCAAACAATACTTGAATAAAAAAGGTTTTATCTTGAGTCCAATATTCAGATACCCAGGAACTCCATGCCACCTTCTTTTATGGTATCTATCAACAGGCATAGTGACTATAAACTACATGGCTGTAGCCATTCATAAAAAGGCACAAAATAGTGGTGACCTCCAAACAAATAGCACACAAAATGGTGTCATCAGAACAATAACAAAGCAGTATATATATAATTACATAAGCAACATAAACAAGTACGTAAAGTCAAAAAAAGTTTCCAAAGCCATGATTATAATGGATATAATCCATCCATACAGGGGCACTGTTGAAATTTTGATAAGGATGCAACCATCTTTTGAGCTGCACTATGAACATAATGAGTTATTTGTGTTTTCTTGAGTTGCATGGACACTGTTCTCATTTTCTGGCAATTTCATAGTCAGATGTCTCATTTCTATTGGTAGTTGCTAATTTTGAATATAATATATAATGTGTGCATATATATATATACAGTATATACAGTATACTGTATATACAATATAGGGCGGCACGGTGGCACAATGGTAGCGGGTCCTCCCTGCGTGGAATTTGCATTTTCTCCACGTGTGTGCGTGAGTTTCCTCCGGGCGCTCTGGTTTCCTCCCACAATCCAAAGACATGCAGGTTAGGTGGATTGGCGATTCTAAATTGGCCCTAGTGTTTGGTTGGTGTGTGGGTGTGTTTGTGTGTGTCCTGCGGTGGGCTGGCATCCTGCCCAGGATTGGTTCCTGCCTTGTGCCCTGGGATTGGCTCCAGCAGACCCCTGTGACCCTGTATTCGGATTCAGCGGGTCATAAGATGGATGGATGGATGGATGGTATATATACAATATAGAAGCAAAGGTCTGTGATACAGTTGGCATATTTATAGCTAGAAATCCACAAAGGGAGAAAATTAATCACTTATCTTAAAAAAAGTCTTTTATTCCTGACCCTCGACACATATCAGGTATCATCATCAGAAGAACATGATTTGACATACAGGCTTAAAAAGAAGAGCACCTAAATAACAAATAAGACTTTTTGAACAACAACCTCTAATGCCCACCTTATTTATCCTCCCTTTTGCACCACACTCCCTAATTTGCTACATATTGACTTTGATTCCTGTATGTTGTCACACACGTGCGCATGGGAGGCAGCTAAAGGGCTTGAATGAGGGTAATTCCAAGCCAGACCGGCACGTGGCAGAGTGTGCTGACTCTTTTTCTCGCTTTTCTGCAGACCGTTCATGGGAAATTCTGCCTGGCCCTGTTGATTTCACTTCTGAGTCCGAACCTATAGATGAAGACCCTTCTGGTTCCAGCCTCTCTGATGTCACTTTTGGGCCCAAGCCTATGGATGAAGACCTTTCCGATCCTGGCCTCTTTGACATCACTTCCTATACTGGCCTTTAAAAGCTTCCACCTTTCTCCTATCCCCTTAGTTTTGTTTTGGACTTCGATTTCTGCACATCAGTTCTATCACTTATTTCAATTTTGCAGCCAGGAAATAATACGGGGGTGGCTGCTCCAAACCTTGCTATTGCTCTTTGTCAAGTTTGTGACGATGTCTTATGATTTTCCTCTGATGATGACACCTTGTGGGTTGTCAAAAGCGTAGGAATAAAAAACTATTTTACATACACTGCACAGGAAAAATTATGTGAATATGTCCTATGCACTATGTAATCCTAATTTGATAATAGATCCTTCTAAAGGTGGTTACACTAGCAACAATAACAACAGTAATATATTTTTTGTGTAAGGAATAGCTCAATAAGCCTTAACAGGCCCTGTTTTTATCACAGCCCCCCTCCCCAGCCCCCTGAGCAGACAAAAGCTATGCGTAATTTAACTGTCCTGTTATAAACATGTTGTTACCAGCTATCCATAATTAGAACAATTTCCTCCTTCCATTATACACCCTCCTGCATGCTGCATTTTAAATGCAAAGACAAATTCACATAGAGATGGTCACACACGTGCGAATGGGAGACAGCTAAAGGGCTTGAGTAAGGCCAATTCCGAGTCATACCGGGATGTGGCAGAGTGCACTGACTCTTTTTCTCCCTTTCCTGTAGACCATTCACAGAAGATCCCACCTGGCCCTCTTGACGTCACTTCCGGGACCGAGCCTATGGAAGGAGGCCTTGCCGGCTCTGGCCCCTGTGATGTCATGTCCGGGTTCAAATCTATGGCTGAAGACCTTCATGAGCCCGACCCCTTTGACCTCACTTCCTGTCTTACCCTTTAAAAGGCCCCACTTTTCCTTATCCCCTCAGTTCTGTTTTGGACTCAGTTTTGTGCACATCAGTGCTGTATTCATTTGATCGACTTTGCAGCCAGAAAATCAATTATACGGGTGGCTGCCCCAAACCTTTCTGTGACTCTGAGTCGAGTTTCTTACAAGATGATTAAACTAAAGTATCAGTCATTGAAATGGCGACATAAATTTCAAAATATGAGCATCTGAGGATAGATTCAGGATTTCAGTGACTTCTCTAGGTTAAATTGTCAAACATATGTTCCTTATGTCCATATTAAAGACTCACCTCTTCTTAAGTGCATTCTAAAGCTGACAATCTTTAAGCAAATGCCAAAATTCTTCGTTTGGTGTACAGTATTGTAATTTAGGTTTAACTCTCTATTTCTACTGTGATTAACCTGCAGTTAATTGTTGGATTAATCTTATTTAAACAATGTTCACCAATCTACAGACTCATGGGCTAGCTGTTTCTATCATATAAAGAAAGTCTACAATTAACTTGTCTATTAACATTGTTTATTATCGTCACCATAATAGTTATGTTATTACTAGTTCTTTCATTCTGTATATTTATCTGAACCAAAAACTGCAGAATTGAGGCAGTTGTGTTATTAATACAGTGATCCCTCACTATATCGCGCTTTGACTTTCGCGGTTTCACTCCATCGCAGATTTTAAATGTAAGCATATCTAAATATATATCACGGATTTTTCGCTGGTTCGCGGATTTCTGCGGACACAGGGTCTTTTAATTTATGGTAAATTCTTCCTTTGTTTGTTTGCCCAGTTGATTTCATACAAGTGGCGCTATTGGCGGATGGCTTACAAGCTACCCAATCAGAGCATGTATTACGTATTAACTAAAACTCCTCAATGATATACGATATGCTTCCCGCGTGGTGCTTGATTGTTTGCTTTTCTCTTTCTCTCTTACTTTCTCTGCCTGACGGAGGGGGTGTGAGCAGAGGGGCTGTTTGCACAGAAGCTGTTTGCCTAGAGGATACGGATGCTCCTCTAAAAAATACTGCTTTATCGCGGTGCTTCGGCATACTTAAAAGCCCAAAAGCTCGTATTGATTTTTTGATTGTTTGCTTTTCTCTCTCTCTCTCTCTCTGACATTCTCTGCTCCTGACACGCATTCCTTTGAAGAGAAGATATGTTTGCATTCTTTTATTTGTGAGAAAGAACTGTCATCTCTGTCTTGTCATGGAGCACAGTTTAAACTTTTGACTAAAGGGTGTTATTTCATGTCTAGAGGACTCTGATAATGTTAACAGTGTGGGAGAGTTTATAAGGGCTTAAAATATCAAAAAATAACCATACAAACAGATGGTTTCTACTTTGCGGATTTTCACCTATCACTGGAGGTTCTGGAACGCAACCTCCGCGATCGAGGAGGGATTACTGTAGTAGTAGTCTATATGGTTGTGATCACTATATTAGTTTAACAGTACACTTTCCTTGCTCTACTGCTTAGCAACATGTCACTTTTAATGTCTTGATAGGCAATTTAAGGAATCACTCAGGAGACATCGATTACTCTTGAAGCTGTCTTATGTGTTTAGATTTTTGGTGTTCTTTTTAATTACTAGTACTGCCTGCATGCAAGCCCCAAATGAAATTCTTCATTTCTGCACTCACCGTTTTATTGTATGCTTATCTGATACTGTATCAGGTAATGTTTCCTATTCTGACCAGGTTTTTGGCTGTTGCGATAATAATTTCCAACAGGATAGGAACTAAGATTATTTTGATAAACTGAACACAAGGTTGTAAGTCTAAGGAGCAAAGGTATTGCTAAGGCAGAAGACAGCATATCACTTCCTCCCAGTTATAAAATTTATTGTGAATGGTAGCTTTTCTGTATACTCATTCCAGAGAAATATTGTCAACCATAGTGATTTAATTATGGTGAGGTAAGACCTGTTCTCTTAAGAGCAGGTGTTTAAGCAGGATGAATCACCTAACATTACTGTAACAAATGGCCTTTGCTCTTTTAAGCCCTCAAGCAAAGTAAGAAATTCATTAACTACAAAGGTGTTTGGGTATGTCAGGTAAAACTGCACTTTTTCTCCGAAGGAAGATAGAGAAGATTCAGCAAGTTACCCACCAGTACGCCTGGGGATTGCATTGTAGCAGCCATCCTTAGAATTAAAAAAATAATTCCAGAAATGTACTGACTACTATACATCTTTTATAGACTTTTCTGACACACATAGATATAAATATGTCATGGTCAACTACATTTTGTCACACTACTTAAACCAGATTTTTTTTTTACTCTTAGCAACTTCCAGGAGATGGAGAATATGGGTATGTGTTATAAAAGTTTACTCATGTGGAATGGTCCTGCATCCCTTTGCTTCACTTTCTTCAATAGTACATATGCTTTGATCCATTTTTCCTATTCAGTAACATCAATTTAGAATTGGGCAGAATAGTAGGCATTATATATCGAAGAGTTAGACCAGGGAAGAGGAGGCAAGATTAATGGCAGTGGCTAGTGTCACACGTCTGAGAAGTTTTATAGTGTGTGTCAGTGTGAACCCTTTAAGCTCTAAAAGAACTTACAACTACAAGTGTTCAGCAAAATGTTCAAGACAAGGCACAAATTTAACATTCAACAAAAAAGGCAGCAGAGCCCCCGAGAGCAAATTCAAATCACAAACGGGTCTTACCAAATAATGTTTGTACTTTTAAAAATATCTGAAATTTAAATATGTAAAAGGCAATCTTTAGTTATTATACACTGGCATTTTAAAATGAGGTCATTTTTCTGTAAAGTATTTGTATATTAATATTTATTTTACATATAACATTTTACAGGAATTATATGTCTTAAAACAGCTTAGGCTTAGGTAGACTTTATTATGCCAGAGGGACATTTGTTTGCAGCAGAGCACACATAAAACATTGTTCCGCAGACAAGAGGCAAGAAATATTATGCATAAAAATAGACACCTCTGATTTCTAGCGATAGGATATATTAAATTCTAACCTCACAATGTAATAATTCAGAGTACATCACAGCCATACACTACTAAAATTCTGCTTTCTTGAAGGCACTGGGTATCAAAGAGTTCTGACTGAATTTTTAACTTTCAACCAAAAATATAAAAATATTCACAATAGTTTTTGGTTGCATTACTTGAATATTTGCTACATAGTTTTCAGCTATATACATTTTATACAGCAATGAGCTTTATTCCTATAAAAATGACTGAAACAGTTGAAATCTTTATTTAAGATAACTTTATTAGACCTTTTCATTTTTAAAAAACAAAAAGTAATCCTAACAGCAAAGAAATAAATCCATCTTAACTATATTTGAAATATCATTGCAAAATTTGGAAACATAACATTATGAACACATTTATCTTTGTAAATGATAATGTTGTTCAAATCAAAATAAGTAAGGTATAATAGTTCTGTTCAAATAATCACACATTATTTTTATTAAATATATTCACTGGACCAAAAGGGCTATTAGAAAGATACTTTTGATATTTTTAAAACCCTTCATTGCGTGTGTGTGTGTTTTTTTTTTTTATAGAAAGTAAGGAATTAAGAAAAACTGGCAAGAAAATGGCCATTCGGCCCAGCCTACTTCACCAACAACTATTCACCCAGCATTCTCAAAATATTATTAAGTCAGGATTGAGAGGTCCCCAACATACAAGAGACAACTGGTAACTTGTTCCTCATATCAATGTTTCTATGTGTGAGAAAATATGTTCTAATGTTTATGCAGATTGTACCCATAAGCAGTTTGTGTCTCTGCATTTGTGAACTTAATGAAGATCTCATGTTAAAGTAACAGCTGACATCTACCCTACTGGCCTCCTTGATAATATTAAAATGCTTTTATCATGTCACTTTTTAATGCCAGCCTGCATTTAATGCCAGTGTAAAAAGTCTTCTCACAGCTTTCTTCATAGCTAGGAAGTAAAGTCCAATTAAAGAGGATTTTTTCCACCAAATTTTCATTAAACAATAAGCCCGGTATTCTTCAAGTCAAAGGTATTTTATCACAATCAAGGCATGTAGTAATTTACCACATCAAATTTTGTTCTAAAGTGAACCATATTTTAAACATTTTAATAAATAATTAGCCCACTTGCATTTTATAATGGAAGTTATGGGCACTGCAGTCCTATCCTGAAAAACCTTAAAACTTACCAAATATGTCCACTGTGAAGTAACAAAAGTTTTAATTTAAGAAAGAGTCTTGTGCATTTCTGAGTCATACAACAAAAGTAACCTAAAATAAAAAAAATTCATCCCGAATTCTTGATACTATTTCTTTCTCACATGTCTACTCGCGGCAGCAATTTGATTGCAAGCTATGCACTTGCTTAATATTTCCTCTCACGGAAGTACACATGTGCATCATTATTGGCGATCATCAGGCAAAGTCTCTGCAAAATAATGAAATACGCTTCAGTGTAGTGAAAGAATGGAGGTGATCCAAGTCTGACTTTTTTCAGTTATTGTTGGCTACAGAACAGAGACAGCAATTCGGAACTGAACCTCCACATTCAGCGTCAATAATGCACTCGGCAGTGAGAAGACTCCATGCCCCTGGCCCTGAAGGTTGCCGCAGATGAACACAAGCAATGGAGTGAAGTGCACACCTGGTCTTCTTTTAAAATGGCTGAACCTCATAAAAATGTTTTGCTTTTTTACTTCTTATAATGATATGGATATGCTGCTTTGTAATATGTGTGTCATATGAAGACAAAGATCAATATTTGATGACATTTTTGGTTTAGAAAATGGACATATTTGGTCAGCTTTAAGGCTTTTTTTCACAATGAGACTCCATAAGCTCAATTATAAAATGGCAGAATGGACTATTTATTTTTTTTAATTTACAAAATATGCATCACTTTAGAATAAAATTTCACAAGGCCAGTTAATGTATACCATGATTGTGAAGAAATAACTTTGACTTCAAAGATACCATGCTTATCCACTAAGGGTTTAATACACGGAGGGTCATAAGATCTATCACCAAAACATATGCTAAGCAGAATCAAAAGACAAAGTGAAGCAGGGAATTAGAAACCAGAAAGAATTATCTACAAGTTATTGTATTTCTTTTTACTGCCCAAACACTAAGTCTGTTATTAGTCATTGAACGGTCTCTAAAAGAAACATCATGACGTGCTATAACACATTAAGAAGCATTCAAAGCAAATGACCATCAATAAATGTGGATATTATAATCAGTATTGTGGCGCCCATGGAAAAATCACAAAAACGATTATGTTTTTCAAAGAAGAAAATTAAAATTTGTAGCTTTAAAGAAAATAAAACTAAATAGATTGGACTGATGTCCAGCAAATTTCTACTATCAGCTGTAGAACTCTTCTCTGGATTTCTCTAATGATGTTAATCCTCATATTACAAATAGACTAAAACTGAACCCGGTATTCTAAAGGTTTCCTCCAAGTGCTTTTTACTGCTTAAGCATAACTTTTCTTGAGTATTTTGACTCTCTAAAGTGTGCTATGTAACCTTCTATCCTTTTAACTTTCTTAATCTGTTGTGTACATTGGTGCATCGACAGTCATCCATCGAGTAGAAACTCCTCCATCTTTTCTGGGTATTTTCAACTTGCAGGTCCCACCAAATAATATGCATATACTTCCAACGTTGAAAGTGTTCAATTTATGTGCAGTAAATTTCATCTACTACACCTCTAACTGTGTGTGATTTTCTGCCAAAGTATGTTTGTAATGATTTTGCTGACCCTAGAGTAAGAACCGGCGTGCAAATTTTATAATTTGCCAATTACATTTTTATCTGAATAATTTGCCTAAATTACCGATGACCACAACACTGATGTCTGAGGGGCTCCACTTTTAACATAATTTTATTATAGGTTATGTCATCATAACCTGCTGTTTTCTGAACTTACCCAAATTTTCCACCCATTTGCACATTACTCCCTAAAACCTTGTTCTTGCTATTTATTGTCTAGCCTTTCGTTAAGTAATTCATCAAAAGCTTTTTCAACATAATATAGATAATATGTTATATGAATTCTTGCGTTCCTATATCATGTGATTCAAGAACATCAGTGCCGCAGATCCCTCGGATGTGAACCTAATTCCACTGTTCACACATTGATGCACAGTACTTGATGTAAGCTGCTCAGTGTTGTCTATACAAAAGGACGAAAGTCCAAGTCTTTAGAGTCCTGGTGCTTCCTGTCTTCATGTATGGTTGTGACATGGACGCTATCCAGTGACCTGAGACGAAGACTGGACTCCTTTGGTAGTCTGTCTCTCCGGAAAATCCTTGGGTACCGTTGGTTTGACTTTGTGTCGAATGAGCGGTTGCTCGTGGAGTCCCAGATGAGGCACATTACCTGCATTGTGAGGGAGCGTCAGTTATGGCACTATGGCCATGTGGCGTGTTTCCCCGAGGGTGATCCAGCTCGTAAGATCCTCATTGTTGGGGACCCAAGTGGCAGGACCAGGCCAAGGGGTCACCTACATAACACCTGGCTGCAGCAGATAGAGGGTCATTTCCGGAGGGTGGGACTGGACCGCATGTCTTCCCGGGGGGTTTCCAACCAGGATCCTGAGTTGTTTCGTCGTGTAGTTTGCTTGTGGCAACACGCTGTACCAGTGCATGCTCCCCAATTTGACTTGACTTGACTCAAGTTAACTGATAGAGAGAATATAACCTGCTATGCATGATGTGATGATGTTTACAAGTTTTCATTCATTAGAAAGTTTCTTAATAATAATATAATTCTTTACATTTATATACTGCTTTTTTCATTACTCAACGTGTTCTCCATGCAGGAAGGATCCAGGAAGCAAACCCACAATCTCCTTATATCAAAGCATCAGCGCTGTGACTAAGCCACCTGCATGGCTAGGATGTAAACATTTCAGAAAAATTAATTGTAATTGTATAGACAGAACTATAATCACTTTCTGTTCACAACATACTGCCTATAAAATGTGCTACCTTACAAAGACAACCTGTATTATTAGCAACATCAGCCATCCTGCAGAGTGAGTTTTCTCCCTGCTCCATCCTGACGAATAGTACAGGGTCATTACCTCTTGCACAACCATATTCAGAGATAGTTTTTATTCTCGGGTCATAGGCCAACTCAACAACCACTTTTAAAGTATGTGTCTACCTGATGAGTGTTTCTTACATTATGCAGTATATTAACTGATGTTGCGTGTAATGTGCAGTGTTATATTCATTTCATATGACTTGTATGAAAAAGCTTTTACTAGTCTTTGAGAGAAACGCAAGTAGCCATCTCAAAGCAGTGTATACAGGTACCTGATAATAAACTTTGTTTTCAACTTCAAACAGTTATCTCTCTACATTCTCCAGAACATTTATTATTTCTTAAATAACTCTTTTGGCTATAAAAGGCCTCCAATTTCTTCACAGGAGAAAACAATAGAAACATATTTTCTGTTTTTTCTAATTCATTTTCTGTTTCTATTATTTGACCTGTGCAGTTCTTAATGTACTTCACCCTCTTCTTGGCTGTCTTCTTACTGCTAAAATACTAACCTTGAATACCCTTAGTCATATGAATTTAAATTAAGATGAGTTCATGAACAATTTCACCTGCTGCTGGGCTGAAGCCTTCTGACGTTCCAGTAGTTCTTCTTGCATAGGTCATCATACACAGAACAGTTGGTGTGTTTGCTTACAGTCATACATAAATATTTTAAATAAACTTTGCTGTTGTACAAATAAAAAAAATATTTGGAGCAAATATTAAGATAAAAATAAAAACTTGTAAAACAAGATTCAGAGCATGCCATTCATGCTCTAATAAGACAAAGGCATCAGCTTATAGTGCAGCAAAGCAAATGTTTCTCTTGTGTTCACTACTCTCTAAATTATTTTTAGATATTTATTGAAGAAAAGGCACACATACTGTATAACATTTATAATAAAAACTGTAATAGCTGTGTTAATTATGAGGCTTACTGAAGTAAAGGCACACCTACAGTATAACATTTTAGCAAAAATAATTGTTAATTGTAATTGTGGTTGTTAATATCTATTTACAATAAATATTTATTATATCTTTTTAACTCTTTACAGGGTGTTGTTTTGATCTTATAGTTTTTTTCACTTCCATGTGAATCACTCACTCTTTTTTGATAATGTAACAAAAATAAATCATAAATAACAAAGGGCACCAGTAAAATATTAAAAAAAAAAAGTTAAATATATTAACATTCTGAAACCTGCTTAATAAAGTTATGTGTTGGGGGGCTGAGGAGGGCAAGATTGAAAGCTTTTTCTGTGTTCATTTCCTATGCTATAGGCAAAGAAATTGTGCACAGTTATTGAACTGTATTAAAACATCAATAAAAAAGATTTTCAGTTATTTTTAATATGAACAACTCTATATAAGAGATAGTATCTGGACTTCATTTAGCACAGAGAAACCTTAAAAAGATACAATGTCTGTTGATAAGGAAGAATCTTCATAGAAGATGATCAGAAAAGGCGATTTTCGGTGTTACTTGCCGGTGTTGCATTACTTGTAGGTACACAGTTGCTAGCCCTCTTACTTATTGGCTGCTATCTTTTTTCAAGATACCACTAATCTTCAGGCCACATCAGAGCTGTTTCATTATGTTATGAGAGTAAAAATCAGTCAACCCTATAAGCTAAAAGAATGATACAAAAATGAAAATTATAAACATTATAAATAACATCTCAGGTCTGTGTCGTGTAAAGGTACTGTGCCATAAAATAAAGCTGGAAGTTTACATCCTAATAAGTAATTTTAATTGCCTTTAATGTTTTTCTTTAAAAAAAAGCACAAATCAATGCTGAATTAGTCTTTGAACATTTGCCACTGATTTGGAAAGTAATGCATTGATTAATCTGCTCTATATATATAAAATCCCAAGCCTTAAATTGCAACGATTTTATGTCACGTTTTTTGTCACGCTTTAAATATGGCTTATTTTAAAACCTACATATAGATGTTTGGTATCATTCATTTCATAGTTTATCTAAATTTAATGTAATGTTGTTAGATTTTCAGATTCTTATTCCGTTTTTAAATTCTAAACTAAAAATATCATGAACTCATGTCCCGCGAGATGAGACTTTGTGCCAAAAGATTTAACCACGGCCAATGCCGGAAATAAAAGACAAAGAGTAGGACAGCTGCTGTACAGGCTTTTAAATGTTAGAAGCGCTGCGTGAGATGCAGATCACACAGCACGGTAGCAGCAGCAGCAGCAGCTGATCAAGCAAAGAGGAGGTAAAAAAAGACTGTTCTCCATTGTGTCACCGTTTAAAAGGGGGTTTTGGAGGAGCGACTGCATCTCCTTGGGGTGCGTTCAGCCCCCTCTTCACAACACGTGTGGCAGAGACGTGAAGTGGCTGGTGCGTAGCACAGGCTAGTGATTCTATAAAATTAACAATAAGTAAAATTCCATTATATTGTTTTATACACTAACCACTCCTGATGACCTTAACCCCAAATTGTGTATGCCCAAAGCTCTCTATGAAACTTTACAATTATTGTTTTTGAGGGATATGATTGACACCATTATAGGATCCTCGTCTTTGGATCATGCCAGGTCAGAAACCCCTTACACTTCACTCTCTGGTATTCCCTGCTCTTCTCACAAGGACCTACTTTACATAAATACTACATATAATAACTTACTTTGGCCCCATTCACATTATATACATTTTAAAAAGTGTCAGTAAGCAAAAATAATTAACTCCAAAAATATGTCACTAAAGAAGTCTGAGCTGAGTTATTGTTGGTGGGGAAAGAAGAAAAGACATAAGGACCAATTATATCCATTAAAGGGCTTGAGATCATCTGGGAATTCAGGAGGAGGAAATGGAGGAATCAGCTAGAGATAGGGTGTTGGAAAAAAATAATGATGATAATATAGTGCAGATATTGTACTATAATTATAGCCACTGTGACTGTGAACACAAACAAAAAGCATGTTTAGTAAGGGCTTTATTGACAAAGACGGCATAACTTGCAAAGATTCCAATTGGGTTGGTGTTTAAGCTTATGTCCCCATGCATCTCAAGGTGTGGCAGACTTTTTCAGCAAAGGCAGACCTGTGGTCCTTATGGTGCAATTCTGTAACAATTAGCAGATAAGTAACTCTAAACCAATTGATTAAAATTTTCAGTCTGGGTAGAAGAGAGCTGTTCAATCAAAAGAGGTCTGTCAAAATATCTAAAAGCAGGATTCCATAATCACATTACAGTGGACGTATCGCTCGTGGCATTGTAAGTACAAAAAAACATTGGGGCAAAGAGCACATGCAATGAACTGCAGAGTAGTTGAGAGACAGGATATGGTCAGCTCAACAGCCCTTCACCCTGTACTCCACCATCAGACTAGTGAAAGTTTTGAACACGCCAAAGTAGTCTAACAGTGTTTGATTCTAGAGGTGAAAGTTTCTGGTAGTACTGAGTTTCTGTCATGGTTTTGTTCACAGTGCAAACTACTTGGAAATTTCCTGCTTACTGCTTTAAAGTAACAGTTAATCCCATGTAGCAACATTTCTTTTTGCCAAGAGGAGTGATATCCATGATCAGAATCAGAATTCACTTTATAGGCCAGGTACACTAATGTATACTAGGAATTTGTCTTGATAGTATGGGTGCAACATACAAAGACAATACAGAATACAAATGACAAATATAAAAAGATATAATATAAAATAAGAATGATGCATCATTGAGGAGCAATACAAAAAATAAATATAGTAGGATTAAAATGTCCAGGCAGTCTAGTATGCAGATATACATAGGCAATGAGTAGAAGCTCAGACAGTTCCCATGTGCTCATTCAGACCTAAAACAAGCATAATGTTACCCATATCTCACACTTTTCAAGCACACTAACAGAAATGCAAGTTTAATAAAGACGACACCTGGGCTGACAATTGAACTGTAGACGTTTGAGCAGTGAATAACATTAATCACGGTTACATCATGTACCCCGGGAAATTAGAAGTTAGCCTTTTAGCATTTCAGGCAGATACTGGAGCAATGTCTTTGATGGGATTCTCTTAATTCTGATTTTCCCAGAGTGTGTACGCCCACTTGTTATCTTTCTGACAGATCCTAAGGCTACAAGACTTGAGTATTGGCTGCCACTCACACCGGAGCAACTAATGGATGGTGCAATATACTGTAGATGACATATTGAAAAAATGGCTGTAGAACCTCATTAGGTGCTCAGAAAATATAAAAGGAATAACACAGTTAAATTAGACAGTATTAAAAATGTAAAGGAGAAAAATAGCAATATGCAGGAAGATTCAATTAATTTATTTAATTATTTTTTTTATTAGACTGCAGACAATGGTTATTATATGATTGTTAGCAAATACAAAATATACTTTGTTTCACTTTAGTTTATTAAAGTTACACATGCTGAACTGAGAAACTGATGGCAGAGTGTTCAGTGGTGTTGCTACAGTTCCAGGTACCTGGGTCCAGAAAATTTTTTATCTTAGAAAAGAATGAACACAAAATATATTTCGTAGTTGTTATATTGCATCACTCTGATAAATTTCACGAAGGAGGCCCATAACGTGAGGGTGGTGTAACACAAAAATCCTGCTTGGCTACAAATGAAACAGGATGTTGTACAGAAATGTACTTAAAAAAAGCACAGTTTACTGCACCTTTGCATTGGGAAAACATTGTTAGGAGTAACACCTACAAATTCAACATACTCATTGTGAAATAATTTCAAGGAAATTAGGAAGCCAAAAAGTAACCAGGAACTTTATGGGCTAAAGCAAACCCTGTAGGCAAGAAAGCATACATGGAGTGGAAAAGCTTTGCAGATTTGACTTCAGTTATTATACGTACATTCAACCATTCAGTCAACCGATGGTTTTGCTTCTAGATTTTTTTTTTTTTGTTTGTTTGAAGAGTAGATAGAAGGGTGTCACAGTGGTGTAGAGGTTAATGCTGCTGAGTTACACCCCTGGTTTGGGTTTAAATGGTCACTGCATGTGTGGCTTTTCCATGACTGTGTTGTGTTATCGGGCAGCTTTACACTGTCGAGTGTGACTTGGCCTTGTTCAGGACTGTTGACTCGTCTAGTGTTGGTTCCTGCCTGTGGCCTGATGTTACTGTGATAGACTTCCTTCCCCCCGTGACCCTGAATTGGAATACATACTTTTGTAAATGGAGATGGAGAAATAAATACACACAATAAAAATGTTCCACAAGGAAAGCTGTAAAAAAGCATTAATAGAACGTGTAATGGCCCAAACATCGATAGAAGCATATTACAATTACTGAATTACATGTATTTAAGTACATTTCTAAAAAAAATGATACTTTTCACAGTAAAGTACATTTGTTAACAAAAAGCATATTTTTACTCCTTTTCTGCCAGCATTGTAACCATTACATTTGAATTTTGCCTATTTAATATTTTAACTTCCTCAAGTCTCTTCTACTGCATAGAACTACCAATAATTCCTCTGCAGTGTTGATCGGTGTAATTTGCCAGTGGTTTTTTTTCCAGTGAATAAGGTGTGTTTACCATTGACCATGTTTGCTGAATATTTTCCTAGAAAATATGTCATGTGGCTGGCTTAATAATAATAATAATAATAATACATTTTATTTATATAGCGCATTTCCCATGCTCGAGGCACTTCACAGAGTCTTAGAAAAAAACAATACAAATACAAATGATACAAATGTTTTCCTGAATAGAACAATGAAACAGATAACAAAGCATTGTCACACACACATGTTTAGGAGACAACTAAAGGGCTTGAGTACATGTACTTCCATGCTGGACCAGGGGGTGGTGAAGTGCACTAATTCTCCCTCTTGATCTTTTGCAGATTCTAGGGAAATCCTGCCCGGCTCTGGGACAGCCAACGATATCACTTCCGGTCCTGATGACATCACTTGCTCTACTGGCCTTTAAAGCTGCCATCTTGTGTATAATGAATCAGTTCAGTTTTGGACTCTGTTGTGTGAACATGTCTGTTCTTTGGACTCAATTTTGCAGCTGGGAAAAATTATACAGGTGGCTGCCCGAAAACGTCTCAGCATCTTATGGTCATTTTTGTGACAGCATTAAATAAAGGACAATAAACCAGAGTAAAATACTAAATTCAATACTAATCTAAAAGAAAAACCTAACAAATGACCTAATTTGTGATATAACAGACACACAAATTATCCTGAGCACCTGGACAGAGAGGTAAACTGAAAGAAAGGACAGAATGTTAAGTTAAGTGAAAAGCCTTCCTAAATAGATGAGTTTTAAGTTGTTTTTTAAAAGAATTAGTGGAGTCAGCAGATCTAATTAATTTCGGGATGTCATTCCAAAGTCTGGGTGCTATGGAGCTGAAGGCCCAGTCACCCATAGAGTGCAGGTTAGTGTGAGGCACAACAAGATAACCAGAATCAGAGGACATTGGTAGGTGAACAGGCGCATAGTGATTTAGAAGGTCACTGATATGCCATTTAAAGCTTTGTAGGTTATTAATAGAATTTTATATTCAATCCTGTAAGACACAGGGAGCCAGTGAAGGTGAAGCAGGATGGGTGTGATGTGCTCACTGTTGCTGGTTCGAGTAAGGACTCTTGGAGCAGAGTTTTGAATCAACTGGAGCTGTGATATAAGATTAGAAGGGGCACTTGCCAGCAGTGAGTTACAATAGAAGAACTTTTTTGTCCTAGTGCCCCATGATGCTTTGCAAGAGCAGCAAATGTTGGACCATTGTCCATGTCCTCCAGAATCCCACTCTCTGGGGAAAGGTGGAACATTCTTGTTTAACCCAAGCCACCTAGAAGCACTTCTGGGTCAGGTGGAACCTATCCCTATGACAGGGGAGCCTGCCCCAAGGGGCTCAGCCTAGTGGCATCCGAGGACCCCAACAGGTCTTCCTAACAAAACTACATGTCCCATATAACACATGGCCCTGGAAGGCAATCTCCCTCTGTCATTTTGTTTTAATGGCCTCCTCACCAGAAATAGTACCACCAACCAACCCGATCAGGCTGTCTGTCCACCCATATCTTTTGTTTATAAAGACCTCCTGGCCAGGTAAGAAACTATCCATCCTGCCTGGGATGTTAGCCAATCCATGTTGCCTTGTCTTTGACTAGGAGAGACAGAGTTCTTACTGGAAAACTTGACAGGCAGCAGTTTTTTCTTAGAACACCGGAGAAGGACATTTCCCTTTGTAATTATGTCATCACAAAAAATGATATTTTCCGGGCCTAGTTTTGAAAGGTTTATGGTAATTTAGCTGCAGTGCTTTTTTATGCAAGGTATTATGGTAGTTGAACCAGCGCTTGTCCTTTTTCTTTCTTTTGCAGCAAACTTCCCGCAGTGTAAAGTGGAAGCTTGTTTTATCAGTGAATGAGAGGTGATTGGAATATTAGCCTTCACGTTAAAGAAAGTGGAGCAATAAACTGAGAAAAAGGAATCGGAGGAACCATCTAATTAGACAAGTAAAGCTATTTTAAGGAATTCAGACCTTTGTTTTCTCTTTTAAATTGAAACGGACACCGCTTGATTTTGGACAGTGTGCTCGACTAAAGTTCAGCAGCTTACAGTTTTAATTGGAAAAAGAAAAATAAAGACAAATTTGCAATTGTTGCTTAGTCAACCATAGGCTTTTTTTAAAGATTTGTACCATGTTTGTTATTTGTTGCTATGTGTCATACAGCATGTTTTTTTATAAACAATACTACATAATTAAAATGGTAATCTATATATTATAATTACACCTCAAGAAATCCAAATGTCTAGTTGATACACTGAAGAAAAAAATAAACATGTATAAATATAGTAAATGTTCATTTTAACAACAAAAAGCTGTAGTGCAATTAATGTTTTAAAATGATTAAAATGAAAAAATGCATGTATATTTACATTTAAGCAGCATTTAATTGCCAATAGCAATTAATTGATTGTGTGATTATATATATATATATATATATATATATATATATATATATATATATATATATATATATATATATATATATATATATATGAGGTGAGATACAAAAATAACCGGACTGGACTTGGGGCTTTCCTGGAAAACCGTCTGGAGGTCAGCTGAATGTGAATCAGAGAACTATATCCCCTCCTACATGCCCTCTCAAACCACTGACCTATTAGGTATATCCTGTGAATAGCCCAGTCAGTATTTGCACAACAATCGCTACATGAGTTGCTGTGACATTGTCTGGTGAAAAAAGCGAACAGCAAGACAAGACAATGCTCCCCGCACAATGCATTTTCCGTAAATCATCCTCCCTTCTCGCCTGATTTAGTGCCCTGTGATTTTATACTTGTTCCTGAAAATCTAAAGTGACCTGAAGGGAACACATTTTTCTTCAATGGATGAAGTGAAGACAGAAATGGCAAGCCTGTTGAAGAGCCTCAAGCAAGAAGACTTCCAGCAGTGTTTCAATCAATGGAAGATACGTATGGAGTGGTGTAGAGATCAGGAGAGGGAGTATATAGAAGGTGACAATGTTTAGAATGCTGTAATTCATCAATAAATATTTTTTTTTACCAATTTGGTTATTTTTGGGTCTGACCTCATGTGTATATATATATATATATATATATATATATATATATATATATATATATATATATATATATATATATATATATATATATATGTTTATGTTTATGTTGTTATTAGATAAAACTTTTTTTTTTAATTAAGCCTTGTATCAAGTAGGTATACTACAGAAAAAAATAAACATTATGACAATTTATAGTTATGAAAATCATTTTTATCCTTTTATGTCATATGTATTATTGATTCACATTTTTTTACATATTTAATTAAAGTATGTATTTTAAGGAAATTTTATTTATTTTCATATTTTATGGTCACTGAACAATAAGCCTACAGAATTTCATTATGTTAATCAAAAATGAATAACACCTGTGTTCTATAGTTTAGTTATAAAAGTACACTTTAATATAAGATGCAAGACTTCTATTTTTCTGGTTATGAGATGATGTGTTTTAGATTAAACAGGCTAGACAGTGACTGACTCACTCACTACTGTATATACACATGAATAAACTTAGCTTGACGATTTCAATTTGTGCCATGAAGGAGCTGATAAGTAGCTCCCGTGAAAATCTCATTTATCAAATTAGAGTTTGACTGAAAATAAAAACACATGTAATACTTACATCATATGTTGTAATCTTTATATGGTAAAGAGGGTATAAATGTCATCATACCCAAACTCCACCTCCAGTTTACAATACACATAGCATGATTACAAGCGGTTGCTTTTCTTTTGTTGTTTAGCTACTGTACCTTGACATCTCGTTCTCTAGACAAATAGTAAGCTAAATGGAAAGCTAGCCACCCAAGCTTGTTTTTTTGCAATAGTAATTCAATAATAATTTTAGCCATAGAATATCAGTAATTCAGTACCTACTGTATGTTAGACAACATTGTTACTTGTAATAAAATTAAAAGCATGCAGTTTTCAAGTTAGCTACTACCTCACTGTGACCGCGCCAATGATGATGTCACTTACGGTCCAGAAGGTGTCACTTCCGGTTTGAGTCCCAATGACGTCACTTTTGGTTCCGGACTTTAAAGCTGCCATCTTTTCCTGTTATATTCATTTCTGTTGTGAACTTGAACCGGTGATCATTTCGATCAATTTAAAACCCATTTGCAGCCAGGGCACAATATACGGGTGGCTGCCCCAAACCTTTTTATGTCTGTGGTCTGCTTTTGTGACACTACGTTTAAACAGAATGAAAACTTAACACCACACAACTATCTACTTCATAAAACCATATACACAAACAAACAAAACAACATTATGAGATAGTTATTCATGTACATTGCAACATCAAAAGAAAACAATACAGAGGCAGAGGACCAACAGGCTTTTTCAGAACAGCACTCATAAATTCTAGCCAAATTTGTTGAAATAGTACTGTAAAATATTGACTTCTCATTGATTTATCGAGGGTGGATTTAGATTTGTTCCCCTATGCAAGATAAATTGACGCATGATCAATGTAGTATTGGTGATCAAACAAGATTCAGCTTGGTGCAGTCTTATCCCATCTGGTGTTATTCCAAATAATTCATTTACAGTATCAGAAATAACTGTGAGTCCAACACTATCTGACAAATAAGCCAATGTTGCCAAAATTCTGTTACTTTGGGACATTCTCAAAAAATATGATATAATGAAGCCGATATGAGATGAGATTGTTTGTGGTTAGGATTTAATCTTGAGAGATCGGCATAATACACAATTTTAAAATGATTTACACTGTATTGTGCAGATTTTATAAAAGTGTATGCTATGGTGTGAAGCTGGTTGATCAAGTCTGAAAATCTGATCAATATATTTCTCATTATTAGATACAATATATCCAAGAGAATATTGATGTAAGGTCTCCAGACATTTATGGTGTTTGTCATTTTACTTTTGTGAGAATCATATGAATAATCCAAATACTACAGTAATAGTACCAAAGATCACCATATGTGCTTCTTTTTCCATGAACAATATTCTTTCATAAAGTAATAAAGCCTCATTTAATGCATTGTTTTAAAAAATTCTAAACTTTAAATTTTACATATCACATGGGTTGCAAGGGTGGCACAGTGGTAACGCTGCTGCCTCACAGTAAGGAGATCAGGATTCTTGTCCCGTGTCCTCCCTGCTAGGTGTTTGCATGGTTTTCCTCCCACAGTCCAAAGACATGTTAGGTTTGATGGATTGGCAATGTTAAATTGGCCCTAGTGTGTGGTTGGTGTGTGTGTGTTCACCCTGCAATGCACTGGTGCCCTGTCCAGGGTTAGTTCCTGCCTTATGCCCTGTGCTACCTGGGATAAGCTCTGGCATCCCCCGTGACCCTAGCATGTGTTAAGCAGGTTAGGAAATGACATGACATGCATTTAAATGTCTACATTAGTGCTTTCACTGAATAATTTTAACTTAAACAGTTTTCTCCCTTAAAAACAAAGTCAAACACACAAGCAGGTGGCCCTTATATTTCCAGATGTTAGATGATGTTTTTCCCCATGCTTCATTTTAAAAGGATGCTTGGTTTCATACCAAGATGCTGCGGATATTTGTCTTGGCTCCCAATGGGCCAGCTTTGGTAAAAAAAAAAAATCACAAAAAGAATGGAGGAATGATTCTTGTAAATCTTAAAGCTGTCAGTTCCTGTAGATTTTTTTTAATAAAATCTATAGATGGGCTTGGGCAGCCTTTCCATGCAGACATCTGCCTCTGTTATTTTCATTATCTCCGACATGATTGGTTGTACACTTTATATACTTTTTATGTTTTAATTGAGGGCATTGAGTCTGAAATTACTGCAATTGTGCTTGTGTATCTTTGTCTTTAATTGCATTCATTAGTGCTTTATAAGGTTCTGCCTGATGGTGTGCTCTAGGAAAAGCCCTGCCGATGTACATATTTATTAACTTTATTTATTATTTTGAAATATAACAAATAGAGTGCTAGATAAAAAAGGCTGTGAACAAAGTGTGATATTACTGTATGCATACGGATTGGAGTATAGCAAGCTGACATATTGGCTATAGAGTGAATTCAGAAAGTATTCACAACCCTTCACTTTCCGCAAACTTAATAGGATAAATTTGACATTTTTGCCCATCAGTCTACACTTTGTAACCTTTCATGACAAATATTTTAGGAAAGGTTTGCGCATTTTTTAAAAATCACCAACTGAAACCTGTCATTTATATAAATATCCATCCATTATCCAACCCGCTATCCCTACTACAGGGTCACGGGGGTCTGCCGGAGCCAATCCCAGCCAACACAGGGCGCAAGGCAGGAAACAAACCCTGGGCAGGGTGCCAGCCCACCACAGTTATATAAGTATTCAAACTCTTAATCCAATACTTTGAGTCTTCTTGATTAAGTTTCTATAAGCTATGCACACCTGGAGTTTGGACAGTTTATCCCATTCTTCCTGGCAGGTTCTTACTAGCTCTGTTAGTTTGGTCGAGGAGCACCTGTAAACTGCCATCTTCAGGTCTCTCCACATGTTCTACAGGATTAAAGTCTGGGCTTTGGATGGGCCACTCAGGGACAGACAAAGACTTGTCCTGAAGCCAGTCCACATTTGTGTTGACTGTATGCTTCGGGTCATTGGCACACTGAAAGGTGAACTGTTGCCCCAGTCTAATGTTATTTTCAAATTTGGAACAGATCCCCTCTGTATTTGGTTTCAAGAATCTCTCTTTGACTGCATTGAACCTTCCCTCAATTCTGACCAGTTTCCCAGTCCCTGCCAATGAGAAGCATATCATGATGCTGCCACCACAAGGCTTCATCATAGGGATGATATCAGGTGGGTGACGAGCAGTGCCTGGTCTTCACCGGACATAGTGCTTGGAGTTCTGCCCAGACACTTCAATTTATGTCTCATCAGACCAGAGAACCTTTTTTTCTTTAGGGTGTCAGAATTCTTTCAAATCTCATAGATCCTTTACTCAAAAGTTGTTTCCATCTAGCCACTCTACCCTTAGTGCCTGATTGATGGAGTGCTGCTGAGAAAGTCATCTATCTGACAGGTTTTCTCATTTGGGCAGAGGACTTCTGAAATGCTTTTAGAGTGGTGGCCATCTCTAGGAAGACTTCTGGTGGTTCCAAACATCTTCCATTTCACAATTCTTTAACACCACTGTGCTCCTGGGAACACTCAAAGCTTTAGGGATGGTTTTATACACTTGCACTGATCTATGCCTCAATGCAGTTTTATTTCGGAGAACTACAAAGATTTCAGTGCACTTCATGGCTTGATTTTTTCCCTGACTCGCAGTGTGAATTGTGGTGCCCTACAATAGTCACCTTTTTTAAAAGGTGTCCAATCAATTCAGTTTGCTACAAGTGGCCTCCAGTCAAATTCCAGACACATCTCAAAGAGAATCAAAGTAAACTGGATGTACCTGACCACAATTTGAAGTGCTATAGCAAATGTTGCGAACCTTATGAATGAGAAGATTACAATTTTTGATTTTAAATAAACTAGGAGGCTTTGCACCCTGCTTGCTTTGCTAAAGAGAGCACGCCACGCCACGCACCAGCTGCTTCTCATCTCTGCCTCTCACGTTGTGAAGAAGGCGGCTGAATGCACGATAACAAGATGCAATCACTCCTTCGAAACCGCCTCTTAAATGGTGATACAATGAGAAACGAATGCATTTTTTTACCTCCTCTATGCTCGATCAGCTGGTTTGTTGCTGCTGCTGCTTGTGCTGTGCCGCATGATCTGCATGTCACGTGTCACTTCGAACATTTAAAAGCCTGTACAGCAGCTGTCCTTTTGTCTCACTGCCTTGTCTGGTGGGAGGTTAAAGTGTCTCGGAGAAAACTCTCTACCCAAGATTGTTTTTTATAATAGTGAGATTTGCAAACGTTTCTGAAAAAATGTTTTCACTTTGTCATTATGGGTTATTGAGTATATACATTGATGGGCAAAAGTGGCATATTTATCCATTAAGAATAAAACCTACAACGCAATAAAGTGTGCAGAAACTGAAGGGGCCTGAATGCTTTCAGAATCCACTGTATATCTACCTTTTCATTTGAGCTAGCACCGAGAAGTAAAGCAGTGTGTCCCAACTTTTCTGGTGACCTGTACTGACTCCCTCCATGAGTTTAGTGCGATTGTTTGATTGGGGTAGTCTCCTTCTGTGAATCAAGCACGATCACCAAAGCTTGGGTCCTGTTTATTCACCAAAATGTCAGAGCGTTACATGAATCAGTTGTGGTTGGCAATTCTTTTCATCCTTGTTGAATCGAGCACAACCTTCTGAGCAGGGGTTGAAGAGATTATCCACCTGTGATACTATTGCTGTGACTCAAACATGATCACCAGAGCAGTGGGTTTCCTCCAGAGTTGGCCACAGCCTGCACATTGGGAAACGCTGAAGTAGAGAATACACACTCACACACAACCAGGGCTAATTTACAGCTTTTCTATGATTTTCTATGATGTAGGAGAGAACTGAAGTACCCACAGAAATAACAAGGATAGTATGCATAATATGTCACCCATAATACTATCCATCCATCCATCCATTTTCCAACCCGCTGAATCCGAACACAGGGTCACGGGGGTCTGCTGGAGCCAATCCCAGCCAACACAGGGCACAAGGCAGGAACCAATCCTGGGAAGGGTGCCAACCCACTGCACCATAATACTATATACTGACTATAAAAATAATATCTCACATTAAAAACCATTAATATTCTCTGACCAATTGAATGCAATCCACGATTTGATGTGGCTGATGCCAACCCTGAATGGCATGCCAGTCTATTGCTGGGCCCACTCACACAATATATACCCAAGTTTAGAATTGAACATTAACCCAACACAAATGCCTTCAGGAAGTTGAAAAGGGTAATGAAGACACTCAGGATACATGAAAACTCTATTTATATATCAAATGCACACAGGATCCAGGAGGTACAGTACTTGTACCATGTCGCCAGATTATAATTTAGACACTGAAAAAAATACCGATATGAAAATGATATTTTAGCAAAGATAACTTATTAAGCAAAATATATGAAAGAAAATAAAATACAATCTTTTTCATCTGTTAAGATGCCTATTCATTAAATGTCATTTCAATTATTTAATATGTAAATTTTAATCTATCTATCTATTACACCAACCTGAAATTTAAATACCATATCTTTTTCTTTTTAACTTATATTTTAATTGTTTTTATATGCCATGATCTGAAATAAACAACCTGTGCTAAACTCACTAAAACATTTTTAAAAACAGATATCCATTTTATTTCTAAAGTAAGGCAACCTATTTTAGGAATAAGAGGTCAGGTGGAAATAAATAAGAAACTCTGAAAGTGCTGGAAGAAGATGCTGAAAGAACAGAAGAACAATATAAAGATGTAGCAGCGATATCAAAAGGGGGCAAACAGAAATGAGATGAACTGTAGGTGCAGAAGGAGAAAAGCAGGCAATTAGTTCAGGGAACAGACTACAGGGATAAGGCAGGGCTGAGACAATGAGCATAGTTAAGTCAGATAAAAGGGAATTGACTTGAAGACTAAACAGAATATCTGACTGTCCTGCTTTAATTTTTTAATGGTGTAAGTCTAAAGATAACTAAACCTTTATTGTATATCCTGCATGGCAAGCGCTGGCATATACTTAGGTGTCATTGAGGCACACTGTTTCAAAATATATTATGAATTCATAATCTTGCTCATAATTCTTAGCTGCAAATAATTAATATACGTACTGTGGCAGCAAATGTGTTAAAGGCTGCTCATTAAATATTTCCCAGCAAATACACTGATGAAACTCCTTATCCCACAAGACTGTTTCTCAGCAAGGCATCCCAGTGGGGGAAGATCATTAAGCCAGAGTGACGATGTTCTTATTTTACTACTTGCACATCAAACACAGGTTTCAGTAGGAATGGGAGAGCATTATGGCAAAATGCCATATTTATTATGTAACATTTATAAGAAACAGCTTTGCGAATACCTGTAATAATCATCCACATTAAATCTTTAAGAGTTACAGTACCATCATTTCAAAAATCTACCACGACAAAGGTGACCTCAGAGCAGACAGCCCTATACCTTTCATTCAAATCAGTCATTGCCACAGTGGTGCCCCCTTGTGGGAGCAATTATTATGATTTATAGCATGTGCTTAATACAAAGGCACAACTCAAAAGGCTCCATTATGCAATAAAATATATTATTTTTTCAAATGCGCTGAATACAACTCAGAACCATGAGGGGAGCTGGAATGCAGACTAAGAAATAGCCATTCCTGCCTCCAACTACTTTAGAATCACCAATTAACCTAACATCCACATTTTTAGGATTTAGGAGGAAAATCACAATGCCAGGAGAAAATGGCACTCAGGCAAAACACAGATAACATCCTGCACACTGGCTCTGAGAGGCAGCAGCACTAATCGCTGCACTACCATGACATTGTGCTGTTGTAATGTACAAAGATAATATTATTTCCCAACTCTATTTTTTGATTTTCTTTTTTATTTTAAGTCAGGCTGATATACAGCAAGTATTATATAAGTAATGTGTATACTGCAGTCAGATAATTACAAAATGTGCCAGATGTATTCTGTGTATATTTTGCTTTGATGTAACTTTTAGGATTTTATTCATTGGTATTCCTTGATAAATTCTATAATTTTGATGTAATTATATTATTCATTCATTTTTCATCCATTATCCAGGACCAGGTCATGTGGGCAACGGTTTTAGCCATGAGGCCCATATGTCCCCTTTCCCCAGCCACACTTGGCAACTCATAACTGTGGAATCCCAAGGTGTTCCCAGGCCATGTGGGAGATATAATCTTCCCAGCAAGTCTTCTCTGGGGTCTCCTCCCAGCTTGTTTTTCCTGTAAAACCTCCACAGGGAGACATCTGGGAGGCATCAACATAATTTACCTGAACCACCTCTATTGGCTCAACAGCTCAACTCTGAGCCTTTCTTGGATGTTTGCACTTCTCACCCTTGAAAGCCCAGCCGCTACACTGTGAAAGCTCATGTCAGCCAATTGTACCTGCAATCTCATTGTTTCAGTCATTATACAAAGACCATGGTTCAAGGTAAAGACATAGATCGAGTGGTAAATTGAGAGCTTTGCCTTCTGTCTGAGCTTCATCTTTACCACTACAGAGCGATACACCAATTGCATAACTGCGCTTGCTGCCCTAACCCATCTGTCGACCTCACCATTCCTTTCCCCCTTACTCATGAACAAGACCTTGAGATACTTAAACTTCTCGACTTGAGACAGTAATTCTTTTCCCAGTCGGACATTTAGAAGTGCTGATCCTCATCCCTGTTGCTTCACACTCAGTTGTAAGCCTTCCCAATGTGTGCTGGAGTTCACAATGAAGCTCACAGAACCATGTCACCTTCAAAAAGCAGTGACACAGTTCTAAGGCCACTGAACAGCTGCACCCTGATATTCTGTCGATGTAAATCACAAGCAGGATAGGAGGCAAAGCACAGCAGTGTAATTATATTAAGAAATGTAAATACTGTATATCCTTAAAAATTTGTTTCTGAAACCATTTTTTGTTCGGCTAAACTATTCAGCATTATAATTTTGACTTGCTCCCACTTAAGTTTGTTTTGCATTTTGCCCCAAGTGCTGTATATGAACTTTTTTTTGCAGAATTTCCTTAAAATGTAAATGGTTGCACACCAAAATTATATATTTTTTTTAAAAAAGTGAAGAAAAATTTAGGACTTCTTTACTGAATTCCTTATTCCATCCTGTTCCCTGATTCTGGTAGTTACATGAACAGCTACAATCCTCCTCAGAATATTACTTCATTATTTTATAGAGGACTAGCCATTGTACCCGTCAAAGACAGGTACTAGAATAATTTAAAAAAATATTTGCTCTCTCTTGCCCTGAATGTACCTTTCCTCCACATTTTGGTGCGTGTGAACATCTCTTCACTGGTGCACCATATCTTGAGCACATTCTCGTAAAGCCTGCTTCTCAGACTGTCATTATTTTCAAGACACTTATCTTGCCTTCTATATGGTTTCATAATTGCCGTCTGTGAAGGCGACTTTCTCAGCAAGCCTCTTACGTCTTTACATCTCCTTGTCCATCTCACATTAGCACTTCTTCTTTGATTGCATTACTTAAGCTAAACTGACTAATCAGATTGCTCTAAGGGACTGAACACACAGACCTTAGTGTTTTAGTATATAGTCGATACTACAGAGTGATTCTATGGTTTTATGTTTGAAATTTATGATAAGACAGTCTTCACTTGGCTTATTTAGTAAAATTTGAACGTACAGTATTACTTTATGGCTTAAAGTCTGTTGTCATCCCCATCAAAATACGTTGCCATCGTGACTCCTGAAATTTCACTTCCATGATTGATTGGGATGTTAATCTTTATAAACTACAGATACAACACAGTTGTAAGATTCATCAAAATCTGCATCTAAAAGAGGCCAGGGTTATTTTATGGTTAGCCTACGGTTGAAATGCTGAATCAATTATTAAATTTTATAGTTAATCTCAAAGTTCTTCAACGTTAAAATTAAGCAACAATTTACAAGTTTATAATTGCAAATACTGAAAGTAAAATCAGATTTATAAAACTTGTGCAAGCACAAAAAGAGGTACCAAATGTGCATCTGCAGCTTTCCACCCTATAAAAGAAAAGATTTCTAAAACAAAATGACATAGAAACCTGTGTATGTTTACAGCAACCCATCTGTAAGCAACATGTCAGAGAAACTGGGAAATTATGACACCCTTGGTCAAGTAGGGAAATGCAATCAAACCAGCTGCATGATGACTCACATACACAAAAATTCATGTCACTAACTTATGTACGTTGACATGGCAAATATATTAAACCTCAAAAGTGATGAATATGATGTATGGACTCTATTTTATTTGCCTTTTAAGAGGGCCAATGCTGTGTATTTGCACTGAAAAACTTACTTCAGTTTTCCTCAGTTTATATAGGCTACTTTTTGACCCTTCACTGGATTTTCTATTGTATAAATGCAATCCCTTGTTACCAATAATTGCATTAATTAAAAACAAAAATGTGATTCAATCCCCACATTCAGAAAGCTATAAATATCATGCGCGACAGTCTATTCATAGCGTAATGTTTTGGCTTGTTTGGTGCTACTTTTGCTGTGCTGGAAGCCATAAACGACTGACGAGGTGTGATATTTAGTTTGTGTATGGTGCAGGTGTAAAGTCCAACTTAAAAAGATAAAAAGACAATTTGCAGCAATGTCCAAGTTTCCTAACTTAATCAGAGCAATTCACTACACTCATACTACAATAAGGGTACTTAGTGAGAATGACTCAGCTTTTGTTAACATAAGCAGTTACATTTCATTAGCATATAAGTCATCTGTGATGCCAAGATGAGAATGAAAACTCAGATGGTGGTGTCAGAATGTGTCAGGTGAGACGCCACTCTACCAGCCAACGGAGGTCTGCAGCATTGTGATTGCATACAGTCTGGATGATGTTGATTAGCAAAAATCATCTATGGTTGTTTCAGGGTGGTAGCCATGTGGGACTAAAGGCTGTAAGATATGGCCGGCCATGTACCCCGGCCAATACCCCCAAGCCGCCAGGTAAAGCCCTCCTTGCAGCATGGAGGTCCCCAGAAGACCAGCAGGGCATCATGGACAATGGAATTTTTATGCACCGCCCTGCTGGATGCCATGGGGGCCACTTCGTGCCCTATGACCCGGAAGTTCGTCATAGGAAGAGCGACGGGCTTCCGGGGTGAGAAAAAGTATTGTTTACCCTGACCCGGAAGGAATAAGGACTTGTGGACTGTTGGATTGGGAACACTTCCGGGTCGGGGAATATAAAAGGACTGTGGGAGCTCCCAGATGGCGAGCTGAGTTGGGAGGCAGGGTGGCTAAGCGTCTGGGAGTGGAGGATTGGTTTATTGGTTATTTGTGTATTTGTGATTAGTATTAGTGATTTATATGAGTATTGTGGAGGAGAGTGTGCTTTGTACACTGTGGAAACAAAATAAAGTCGATTTGAGGACTTTTACCTGGTGTCTGGAGTCATGGACAGGGGTTCAAGGGAGCGAGAGCGCCCCCTATCGTTCACAGTGGCGTATCCGACAGGATACTCTAGCGTCTATTGCAGAGGACCTGAATAAAATATTTCTGTGGGTAACGAACCCCGAGAAGACTACGGAATCAGGAATCACCACAGCATCGCCAGAACCCGCAAATTCCGAGTCCAAAATGGGGAAGAAGAAGGGCAAGCAGAGCAATATCGCCAGCGGGAGTGACCTGTGTGTAATGGCCGACGCTCGGGAGGAGTTAAGGAGCGGCCTTTCAAGTCCGGAGAAACCTCCAGGAAGCAACGATCACTCTAAGGTACGTGCCGGGAACGACATTACAAATCCTTTTATTGTTACTCACTTTGTCCCGTGCATGTATCTTGGAGATGATCACCTGGAGCCTCCGAGGGAAAAAGGAGACTACCCCGGAAACAACGGCCCGCTCCTGTCGGAACCTGAGCACAGGGGAAAAGACTTCCGCATGATGGCAGCTGACGAGGGACACGGTAGTGAACCCGGTGCATTCTGGGAAGGAAGAGCACCACGTCCCGCTGTTTGCACCTTCGAGCCCGAAGGAACGGACTTGGTCTTTCCGAAGGGGAAGGGGGAGGCGAGCGAGGCATCGCTCAACCCACAACAAGGTAAGGAGGGTTGGGAAGTAGCTGATCGGGATGTCGCAAAAATATTAAAGACAGACCGCAGTTCGCCGAAGAAGGCAACTCGACCCTCTGAGAACTCCAAGTCCCAGAAGCCTTCGTGAGACCCGTCAGAGCACGTGCCTGAAGCGGGCCTGCTCATTAGCTCCCGGCCGGCAGAGAAGACAAACAAGGAAGTAAGTCTTATGCCGGTCGAAATAAATAATGACTTGCGGGAACTCGAACGCTTAATCGAGCCCGTAGCAAGTTTCTTACAGGTCCTGACGACCATTGAAAAGATCGTCGGGAGTTGGGAGCTGCAGCCAGAGAGCCGTTGGAGAAGGTGAGGGCCTACGTGCGGCGATTTGGTGGGGAGCCTCCCGTAATGAATAATGCGGCGATACAGGTAGGCGAGACCCGTATTGTACATAATAGAGGGACGCGGTGTGATCCGGGCCCGCGTTTATTAAGTAGCGGGTGCCAATACACGGCGTGCCCTACAAGAGAGGCCGGTACGTTAACCGAGTGGTCAGCGGAAGGGCTAATCGATCCGGGGCAGCTAGATAGTGCTGATTCCCGGAGCAAAACAGCTCTAAAGATGCCGCCACCGGTAATTTATAAATCAAAGGGCGTGCAGACAGTAAAAGGGCTCTCTTTCACTAATAGAGAGACCCAAACTGTGGACAAGCCCCAGAGTAAACCGGAGATCCCAAGAATAAAGAGGGGGTCTCCTGACAAAGTTGAGCAGCGAGCTGAGAGCTCAGGTGCGGCCGTGGAACCCTCCTCAGTGGACAAAGGGGCGGAGCGAAAGTTTCCAGACTGTTTCCAGACTCGCAGAGGGATACACACTGGAGGAAGGCGGCTGTGCTATGAATGCCGCCGACCGGGACATGGATGGCGAAGTTGTCCTGGGAGGACGTGGAATACAAATCCTTTTTTATTTAATATTCCCCCAAGGTTCTCCCGGAAATTTTCTGGACTTCACCAGGACCCGAACAACAACTCCTCCTGGAGGAAGACATCCCTCGCGGGGCTGGCCGCTCCGAATCATGATTCGTCACTGGGGAGTACTGTAAGATATGACCGGCCCTGTACCCTGGCCAATACCCCCAAGCCGCCAGGTGGAGCCCTCCTTGCAGCATGGAGGTTCCCAGAAGACCAGCAGGGCATCATGGACAATGGAATTTTTATGCACTGCCCTGCTGGATGCCATGGGGGCCACGAGAGGGAACTGCAGGGAGGACCGAAGAGTTCTTCGTGCCCTATGACCCGGAAGTTCGTCATAAGAAGAGCAACGGGCTTTCGGGGTGAGAAAAAGTATTGTTTACCCTGACCCGGAAGGAATAAGGACTTGTGGACTGTTGGATTGGGAACACTTCCGGGTCGGGGAATATAAAAGGACTGTGGGAGCTCCCAGACGGCGAGCTGAGTTGGTAGGCAGGGTGGCTAAGCGTCTGGGAGTGGAGGATTGGTTTATTGGTTATTTGTGATTATTATTGGAGAATTGTGGAGAGGAGCGTGATTTGTGCACATAATTATTATAATAAATAATTATTTGGACTTTTATCTGGTGTCTGATGTGTGGTCTGAGGGTACAAGGGTGCGAGAAAAACCCGTAATCTGTCATATATGCACATTTACAAAATGATTGTCATTTATAAAGAGTAAATTGTGTACAAATATGGGTCGGCCAGGTTTTACTTTCAAGCTCAAAACCATGCAAACTTTAAAAAAACTTAGGAGACGAGACGAGAAGAA
Source organism: Polypterus senegalus (assembly GCF_016835505.1). Classification (NCBI taxonomy): domain Eukaryota; kingdom Metazoa; phylum Chordata; class Cladistia; order Polypteriformes; family Polypteridae; genus Polypterus; species Polypterus senegalus. Next base: position 44,767,787 of record NC_053158.1, read on the forward strand.
AAGTAAGCATTAGAATGCATGTAACATTTTCTGCAGATGCAGAATTTTTGGTTCAGAGTAAATAAAGAAAGAAAACAAAAGTATTTTAGGACTTGTGTAGTCTTTTTAGTATATATTGTGAACTCACCAAGTCCTATTTGTACATACAGTCATTGCCATTTCCACAGTTTATTACTTTCCTGCTTAACCCGGTTGAAACATTGCTGCTTAGATATCAGATTTCACATATTTCTATTCTGATGTAAATTGACAGTTTGTTTTGTCTCATATCTTGTTTTATTTATTTTTCTTGTTGGCATGGGAAGGCATCATACGGATGATGCCACTATGATGACAATATATAAACACAACTATCCCAGCTTTCATTATTCCTCAGTGGATACAAAACTTTTAACATCTCTCTGTAGTGTAGTTAGGCCCTAGTGCAAGGTTTGCATTTTTGGTATTCACATCCTATGGTTTCTGACTTACACCTGTTTTGACCCCTTTTGATTTTGGTATGATGTCACAGCTTTGACTCTTAGCCTTGTCTGACCACTCCTCTCTTTGTGGTAATCATCTATTGGTAAAGTGAATATCTTACAACAATCCACTTGCTAGTTCGGCACATCAACACTTACTGAGGGAAAATAAGCAAATCCCAATATGATAATTTAATCATAACTCCACCTACTCTGAGAGGAGCAGGAGGTTGATCCAGATAAAATGAAAAAAAATGTTGTCAATTTGCATCATAATAAAAATAAAAATGAACCCATAAAAAATTCATCCATCCATTCATTTTTAAATCCACCAACCCATCACATGGTGAATACATTCACACACTAGATGAAATACAGAGGGGAAAATTTAAAATGCACAAAATTATGCACATAAACATGTGCTACTATGACAGCATCTTCTTCATTTTGGTCAGTTATATTATTTTTGTGCCCACTGAGAACATGATGGTCAGAATTTAATCCCAGTCAGGGGATGATAACAGCAGAGGAGAGGGGTAGTGGTGAACTCGTTCCCGGTTATAATATATCGTTTATCTATACATTTTGAAAGTCTTATGTCTGAGTTCAGGATTATGCACTAGGTATAAAGAAGGAACCAACCTTTAACAGGGGGAGAATCGCTTACACCTTGATGCTCCTTCATAACAAGTCTATCTAGAGTCACCAACAAGCAAGATGCAGGAGGAAAACCATTGCAACATCTCAGAGGACGTGCAAGCTCCACACAGGCAGTGACAACAACAACAATATGTATTTATATAGCATATTTTCATGCAAACAATGTAGCTCAAAGTGCTTCACAAGAGTCAAAGAGAAAGTTACATGAATAAAGCAATTAAGATAAGGCAATAATATTAAAGAATAAGTAACAAACAAAACATAAGGTCAGATGTCAGTGAGGACGGCAAAAACAACAACAAAAATAAACTCCAGTTAGGGTGGAAAAAAACAAAATCTGCAGGGGTTCCAAGGCCAAAAGACCACCTAGCCCCCACTGTGCAGGCCAAGATTCAAATGCAAAAGTGTTAGCCGTGGGCAAAAGGAACATCAATTATAAATACAAGATGGAAGACACTGTCATATAGGAAGAAACCTCTGAAAAGAATTTAGGGCTTTATGTTGACACAACATTTTCATCGACTAATCAAAGCACAGAAAGAATTAAAAAGGCAAATGAAATATTAGGTTATACCATCAAAACTGCTGAATTTAAGTCAAGGGATGTTATGCTCAAACTATGCAATACACTCTAAAGAACGCGTCTGGTGAACTGTGTGAAGTTGTGGTCACTATGGTACAAGAAAAACATAGCAGCACTTGAAGCTGTGCAGAAGAGAACAACCAAGTGCATCCCAGGACTTAAGGACATGTCCTATTCTGACAGACTCAGAGAATTAAACCTGTTTGGTCTCAAGTAGGACCTAATCCAAGTATTTAAAATCCTCAAAGGCATTGCTAAAGTTGATCCAGCAACATTCTTTCATCTTAAGGTAAATCACATACTCAAAGACATCAGTGGAAATTAAGGGGAAGTGCATTTAGGCCTGAAGCCAGGAAGCACTTCATTACTGAAAGAGTTGTGGGACTCTGGAACAAACTACCAAGTCACGTAGTTGAAGCAGAAACCTTGACACCTCTTTACTAGATTCTGGATGAGAAATTGGTAACTTAGCTATTAGCTAAACAAACGGGCTTGATGGACTAAATGGCCTCCTCTCGTTTGTCAAATTTCTTAGTTTTCTTATATTTCTAACCATAGAGCTGGCCTGAAATAAGTTAGTCATTCATTTTTACTTTACCTGATGCCCTTCAAAGAGGACCCCATCATGTTACCATGTAAGCCAGTTGACGTAGATGTGCCCTTATTACACTGTCTTGTATGAACCCTACAAACTTATTATTATAATTATTTTTAGACAATACATAAAGTGAAGGGAGTATAAATTTGTTTGTTTTGCTTGACATACCTCTTTTTATCCGAGTTCTTTCTGTACTTCTATGCATGTTTGCAAGTCTTTTGTTATACAGTTTTCTGTCCCTGAAACTAGGCTATATGCATTAACGTGCTTTTATACTCTACATATAACATCTTCCTCTGTATATGATGCCTTTAGTAATATTCTCACAATGTGCTTTACAAAGTAGATATTTATAATACACTTCAACAAGAATGCAAGCACACATTAACATTCAAGAGATGAGGCTACAGAAGTGGTGGCATAAAGCCAAAGGAACAGTAGATTAAGTGGGATAGGACAGATAGGTGTGGACAACAAGGAGAACCAGAAAATGAGGTGTCATCACTAAGGAATGAGAACATCGAATATGACCGAGAAGAGGTGAGGCTTATTGTCTACATTTCTACATATTGTTCAATTAAAATTGCACATTAAACACAACCTGAACACACAGTCTATAGGCCTTCTATTTATCAGTAAGGGAAAAGTGCTCAGCAGTGTGGTAGTCACTATATTGATTCATGTCTCTTAAATTGCTACTGAAGAAAGTGAATATCACTCAGAACACCCAAAGGGCAAATCCGCAGTGTAAGTGCTAACTCTAACCAATTACTCTTTAAAAAGAGCGCAGTTCATCAAATCATTCTGACAACCATGCCAGAGTAATTTTTACTGAATGGCTTCAACAAAGTGAAATTGGCATCAACAATGAAACAGAGTCGCTTTGCTGTTCTTTTTGCTTTATGGCAATATTGTATTCTGTCAAACAATGAGAAAGGCTGGACATTAATAAAACATACTACCATTTCTATCTCGGCAGCTCCCTGTATTTGTACCTGAAGAATGGTATCTGAAAATAAGGGGGAGAACGAGATGTTCTGATTGAAATGTTCAGAAGTTTTGCCAGCTCGTTCACATTAGCCTGATAGCCGTCATGTTTAAAGCACCTTATCTGAAGCATTTAGTCGATACTGAGAAAAATGAACAAGATTAGAGAACAAAATTTTATGTACTGTGTTAAAAAAGCAAGATTAGATTTACAGGAGGAGAGTGATAGCCAAGCCGCTGTTAACATCTATAACTGACTAAAAAAGGACAGCTCATAAAATGCTTCATGCATTACTTTGCTTTTTTTCTTTTTATAGGGCATCTTGTTTAGTGCTCACGGCAAAGGTGTATTATATTGAGATTTCGTTAGGATGTTTCCTCCTTTTCTTCAAAGCGTCTTGAAATTGTATCCCTAAGAATCTTCCTGGCACAAAAGATTCTGTCAGTGCTTCCTTGATCAAACCTTTCCACTAAAGCTCATAGTACGCCCACCATTAACATTACTGGAGAGAAAGACAGAGGCTCAACTTTTTAAAGCATGTTTAAGAACCAATTTGAAAAAAAATCCCTTTTAATTCTATTGAAAGAAAAAAAGAAAGAAAGAAAGAAAGGCTTCATTTATTAAAAGTAAAGTCAATGATTTAAAAAAGGAAGGATAAAAGATAAACTTCAAGAACATCACAAACTCAGTTATTTTCTAGTCTGCTTAGTCCTGAACAGGGTTATTGGGGGTGCTGGAGATAATGCCAGCTGGTATAGGGCACAAGGCAGGAACAAATCCTGGACAGGATGCCAATCCATCGCAGGGCAAGCTCACACACACACTGAGGAAACCCACAGAGTCACAGAGAGAACATGCAAACTCCATGCAGGGAGGACCCGAGATGCAAACCCTGGTCTCCTTATTGTCAGGCAGCAGTGCTTTCACTGTGTCACTGTGATGCCCAAAATCACAAAGTTAGAGAAAGTTTTATTTTTTGGTCTAATTAAACAAAGGTATGGAAAAATAAGAGAAGGAAAAAAAAGTTTTTTAAATTGTTGAAGGTTTAATTAATTTGCTTCATCAAATAAAACAAGTGAGCAATAAAAAGAATTTAAAGGATTTAATTACAAAAAATAAAGTCAAAGTCGGTGATTTCAATAAAGAAAGAATGAAAGATAGTGTAAATCATGACAATCACAGTCTTTCAGTGAAGCTTTCATTTTTTGACATTATTAAACAAAATACAGTATAAAGGGTAAGAAGAAATATTTATTTCAAGAAAGAAAGAAAAACTTCTGGCTTTTGTGCTTTAGCTGGCAAGATCAGTGGGTGTAACTGCACTTGTCGCTAGAAGTTTTTTTCTGACGATCAGCATTAAAAGCAGCACAATGAATTCCAGAACAACTAGCACTGAAAGCCTCAAGAGGAAAAAAAAAAGTAAAGGCACATAAAGACAGACACAAACTACCAGGCAGAATATCAAAAGACGCTGCTCAAATGCAGAAATCATTTCCCTACACCTTGGCACAACTTGAGGTCAGGTTCAATCCCAGTGTACACATATACTCATTCCTCCATGAACTTAACTTTTCTTGTTTGCCTTCTTAAATGATTGTGTTGCATCTCTTTTATTTACCTTTTCCTTTTAGTTAGTAGGCCTGGAAAGGGGGAAGCCATTAGAATGGCCTTGAAACCACTGATGCTTATTTCTGTATTTTATTTATTTTAATGATTACGTTTTTTTTTTTATCTGCATTTTCTATGACTTTTTATTCAGTAATGTGTTTATTTGAAAAGCTTCAGTGAAGACTGTTATACTAAATATAAACTGAAAGGAATACACTTACCCTCTTCATATCCCCACTCCAAATCTTCTTTATGTGGATAATAATCAGAATCTTCAATACTGTTGTCAGCCATTAAGGTCTGAATGTGCTTTCTTTTTTTTTAGGATTCTTTTAAGTGCTTGGAGTTTATTTCCAAAGAAAAAAAAAAGTTAGCCTTTTTTTAGTCACTTGAAATAGCAGAAAAAGTACAGCAAACTCTCCAGGCAGTGAGGGTTAAAGCTTCAGTCCAGCTTTGCAGTGATATGAAAAGTGCAGGGTTGCTCAGATCACAAAATTTAGGAATGAATGAGATCTGGTGTCAGCAGCAGGACACTGTGGATCAAGTGTGTACAGTAATGAGAAGAGCAGTCTCACAGCGTGGCTCTCTCTCTCTCTCTCTCTCAATTGCTGCGTTTTTTCTTTCCTTCCTGACGCTCAAGCAAGCAGCTTGCATTCACTCACCCAGAGTCAAATCTGGAGCACTCTGAGGCACTCAGAAAAGGAACAGCAGCAATCCCAACCCAGCTGAGGTAGACTGAAGTCTGACACCAGGGGCTGTGCAAATGAAGAAGTCTAGCTGCGTGCTGATTGGCCGCCCCAGACCTGATACACGGGTGACTCAGAAGAGCTTTGTTAGACTTTAGCCTCTGAGCCCACTTGCAAAGTGCTGCTGCCTGATAACAAGAAGTTGGGTGCAATTAATCAGACCCAGTTTTCATAGCAGAGGAAAAGGAGGTGTTATTTTGTGAAAGCAGTCTTTTGAGAGTCAAAGCCCTTTGAGACAACCTTGAGAAGTGCAAGGCCGCTGCTCCTAGGACTTTGAGTTGTTTGTTTTCTGTCCTAGTCAGCAGGGATTCTGATAATGGTTTGACAGGCACTAACAAATACCTCTTGGGGATGTAGGGGGTGTTTAGTTTAAGTCTTAGTAAATCCTAAATATCCTAAGCAATCGGTCATTACTACATTGGCAGACTTTGTGACCACCAGTATATAATGATAAAATAAGAAATGTTTTCTTTAAACAGAGTAAGCAATGAAGTCAGAATACCTGTCAACAATTCAGCAGATTACATAAAAAGTCAAGGGAGCTGTCGCTAAGCAAGCAAAATTCATTTTGTGTAATTTATAGATGTGATGAGTGTTAGGAATTTTAGGAAGTGCCGAAGAAAAGATAAACTGAATAACTCCCACTTTTAGAAAATTCTATTTTAACACTTGACGACCTAGTGATTGACTCAAAGACCACATTATGTTTCTTTCCCAGCACAGGTACTGACTGTTTAGATTTTGCATGTTCTCCCTCTGACTGGATGATTTATTTATTTGTCAGGGTCATTTATTTTTCTCCACATCCAACAGACGTGAATGTGAAGTGGATTAGTGGCGATGTGTGAAAGAGTGTGAGCTACGACAGACTGGTGTCTTCTCCCTTGCACTCATCCACTACAACGAGTATCACAATTTTTTTTAATGCATGAAGCCATTGAATCCTAAGACCAAAGGCTGCTAGACTCAAATTAAACTGCAACCTGCGTATGCAGGATGTTTTCTTTAAGTGAAACTTTCTTCTAATTGTTTTTGAATTCTTTTCATTTTCAAAAAATACTTTGAAATAAATAAAAGTATAATTCTAGGAGTCATATGTCAGGTTGTAATGTTGTAATGCATTAATTGACTGTTTATTGTATTTATAAAGTGAATTGCTTGGTTTATACATTACAATCCGTACAATCAGATCATGCAAGATACCAGTCAGCCCCTAGCACACATACAGTAAAGGCCATGCCACATTTGATCACTTTTCCAGTGATTTTCAGTTGTAGTCTTCATTTACATAATCATAGCAAGTTGGAGAAAGTCAGTGGTGTGATCCTGTGAATGTCAGTCTCATAGTCTGACATACCCAGCAACTAGTCTGCAGCTCATCCTGACAAATCAAACACGTTTGGTTTTGTCTGTAGTCATAGAGCTGAGCTTTTTGTGCATGAAAGCTGACAATCAATGAATGCTCGCCCAGGAGTACAATGCATGTAATGTGGCGATGAAGAATAAAGATGTGGTGGTTTTGGACCTCACACACTGAACAAAAACTCGTCTCTCTGATGCCTTGTATTTTACATTTCATGACAAATTGGAAAAAAGAAAAAAAAAAAATGGACCAAGATTGTGGTTGACATCTCTGTACCTGTTAACCCTTCGTACAGCAGCGGCTCCATCAGGCAGCATGCTATTGGATGACACAAAAAAAAAAGGCAAGCAGGACTATGTTGTGCTAAATTTGATGTAAATAGACATGGTTCAGTGACAAGATCTGAAACCGCAGTCAGCAATTTTAACATGCTGTACATTCAACTTAAAGCATGATGATTCTAAACGCATCAGGGAATTCCAAAATATAGCCCAGAATGGGGGACATGGACACAAATAGAGAAAGTGTTTTAATGTGGAAAAATTATTACTTCTTTGAGAATTTATTGTGATAATTTTATAACTGCTGACTACTGATTGACAATTGTGAGTTGTTCTCATTGCTGGCAGCAGCTAAGTTGATTAAATGCAAATGATCTTTTACTTCAGTGTAGAATGCATTCACTTGTACAGAGCTTGCTCTACATGAATACAAGATGCAACATAAGTAAAGCACACCAAGCAGCAGTAAGCTTGCTTGTAGTATGCATTGACATGCATAAACTCTTTTTAAGGGTCTTGGAAAAGGGAAATGAAAAGGGAACAGCTACCATTGATGCACAGCCACTAACGTAGTTTCCATTTGAGCCTTTAGAAAGGAGTAGAAGCACCCAGAAGACATTTGACATGATTTGCGTTTCGAGCCTCAAGCCCTGGTCTTTTTACGTGGCATAATCAGCCACCATTGTCCATCATTTAGAAGCCGGCTTTTAATGAAGATGGAGTTCTACCACAGGAAACACAGATTATCAGGAGGCATTTAAAAATGGACACTCAATGGTGCTGTAAATGTGCCATTTCTAGGCAGTATTTCTTTTCTGTTTTCTTATTTTATTTTCATCCTGGACATTAAACAAGGTGTCCCTTCAAGCCTCAACCCTCTTGTAGTATTCAACTGATACAGAGGTAACAGATATACAGTGTCCTCAGAAAGTATTCAGACCCCTTCACTTTTAACACATTTTGATATGTTGCAGCCTTATGCTGAAATCATTTAAATTATTTTTACCCTGATCAAACAATATTAAATACCCCAGAATGACACAGCAAAAGCAAGATTTTAGAAATTTTTAGAAATTTATTAAAAAAAAGTGAAATAAATCGACACAAGAATTTTGATGCTTTACTCAGTACTTCTTTGAAGCACCTTTGGCAGCAATTACACCCTGGAGTTTTCTTGGGTATCACGTGATATATATTATATTGATGACCTTCAGCTCGATCCCGAGCCATGGTGGCTTGATGGATGAACGATCTGTAGGAATATGGATCATGTGCAAGTCTAGATAGGTCCACCATCGTCTTCTCCACCGTTATTGTGATTGTGTCGAGCCATCGAGTTGCAGGTCTTCCTCTTCGCCTTGTTCCTTCTCTTCTTCCAACCATGATATCCTTCTCCAGTGATCACTCTCTTCATATGATATGTCCAAAGTAGGCAAGTCATAACTTGGTAATCCTTGATATGAGTGGCACCACATTTTGAAGGTGTTAATTCTTCTTCTATCTTGTTTCTTTATCAACCAGGTTTCGCATCCATATGTTACCACAGAAAAGACCAAACTATGTACGAGCCTTGTCTTTGTCAATTGTGAAATGTTCCTTGAGAAGGAACATTTCTCAAGGAACATCACATGATAAGCTTCAGAAAACTAGATATGGGAATTTTCTGCCATTCTTCTCTGTAGATCCTCTCAAGATCTGTCAGGTTCCATGGAGACTGCCAAACAGCTGTTTTTGGGTCTGTCCAGAAATGTTTGATTGGGTTCAAGTCCAGGGTCTGGATGGGCAACTGAAGAACATTCACAGAGTTGACTCAAATGTCTTTATTTTGTGCATAGGATACTGAGGGTCATTGTCCAATTGGAAGGTGAATGTTTGCACAGTCTGAGGTCCACTGTGCTCTGGAGCAGGTTTTTATTAATATCTCAGTTTTTTGTTCTGTTCAGCCTTCTGTCATTCTTGACTAGCCTCCCAATCCCTGCCACTGAAAACCAATCCCATAGCATGATGATACCACCATCATGCTTCACTGCTGGAATGGTTATGTGCAGGTGAAGAGTGGTGCCTGGTTTCTTACAGACATCACATGTGGAGCTCAGATAGAATGACCACTAGGTTCTTGGTCACATCTCTTACAAAGGCCCTTCTTCCAGGTTGGTCAGTTTGGATGGGAAGCCAACTCTAGTTATGTTTGTTCCAAACTTATTCCACTTAAGAATTATCATGGCAACGTTGCTCTTGGAAACCTTCAATGTTAAAGGATTTTTTTGTAGCCTTCCCCAGATATGTGCATTAATTTGATCCTATCTCCAAGCTCTGCAGGAGGCCCCTTCTACCTCATGGCTTGGTTTTTGCTCTGATACACATGGTCAATTATGGGACCTTTATAGACAAGTGTGTGCCTTTCCTAATCATGTCTAATCGATTGAACTGACCAAATTGTGGACTCCAAACAAGGTATAGAAACAGCTCGGGATGCACCTGATGCAGATTACATGTGTGATAACAAAGGGCCTGAGCTTTTGTGTCAATGAGACATTATAGTTTTTTATGTTTAATAAATTTGTGTAAAATTCCTAAAGTCTTGTTTTTGCTTTGTCATTTTGGTTTATTAAGTGTTCTTTGATGAGGTAAAAAATACTTAAGTGATTTTAGCACAAAGCCGTAAAGGAATAGATAATGGCAGCAGAAACCAAAACTATTTGAGCTGAATGGGTACCTCCTGTGTGAAACTTTATATTGAAGTGTGAATCATTAAACTGCTTTGAAGCACATTCTATCCTTTTCCTGAAACATTTTACTCCACTATAGGATCATGCAGAGCTGGAGGCTATCCTGGCAGCTTAGGGTTAATGTAGAAACTAACCCTGAGCAGAAAGCAGTTTATCCAGAAAACTTTCAACTAAACATCCTCCCTCACTCATTCCATCCAAGATGAGAGATGGAAATTAACTTAGAACTTATATAAAAAGGGTGACAGGGCAGATCCAAGCAACTATAGGCAAGTAAGCTTAACATTCATCACAGGAAAATTAATGGAAGGAATTATTAAGGATAAGATTGAGCAACACATGGGAAGGACAGGAGGTTCAGAAGAGGGAGGTTGTGTTTCACTAACATGCTGAAATCCTATGAGGAGGTAACAAAAGGATACAATCAAAGTGGAGCATATGATATTACTTATCTGGACTTTTAGAAAACATTTGATAAGGTGCCACATGAGAGGTTGGGCATCAAATTAAAAGAAGTAGGAGTTCAGGGTGATGTTTTTAGGTGGGTGCAGAATTGGCTCAGACACAGGAAGCAGAGGGTGATGGTGCGAGGAACTTCATCAGAACTGTTCAGTGTTAAGAGTGGTGTTCCACAGGAGTCAGTGCTAGGGCCTTTGCTATTTTTAATATATATAAATGATTTAGATAGGAATATAAGTAAAAAGCTGGTTAAGTTTGCAGACGATACCAAGATAGGTGGATTAGCAGATAATTTTTAATCCGTTATATTATTACAGAAGAACTTGCAGGTTTGGGCAGATTTATGGCAGATGAAATTTAATGTCAGTAAATGTAAAGTATTGCAAATAGGAAGTAAAAATATTAGGTTTGAATACACAATGGGCGGTCGAAAAATCGAGAGTACACCTTATGAGAAGGATTTAGGAGTCATAGTGGACTCTAAGCTATCGATTTCATGACACTGTTCAGAAGCCATTAAGAAGGCTAACAGAATGTTTGGTTATATAGCACGATGTGTGGAGTACAAGTCCAAGGAGGTTATGCTCAACCTTTATAATGCACTAGTGAGGCCTCATCTGAAGTATTGTGTGCAGTTTAGGTCTCCAAGCTACAAAAAGGACATAGCAGCACTAGAAAAGGTCCAGAGAAGAGCGACTAGGCTGATTCTAGGAATACAGGGGTTGAATTATGAGGAAAAATTAAAAGAGCTGAGCCTTTACAGTTTAAGCAAAAGAAGATTAAGAGGTGACATGATTGAAGTGTTTAAAATTATGAAGGGAATTAGTACAGTGGACCGAGACTTGTATTTTAAAATGAGTTCATCAAGAACACGGGGACACAGTTGGAAACTTGTTTAAGGGTAAATTTCACACAAACATTAGGAAGTTTTTCTTTACACAAAGATCGATAGACATTTGGAATAAACTACCAAGTAGTGTGGTAGACAGAAAGATGTTAGGGACTTTCAAAACTCGACTTGATGTTTTTTTGGAAGAAATAAGTGGATAGGACTGGCGAGCTTTGTTGGGCTGAATGGCCTGTTCTTGTCTAGAGTGTTCTAATGTTCATATATTTTTGGTGTTGTGAGAGGAAAGCTGGAGCTACTCCTGATAATCCACACAAACACAGGATGAATTAGTAAAATTCATGTAGTTACCAAGCTAGGAGACAAATCCAGTCTCCTGGAGCTGTGTGGCAGTAGCTATTGGGCTGCCATCATAATCCACTCATCCATCTATTTCCTAACCTGCTCATCTACATCAGGGTCACACATACCTGTGGATAGAAGGCAAGAAATAGACCATGCATGAGATGCCAATTAATCACAATCAATGTGACCAATTTACAGTCTGTCTTAATAAATAAGTACTACCTTTTATTACCTTTTAGTACTTTATTTTGTTATTTGTCTTTTCGTTCCAAGATAGTGGTTATCAGTCACATAGTGTAAGGAATCAGCATGGCTTTGTACCTTTTACAGAACTCTCTGTTCATGGTGTCCTAAATAATACATGTAACTTATGTAATTAGATAATATGATTGATATGTACTCAATGTAAGTCTAAATAAAAATAAAGTACTTGCTGTGAAATAAATAGTATTGTGTAAAATATGATAACATCAAGAACAAATGGATTTGAATATGAGAATAAGATACTGTATTAAGAAGATATGCACAACACAGCTTTATGCACAATAACCTGATGGATGGCTTGCTTTGTCTATCGCCTGTTGAGAACATTCAACATTTGGTTAAGGGTAAAGAGCCCATGATTCTGTTAACACATTCATATTTGAATATGATAACAGATACAACATATTAACCCACAGGCAATGCACAAATGCATTTACCTCACTCACCTATGTCTCCCGGCTGGCCTGGGAACGCCTTGGGATTCTCCCAGAAGAGCTGGAAGAAGTGGCCGGGGAGAGGGAAGTCTGGGCCTCTCTGCTTAAGCTGCTACCCCCGCGACCCGATCTCGGATAAGCGGAAGAGAATGGATGGATGGACCTGTGTATGATCCTACAGGATGTTAGAAACAGAAACTATTTTATTGCAATGCAATTGATAGACCAAAAATCAAAAGAGAAGTTCAGCATTTTTCAGTCCTAAGTTATTTCTTCACAAACATGGTATATATGCATTTGCCATGTGAAATTGTGTTCCAAAGTTAAGCGCTTTCTATGCATTTAAAAAAATACACAGCTAGTTCTAGTGTTTTTTAATGTAAACTTTCTTTTCCAAGAAAATTTTCAAAAGCAATGGAGCAAAAAGCAGCACCCAACTAGGTAGACAATTGTGCAGTCAGTAGTAGAAAGTGAGTCTGAAAGTGAGTGTCTTACAGCCATTCAGCAATACTCCCTATCAAGTAAGCCATTTTGGAACTTTACTGGAAACGCTTGACAATGAACTCAGCGCTAAATATAAGCTCCATCTGTGCTTTTTTCCTGTCAAGAAACCAAGTCAAAACTAAAAGAAGCAAACAATCTGACAAACAAAATGCGAGGGCAAAATAGAAATCAGTAATCGCCTACTTGTTAGAAAGCTAGATATTGCTAAAAAGAGTTCAGAGATTTTATTCTACTGTAGGATATAAAGTGCAACAGAACTACCACCATATTTATACTGTCATATCCCGTCATGTAATTGAAGTGACAATTATGGTAATGTTATGCATACTACCACACCATGTAAATAAATGTAAAAGGCGCTATATAGCGCCCGACCCGGCACAGACCACGCAGAGGCAACATGTACAAAACACACAGGCTTTTATTTTTCTTCAGCTGTGTGACACGTCTTCCCCGTGCCACACAGCCCAAACAAAGTCCCAAAGCACCAAACAAAACACAACACAAACCACAATTCTCCACCACTCCTCCCAGGCAAGCTTCGTCTCCTTCCTCCCAACTCTGGTTCTTCGAGTGGTGGAGGCTGGGCCCTTTTATAGCCCACCCGGAAGCGTTCCAGGTGATTAACCACCTGGTCCTAATTACACTGCCGGGTGGGGCTGAAAGCTCGTCCAGCCGGGCTGTGGGAAGCAGGCAGCTCCCCCTAGCGGCCACGCCGGGCCCCAACCAAGCTGTGGAGGACTCCATCTCCCATGGAGCCCTGCGGGCGGTTGATGAGTCACCGTCGGCCAGGGAGGCTGCCACCAAGCGTCCCGGGGGAGGTATTGTACTTCCCATGGCGGCTCCCCTGGAACATAAGCAGCAGAGGCGTCCCTGCCGGGCATGGGACCCGGCTGTCCTTCACATAAAGAATGGGATGGGAATAAAAATAAAATTCTCAAATAAATCAAAATGATTTTAAAAACTCCAAAACAGAATACATACATTAAAAAGCATTAAATAATTCAGAATTTGAATATCTTCTTATATAATACGCTACCGTGGCTGTTCATTTGTCTGTCCAGGATTTTAAATCACCTGTAGCTCACAAACCGTTTGACCGATTGACCTGAGATTTGGTACACATATGCCATGTGACGTCGACTATCCGCTTTTGGGGTAATGATTGACCTCCAAGACTATTCCTCTTTTAATTTTTATTTTATTTTATTGTAGAATCAACTCTCGGCAGTGGCCAGCAGGGTAGCCATGCGGCACATGCATACGGGTGCTGTTCTCATTCTCTACCACCTTCGTTGTCACTTCCCCTACCTCTTTGTATTTTAAATCATTCTCGAGGCAGATTGAAAACTTAACTGCCAGCTTAAGTGAAAAATTAAGGAAAACATACTAAGTAATTGCAACACAAACACTGACTTAATCAGTTTTAACGCGAAAGATGCAGATGAAGGAAGAGAAGAAGCGGGCCGCTAGTATGGAGAAAAGAAGAGCTGCTCAGGAAGCAGCAAGCACATCAACTTCTGAGCAAACGAATGTTAAGTGTACAGAGTATGAAAACTATGAATGCTCAAGTCAAGTGTGTTCACTACACATTATTGTGCAGTGCGCCTACCTAAAGTAAAGTCATCACTGATGGAGGATTGCAGGAATCATCGGGTAGAGGGGTCCTTTCATCCGATTGGCTGTCTCAGCTGTGGAATGGCCAATTGGGGGAGGCAGCTTGATGGCTGAGGTCTCCAAGGTTTCTTCCATTTTTTCCCTCCAAGGGTTTTTTGGGAGTTTTTCCTTGTCTTCTTAGAGAGTCAAGGCTGGGGGTCTGTCAAGATGTAGGGCCTGTTAAAGCCCATTGCAGCACTTTTTGTGTGATTTCGGGCTATACAAAAATAAATTGTATTGTACTGGTATATACATAGTACAAAGTTGACTAACTCGCTCACTCACTCACTCATCAACAAAAACAGTACTGTTCAGTCAAAAAGCTGACATTTGGCAGAATGGGGTAATTTGGGGTACTAGGTATCCACTAAGAATATATATCAATATTTAGGGGTAACCCACCCCCTTATATTAGAAAAAACGAATACCCCACAATATCAAAAATGCCTTGAAGGATTTGATTGAAATTTGGCTACATTACAGAAAAAAGAAAATTAGCTGACATGTCTTTTTTAGTTTGTCGTTATTTCTTAATATTCTGCTAACTTACTGTACATGGTCTGTGTTGAGTTCAGAACATGCTTTATGCAAATGAAGGAAGCAGCAGAAGCAACAGATGAGCCAGAGAGCAGTACTAGTCTATGAGGCAGACGAATGATTGAAGAAGAGGCAGTATCCTAGACAGTGAAAAAGAGACAAGATCACTGTTAGCATCTAGAGTCAGGTATGAAATGAAAGGAAACAGTTCAGGGAAGATGTGAAGATCAATTTTAGCAAGCACATTAAACCTCAAGTGATGGTGCCAGGCACTGTGGTTGTAAGCAGGTGTTGCTATGCTAGAAGCTAAAAGGAAATGGGATCCTCCAATTCAGGACCAGCCAGGAATGATTCAGTGATGTCAGGAAGGGGTAGGGGATTCAGTGGCTTAAGTACCTGTCCATCTATTGAATCCAGCTCCTGATCTTTTTCTCGATTATAAATATCACCATAGCATTAAACCCTTGATTTTTATATCCATCATATACAATTTAGTCCCTTATCAATGTCGAATGAGATCAAAACTGATCTTTTTGGCCATCAAACTAAATGCCACATTTGATGTATGCCAAATACTGTCCGTGATCAAAAACATATCATCCCCATCGTGAAACATGGTGGTGGCAGCATCAGGTGGTGGGAATGCATCTTTGTAGCAGGCCTTAAAAGGCTTGTGAGGATATAAGATAAAATGAATGCAGCAAAATACAGGGAGGAAAAAACTGATGTAGTCTGCAAGAAACCTGTACGATTTGTTTCCCGGCAAGACAGGAGCCATAAACATAAAGTCAAAGCACAGCAATGGCTTGAAACAGCAATGCTGAAGTCCTGGAGTGGCTAAGTCTGAGTCCAAGATCTCAGACAAACTGAGAATTTGTGGCTGGACTTGAAAAAGGCTGTTCATTCACAATCCCCTAGGCAACCAGACAGAGCTTGAGCGGTTTTACAAAGAAAAATGGGGAATTTCTCCAGGTATGCAAACTTGATAGAAATAGAGAGGCCTATGTACACAGACTTAAGGCTGCAAAAGTGCATCTACTAAATACTGACTTGAAGGGGATGAAGAGAGAGAGGTAAGGAGCACACACTGATACAGCACATTGCCGCACCCACCACATGACAAACCAACTCAGGATTGCAGATTAGGACCCGAGTGCAGCCAAGCAACAGGTGACACCTCAGCACCGCACAAGTTCAGATGGAATGGAACCAGTGTGAGGTTTTTTATGGTGGCTGGAGTGCCAATTCTGCCACCAACCCCCAGGTTTTTCCTGCAGGTTGGACGGCCTACATGCAGGGCTGGATGCAGATTAACGTCATACCCAGGATGGAGCAATTGCAGGTTAAGGGCCTTGCTCAGGGGCCTAACGTGGGCAGAGTCACTTCGAGCGTTTACAGGATTCGAACCGGCAACCTTCTGATTATCAGTGTAGAACCCTAGCCTCAGGGCCACCACTCCGCCCAAGGGGTTGAAGACTTATCAATTATTCTGTGTTTTATATTTGTAATTATTTTAGGCCACTTTGAAGAGACCTGGTTTCACTTTGACATTAAAGAGTCTTTTTTCAGTTGTCCAGTGTCAAAAAAGCCAAATTCAATCCACTGTAATAAAATGTTGCATAATAATAAAATGCGAAAAGGGATGAATATGTTTTATGAGTACTACCTGCAGTATTGTTAGAATCATTTTATTTTAATTGGTCTGAAATTGCTTTGTCTTACTGCGTGCTGAAAATAATCTGTATTTTATATTTGTGCATTATGTCATTTGTAAAGCCTGTAATTGTTTTTACCTTTAAACATGTAACAGCGCTGTGAGCCTACAATCAGTGAAGAGTGCAGAATGAAAATAAACTGAATTGTATTGCGGTAAGGTCATCATCAGGTTCGTGGAACTGAGACCATTTCTAGATTTTGTTAGCCTTTTGGTGTGGATCATTAGCCCACTCGCAAACAGGTCCACTACTCACAATGGCAACAGATAACCTGTGGTATTCAAATATTGAGCTATTCATATGAAGACACTCAAAGTATGTCACAAAAAGAGAATATTACAGGGTTGAATTCATGAGGGTTCTGCTCAGTCCTAGGCCATGAGCAGCCACACCACACTTGTGACAATGTATGATAAGTTGTGATCTATGATTGTACTCTTTCAGCAAAACTGTTGTTCTCCCTGTTGCTTGACTGATTGTAGCCCTTTCATTATTCTATACAAATGTTATCCTCTGTTAGTGTTTAGATTTATTTCTGACCACTGCTCTGCTGTTGGGGTGGCGTAGTGTGAAGCCCTGCTGCCTTGCAGTAAGGAGACCTGGATTCTCTTCCTGGGTCCTCCCTGCGTGGAGTTTGCATGTTCTCCCTGTGTCTGAGTGGGTTTCCTCCCACAGTCCAAAGACAGGAAGGTTAGGTGCATTAGCGATCCTAAATTATGCTTGGTGTGTGCGTGCCCTGCAGTGGGCTGGCGCCCTGCCTGGGGTTTGTTTCCTGCCCTGTGCCCTGTGTTGGCTGGGATTGGCTCCAGCAGACCCCCGTAACCCTGTAGTTAGGATATAGCGGGTTGGATAATGGATGGATGGTCTGCTGTTTGTTGGATACTTTTTGGGTGATGGCCTATATTCGATGCGCAGATGCATTAAAAGCCCAGCTCTAGAGCTGTTGTTCTGGATATGGCCATTCTTCAATCTAGCATCTCCTCCACTGACAGCTTCTGAACATACACCTCTCTCTGCAATGTGCACACACATAGTATCCATTAGTAACTGTCTGCTTTTTTATAAAACTGTCATCAACAATTCTCCAGAAAAGACCCAAATTCTGTCATGAACGCTGGCCCTCCAACTGCTAGAATTCCTTCAGAAAACATTTTTGGAATAATAAAATCAATGAATGTTAAAGCAGTAAATGTATTTTTTTTTGTTTGACCTATACAACAAGCTCAGTACTACAAAGAGAAACTGTATTATAGTGTATAAAAAAATGTATGAAAAAATAAAAACTGAGCCCAACCACAAAATCAACATGTGTTCTAACAAAAGTAATAAGCATATTGGAATTACTAAGAAATGCCTGAGAGTGAAATGCCTGTATTGCAACTTGTAGTTCTATTTCTCATCTTGCACCTGCAATTTCAATATTGTCAGTCTTTTTTTTTTTGTAATTTCAAAATAATCTTTACTTTTAGCAGAACCTCCATATGTATGATCACCTACAGCAAAAATGATAGCTTTGAGGCTTCTGAGTCTGAATTGCTTTACTTGTCATATGTCATAAGGCATTCATAATTTGAACTTGCCTCAGTAAAGCAAGTAAAGACTTGACGCATTGTAATGGACGGTAATACATACATGTCACAGTACAACATAAATGATTTAATACAGTAGTGCATATAGTTTCAGGATTTTGACTTGATGATTGCATCTGAATGTGTATGCTCTGTCAAAGTGGAAATAATTCTGGTTTCAGGGCGCATTGGCTGTCTCAAGGACATTCAACGTCCAACTGACTGTGATACCAGTCTGTTGTCTTTTTTGCAGTCTGAAAGAAAACAGGTTTTTCTGCATGTACCATACTTTGGCTCCATTTGCTTAGCTTCTCTGATTATCTGATCGTTAGTCCAGTCCCTGTTTCTGCCTCCTGCCCTCCTAATGTTTTGTGATAGGAATATTCTTAAATTAAGGACTATCAAATTCTGCCCTTTAAGTCGAGCCTATAGTTTACCTTTATCCTTCTCTTCTTCACTCCTTCTGTTAACCTCTTGATTGGCATCTAACACATATGAGCTTGGAGGTTTCAGCCAAGTATGAAGTTTACTATAAACTGGTCAGTCAAATTGCTATAGGGTGAGTTAACAGAATAAGAATGACCGCCTGCGGATACAAATAACTTGAGTACATGTAAGAAATTAACGGGAAAGTTTTTTTTTAATAAATTTAATTTAGTAATTTACTTCGGCCTTCAGGGCCATGATGGGAGACGAATAGCAGATCTGGACTTTGTGGTCAATATTGTTGTACTTGGCCCCACCTAAAAATCCCTCCGCAATCTCACTGAACTACTACAACGTGAGGCAGCAAAAATCAGGCTCCGAATTAGTGAGGCCAGGAGCAAGGTCATGCGCATCAGCTATGCCCATGCAAACATCTCGGTCTCCATCGGCCAACAACAGCTTTAGGAAATCGACCGCTTCACCTACCTTCAGCACCATGGCGCCTGATGGGGGTACAGACATCGACATAGCCTGCCGTATTGGGAAAGCGTCATCAGTAATGCGACAACTGGGACCAATATGGCGATCCAACACCATTACACTGCCAACGAAGATATGACTGCTAAATATGATCTTCATCCCTATATATGCGGGCGAAACTTGGAAGTCATCTTCAGCGATCATGAGACGCCTGAACGTCTTTCAGCAACGCTGTCTACAGCAAATACTGAAGGCCCCCTACCATGACCACATCAGTAATGATGAAATCCATCAACGAACAGCTACTCAACCTCTAGAGAGCACTGTTGCAGAATGCCGCTTTCGATTTGCTGGCCACATCCTCCAGCAACTGATACATTGCCTTCCAAAGATCGCTATGAGCTGGACGACCGCCCGTGGTACACAAAAGCGTGGCCGCCCAAAACAAACATGGCGACATTCTTTCAGCAAAGACCTATGCGCTATAGACATATCACACTGACCAAATTCATTGGCAATCTCTTGGCGCCCAATGCACCACCCAGCGTGGGAGGAACTAAGTCTAAGTCTATGTTGTGATAAAGGTGCTATATATGCGCCCGACCTGACACAGACTGACAACGGAGGCACGTTAAAATAAACCAAAAGGAATTTTATTTTCTTTTTCACCTGGGGTCCACGTCTTCCCCATGTCCCTCAGGTATAACACAGTCCCAAAAACACCAACAACAGAACACCAAAACACTCTTCCTTTCCTCCACTGCTC
The DNA here is from genome assembly GCF_016835505.1 of Polypterus senegalus. Classification (NCBI taxonomy): domain Eukaryota; kingdom Metazoa; phylum Chordata; class Cladistia; order Polypteriformes; family Polypteridae; genus Polypterus; species Polypterus senegalus. The sequence continues at coordinate 44,787,805 of NC_053158.1, forward strand.
TCTGCAGCTTTGTCTCACTCCTCCCAACTCTCGTTCCGGAGTGGTGGCTGCTGGCTCCATTTATAAGGCACCCGGAAGTGCTCCAGGTGCTTGATGGCTGAGTTCTGGTTGCACTTCCAGGTGTGGTGAAAACACTGCCCATAAGGGCTCAGGAGTCCCACCTGCAGCACCCCCTGGTGGCGCCTGCAGGACCCAACAGGCCTGCACCAAACTCCAACTCCCATGGAGCCCTGCAGGAGTCCGAGGCATCACTCCAACCCATGGGGGTTGCCATCTAGCATCCAGGGGGAGGTATTGAATAGCCCATGGTTGCTCCCCCTAAACTTATACTGAAGGAGCATCCTGGCCAGGCATGGGCCCCGGCTGTCCGCCACAATGTATTGTCTACTTCTTTCATCCCCAGTTGTTTGCTTTGGTTGTGATGCAGAAGATTTTAGAAACATGTCAGCCAGCCTGTTCAAGTGGATAGCCATTCAATACTGGACATTACACTCCCAATTCTGGGAGGTTGTGTTTCGTTTTGGCTTTTGCATCCTGGAGAATCTAATGTGTTCATTTTGGTGATTTTTCAGAATTGTATATTCTTATATATAGAGTGACCTGTGTTTTGTCATATTTTTTGTTGAGTGATAAACTTATTTAATTATTATAAATTATATGAGATAGAATAGTTGTGTGAAATAACAATCTGCTTCCGAAAACATTTTTTAGGTTAATTTAAGTTAAACTAATCATGTTAACTGATATTATGTAGCTGTTTCTAGTTATATCGACATAAATCTCATAGATGTCACATTAACACAATTAATTAATGTTGAAATAAGACCATCAGATTATTTTCTTTTAAAAGAGGCATAATCTGCCTTGGGAACCTTTGTCATTACTTTTTATTTTATGTTAATTTAGCTCATAATGAACACTTCTTTACACTCAAAACATGATATTCCCATTTTCCCTAAACACACTTGTATTAAATTAATTTAGCTTAAATGAGTTTTATGTACATGATTATACTACTTTTGCATAAAGCATGATATTTTCCATAAAGAGCTGCCTCTTTTGATAACAACTTGTCACCACGTGTTCACTTTGTGCAGTTGGAAAGAAAGTTAAAGACTTTCAGCAAATTGTTTTTTTTCTGAATGTGGTTGTAGAACCTGATACTTTTTTTGAAACACTTGTAAATGTGTTGCCCACAATACATCTCAAAAGTAACATTTTCTGCTTTTTCAGTATAACACAGCAGCTAATGCTAAGATTGCATGAAAAAGCCAATAAGCCAAAATAAAACATATTTCTTTTACACTGTAATGTGTAAAGCACTACATATTTTTTTTGATGTACTATATTCATCTCCGTGTGGAAATTGTGTTTTCACATGACTTTTGGGGTTCAGTCCTTGTACAACACCCTGGAGCAACTTTCAGGTTAAAGGCCTGGCACAAGTGCCCAATGGAGTAGAATCTCTTCTGGCAGTAACAGGACTTGAACTGGCAACCTTCCAGATACCAGTGCAGATCCTTACCCTCAGGGCCACCACGCCATGACAATCCACCTTAATAAAAGGATAAGTGTCCGCTTTTGTGTCTGTCCACTTGCTAAATCTCAGTCATTCCAACAGATGGCACATTACAACCCATCTGAGACAGGGAGCACAACTAGCATTGAAATAAAAGTATAGGGCAGGGGTCAGCAACCTTTCAGTGGTGTGGTGCCGATGTTACAATGTCGTTCCGCTTGTTGACATAATTCTACCAATTTTGGTATAAATAGTATCAAAATTGGTCTGGTTATAATGGGCATACTTTTGAAGCCCATTATAACCAGATCTTATATTATTGGTCATTCAGTATTTTAAAATACATAGGATCATATGTGAAAAGAATGTTTTGTCAAATATTAATTTTCAACACATTTATTAAAAATTGTATTACAAATCATAATTTGCAAGTTTTTTCAATACAAAATTCATAGTTGGAATGAGAAACTATCAAGAATTCTAATATGATTAATCAATTAATGTGAAGCAATTATATAATTACATTCGGTGGCTTTATTTTTGGTTATTTGACTAAAATAAGTAGTTTGTTTCTTAAAGCCAGAAACATCCCTTTTATAGCTTCACTTTTCTCTTTAGAGGTTTGAAATACGGACTGATGTTTAGTTTGATAATGTCTTTGTACTCTTGATGTACGACACACAACACTTTCACAGCATAACACATAGACAGCATGATCCTTTTGTTATCCATCCATTATCCAACCCGCTATATCCTAACTACAGGGTCACGGGGGTGTGCTGGAGCCAATCCCAGCCAACACAGGGCGCAAGGCAGGAAACAAACCCCGGGCAGGGCGCCAGCCCACCGCAGCCTTTTGTTATACAAATCCATATTCATTCGTCCAAGAGTGAACATCAAGTTTATGCCTTTTATGAGTCATTTTAGGGCAGTATATTAATTAAAAATAACAAGAGGTTTATTTTAACATATCACAGCCTGCACTGAACACATGGTTTCCCTTTACATTTGAGTCGCATGCATAACACGCAGGTGGGGGAGACACGGATTGTGAACACATCCGCTGTGATTAAAATATAATAACAAGGTTTGTTTTAACGTACCACGGCCTGCACTGAACACATGGTTTCCATTTACATGTGAGTCGCATGCACAAAACATAGGTGACGGCGCAAACGCGTGCGCTGTAATTAAAATATCATTTTTTACTGTATTTCAATTCAATCAGAGTGCCTTTGAAAAACTTTCCACGTGAAACGCTTACCACGTGTGCCATAGGTTGCCAACCCCTGGTATAGGACATTTTTCATTCTTTGTGTTGATACAACATAACTAGCTATTTAAATATTAATTATACCCCGGTGTACCTGGCTGACTTTGAAATAAACTCAATTCATTATTTTAAAGATACCATTTTTTTCATTGGAATTGTTAAATTAATTTAAACAAGTGTGGAGGATGGCCGGCTGTTTATCCCGGCCAATACCCCCAAGCCGCCAGGTGGAGCCCTCCTTGCAGCATGGAGGTCCCCAGAAGACCAGCAGGGCATCATGGACAATGGAGTTTTATGCACCGCCCTGCTGGATGCCATGGGGCCACGAGAGGAGCTGCAGGGAGGACCGAAGAGTTCTTCGTGCCCTATGACCCGGAAGTTCGTCATAGGAAGAGCGACGGGCTTCCGGGGTGAGAAAAAGCATTGTTTACCCTGACCCAGAAGGAATAAGGACTTGTGGACTGTTGTGCAGGAACACCTCCGGGTCAGGGAGTATAAAAGGACTGTGGGAGCTCCCAGACAATGAGCTGAGCTGGGTGGTAGGAGGGCAACGCGTCTGGGATTGGAGGATTGTGATTATTATTGTATTATTGGAGTATTTGGGAGTGGGGAGTGCTTTGTGCACAATTATTATTATAATAAATAATTATTGGATTTTTACCTGGTGTCTGACGTGGTGTCTGATGGTGCAAGGGTGCAAGCAAACCCTAATCTGTCACACAAGTTAAAATGAAACAACATATTACTTTAATTTGGATTTACTTAATTGGTTTAGGTAGATAAACTACACATAAAATATTTAGTAAATCCAAGGATTTATTTTTTGACTCATATGGTTACAGCTACTATATCAAACTTTTCAGAGCAGGACCAATTTGAGAAAACAGGCCATTAAGTCAAACATGAGGTAAAGAAAACAAAGTAAAAATAGAGAAGGAAATAACAAGCCATAAATCAAACCCATTTTCCAAACATCATCCGGCACAGCAGGAAGCATATCTTTTTTGGGAAGGGCACACACAGTTACACACACCTGCACACATTTACACAAAGCTAATTTAAGACAGAAATCACTCTAAAACGCACCAGTGGCCCCCACACGAAAGCTATGCAAACACAAAGAGATCGTGACAACTCCCCACAGATAGTGCCAAGTCTTACTCTCACACCAGGTTCGAGGAGTTGCTGGGCAGGAGTGTTAACCACCATGCTGCCCTCTAGCAAACTAAATGTCTGTTTACTAACGGTGATATTGAAAGTGCTCCTGGGGATTTACAGCACTCTTAATATGATCACAGTCCTACAGATTTTACACCTATATATTTCATTTTCTGCTCTCACGTGAACTGGACCCAACCAGTGGCATAGCCCAATAATTAACAATGACAACAATAACAACATGAAACTCTATAGCACATTTTCATACAAGTTATTACATAAACTTCAAAATTCAGCTGCTCGTATAATTACTAAAGCACCCTACTCTGATCACATTACACCTGTTATTCAGCAGCTTCATTGGCTGCCAATAAAGTTTAGATAGATAGATAGATAGATAGATAGATAGATAGATAGATAGATAGATAGATAGATAGATAGATAGATAGATAGATAGATAGATAGATAGATAGATACTTTATAGGGTCAACTAAAAAATTTTAGTCCTTACATATAAGGCCATTCATAATCTTGCCCCCACATATCTCTCTGAGCTCCTACAAGTCACTAAACCCTCTCGCATGCTCAGATCCTCTTCTTCCATCAACTTAAATAATCCACCAGCACGTCTTGTCAAGATGGGATACCAAGCATTTAGCAGATCAGCACCATCCTTATGGAGCTCATTACCTGCTTACCTTAGGAACATGACTACCCTTCACCAATTTCAGGCTAATCTCAAAACTCATTTGTTCAAAATTGCTTATTTACTGTAACTGTTATTGGTGTTTTATCTGATGTTTTATTTGGGTTTTAAATTTTCTAGTCATTGAATGTTTTTATTTTTTTAACCTGATTGTACAGTGACCTTGAGTTTTTTGAAAGGCGCTCTAAATAAACTGTATTATTATTATTATTATTATTAAGATATGTAGCCCAAAATGTTTATAAGAAGTTAAGAAAAAATTACAAAGGATAAATAATTAAACAAAATGAAATTCAAACAAATAAAATAAGTTTAATAAAATTAATGTGTCTGGGCATCACTCAAGAATGGCTCAGCCAATTTACATGAAATTTGTTATGTACAGTATATTTGTCTTGATCCCACTCAGAGTATACGCGGGTTCTTGCTATATGACACATGATACTTTTTACATTTTAAGTCCCAAATCAAGGATGCATACAAAAAGGTTGTCATGAAACTTTTGGAATAAATTAAAGGTAGATCCAGTTAATAAGCAGTTCATACATCACCTCGGTACTGCCAACCAAGGGCCAATTTGTCGACTTTGAAAGTTAAACTTTTTTTCTGAGGGGACAACCTATCAGATCTAGCCATTCATGTTCTGGGGAATAAAGTTAGTCTGTTTTGCAACTTCCATTTTCCTTTTTTATTCATTTTCAAATAATATGCCTAGGAAGAAAACCAATTTAAAGGTCTGCTGATGCCAGAAGAAAACATCTGATGCAGGAATCTAAGAGCCAAGAACAACAACACAACCATTTAGCTGCACTCCGACTGTTCAAGAAAGTGAGGTAGAGAGCCAAGATCAATTTAATTCTAAGGTTTACATAAATGTAATATCAATGTGCATTATAAAGTGGATTACGTATTTATTTATCCAAGAAATTAACTATTTGCTCATCTGCAACTTTAAAGTTGTCATCTACCCATCATAAACAGGCAACTCAGCTAATAAAATAAATACAAAACTATATAATGAACAACTACAAATAAAAGAAATAGCAGACACATCATATATCTAATGGCGTGGTTGTTTTTTAGGTGCTATACCCTCAATAACTGTTGGCACTTTTGTGTCGAATAAAGCAAAGACACCATTTCTAGTGTGAAAAGACTAATTTCTCAGGTAATTTCTTTTCCAAGTTTTGACGTTAAGTTTTGTTGCTGACTCTGAGCACGTTCTGCTGAGTAATAGAAATCTAGCATAGTACCAGAGTGCTTTGAACCCTGTTACATTTAGGCTATATCTTGAAATAATGATATTCAAAAATAATTTTCACAACATAAGGAAAAATTTAAAATGTGATGCCTTAAGACAATTACTTTACTATGATAAAATAGCAGTTTAGCTACTTACTTAATAACTTAATAGCTACTTACACAGTAAGAGTTTTGGTTGCGATCTCACTGAAGGAACACTTTTCACTCCCCCTGTTCCAGTTTATTTTCTTGGCAACATTATTGGCATAAATTTGTGTAAGAGTGATCCAGGCGATGCACTGGGTTCGTTGTCCTCCAATTGAAGTTGGCATAGAAATGTACAAGGACAGGAGATAATAGACATTTACAATAAATATACTACAATAATATACACAGAAACTGATACACTTTAAAAAAAAAATGAAAATTCATTCTTAGAATTAACTATAATGTTAATATTGTTTGCTACTGTAGTTAACTCAGTAGACACCAACACTGTATGAATAATGTATACTGAAGAAATGCAATGAACATGATGTCTAAAAAGCTCTAATAATGTCAGTTATTTTTGCAACTGTTCTTATTAACAAAGACATTTTAATGTAACTGTAGGATACTGTTAAGCAAGTCTCTTTGTTGTCTTAATGAGGTCAGTCCCTACAGCAAACTTCCTACAACAGCATTAGTGTAAATCTGGGCTGTAAACACTTGAGCTGTATGCCACAATGGTGTAAGTATTGTTTCTACAAATAACAAATAACAGTAAATCTAAGGAATACCTACCACTTACAACACAACCTAGCCAAGCACACACAATGGTACATATATACAAACATTGTGTATTAAATATATACATCCTTGAGAAAACCAATTACTGCGAGCAAAACAACAAAACACAAGCTTAATTTGGCTTTTCACGCCCATGTTACCCCATCGCATTAAACTACAGTTGACTCATGAAAAATGGAACGTCATCCAATGAGAAGCATCTTGGATTTGTTGTAGATGACTGACATTTAATATGTAGACTCATCTAGTTATGTACATAGAACAGTAATTATTTAACAATAGTAAAGTAAAATCTAAATGGTTATTTTATGTTAGATTGAGCTGGAAAGAGCAGAACGCTAAGATTCATACCATGTTGTTCATCTTCTTTGAGATACTGGCTGGCTGTTGCAGGCAATCTTCAGATTCATTCTCCTCTTCGGGCATATCAGCTGAGCATTCATTGTTAACTACAACAACATTTATTTCTACAGCACATTTTCATAAAAATAAAATAAAGTAGCTCAAAGTGTTCCACAAGAAAGAAACAAAACAAGTTACAGAGAAAAAAGAATAAAAATGAATAAATCACAATCCACAATAGTAGATAAGAGATAATCAGTACCCACTAACATAATGCCAATATACTAGTAACTATAAAAGTGGAGTCCTTTATAAATTTGTTGTCATGTCTCTAATTATAAGCCCATTACTAAGGTCAAAAGGCCAGGAAGGACAGAAAGCAATCTTGATCTTAGAAGATTTGATGCAGTGGCTCTCGTCGACAGTTGGAATATCTGCTTTTATTCCAACATTACTGGCAGCTGCACAGGACTTTGATCAGGTGGTGGTGGCACAAAACACCACAGGAAAACCAAAAAGAAAGCAGAGAAAAATAGAGGTTTATTAATGATTGCAAATGAATGAAGAATCTATTTATATGCATATAAGATCTGCTAGAACTCAAATTTATCTGTGAAAAAGCCAAATTAAAAAGTAGATTTTTAGATGGTGGTATGGTGGCACAGTAGGTAGCGCTGCTGCCTCACAGTTAGGAGACCTGGGTTCACTTCCCGGGTCCTTCATATGTGGAGTTTGCATGTTCTCCCCGTGTCTGTGTGGGTGTACAGTCCAAATACTTGCAGGTTAGGTGCATTGGTGATCCTAAATTGTCCCGTGTGTGTGTGCCCTGTGGTGGGCTGGCACCCTGCCTGGGGTTTGTTTCCGGCCTTGCGTCCTGGATTGGCTCCAGTAGACCCCCATGACCCTGTAGTTAGGTTATAGTGGGTTGGATAATGGATGGATTTTTAAAATATTCCCCTGTGTTAACCTGGTGCATATCTACCAGTAATATATTCCAGATTTATTGGTGTATAACAGCAAAAGGTGCAATTTAACTTCTTTTATACTTAGCTCTTGGAATAGTAAGCAGACCACTAAAATAAGATCTAAGTTAACAACACTTCAAAATATAGGAAGGAGTAAGACTATTTAGAACTTTATATACCATTAATAGTGTTTTAAGATCATTTCTATAGGACACAGTTAACTGATGTAACAATGCTAAGACTGGAGAGATGTGCTCAAATTTTCTTTTTCTGGGTAAGATTATTGCTGCTGCACTCTGAGCTAATTGCAACCAATTGGTGTCTTTTCAGGTAATCCCGTTAGGAGCGCAAGACACTAATCTAGTTGATTTAAAACAACTTTGAATGAATTTCTCAACATCTTACATTAGTCAGATTGTGAATTGATCATGACAGCCAGTTGTGACAGCTGGTGTTTCAAGTAATGTGAGGATATGAAGGTATGCAGCTGAAAAATAAATACTAACAGCAAAATTCATTATAATACTTTGCCCTTTTGTAATTTACTTCAATGGGAAAGGTCCGGGAACCTGTTCCCACACTTCAGAGTAAAGGCAACATTCTTTTGAAACAAAGATGTGAAATTAGATGTATTTAAAACCATAAACATTCAAAATCAAGACACTGTAAACATTTGGGTGAACATGCAAATGAGGTAACACAGCTAATAAGTAGTTGACTTCTTGTTTGCTGATGTATCATACCATTTTCTAAGTCTGCTTAGATGTAAACAGAGTTGTGGGGAGCTGGATCCCATCTCAGCAAACAAAGGGCACAAGGCCAGAACAATCCCCTGGGTAGGGCACCATCCATCGCAGGGGACTACCACAGTCACTTGGGCCAATCTAGTGTTACCGATCCACCTGATCTATGTGTCTTTGGACTGTGGGACAAATCAGGAGAACCTAGACACAGGGAGAACAAGCAAACCTTACACAGGGAGGATCCAGGATGAGAACCAAGGTCCCCTTACCTCTGCACCACCATGTTTGCTGATATACTTAACAGAATGTTGAATTTGTTTAAAGCAAGCATAATCAGTAGAGTCTGAAAATAAGAATTTATCAGTGCAAGGTATTGGTTCTGTTTCACATTGACTAAAGAATTGAAATGGATATGTTCTCAGAAGGTTCTTGGATGTACACTGAGATGAAGGTTTATAAAGCAACAGTGACTGGTGAGATGCTGATGGCTGCTTAAGAGGTGGCAGCTTAAATAATGATTGTGATTGTGAGTGAGATGATGGCACAGGTGGTAAACACCGTGGTGGTGACTTGTTATGTGAGGCATCTGAATATGATGAGTTGACTGTTGAGATTTGATAGTCTTGTCAATCAAACTTTTTTTATCAGCATTTTTGTGGCTTCATCTTTACTTTTATAGTTAATGTCACCATACTAGTGGCTATTTACACTACTGTAGATTAAATGGGCATATATTATGCAAAATTAAAGCTACATTCAACAAATCACTTCTTTTCATGACAAATTATTTTCTGTAATTATGGACCAATTGTTTATGATTTCAATGTGTTGCTACTTGAAAACAACCAGAAGTGTGAAACATAAATATCAACGTTATGCATTTCTGGTTGTCCAAAACTGTGGATATGAAATATCAAAGCTTGTTTGCGTGTTTTCTATTTTGGTTTCTAGTATTTTTTATTCTTTTGCTGTAGATTTTTAAAGTATGATTTGTATTTGTGCTTTTAGCTCATTCATTGACAATATTTAAATTCTCAGTGCCTTATTCACTTGTCTACCATAAAATCACTCTCAGGCAGAAGAATGATTATTTCTGAAGTTTCCTAAATCACTCCTACTTTGGCTCAGTTTACAACTAAGTAATTTGCCTTACCCATGATTGGATTGGTAAAAGCAAAAATGCATGAGAAAACCAACAAGCTTAAGCTGTGCAGCAATAGTGTGGGTGAGGAATTTAACTCTTTCAGGGCTAATTATTTTTTTATTTTGTCCCAGATCTGAATATTTTTCCCAAAAACTCTGTTTTCTAAAAAGTATGCAAAGCAAACACTATATGCATTTAAAAATTAAAGATCAGCTTTCTAAGATTGGCTGTCACACTGCTTACATACTCACTACATACTTGTTTCTCTAACCATTTATATTCTGTACGGCACTGTCTGGAAAAGAAACAGCTACTTGCCTTTCATTTTTGATTTCCAGATCACTTGCATGAAAATCGGAGTTTGGTAAATCACTCTCTGATTCAGCAATAATATGCAAAAAGCAAAAAAATTAATAATGCCCACAGAGTATTTTGTTTTGCATATTCGCTTTGCTCTTTTGCTCGATGTCAATGCCATTCTAGCTCTGTTTACTCTACGCTCCTCATACACACACAAAGGGATTCGATGTCAAGTCAATGAGTCTACCAGTCCTCCTAGCAAAGAGGGTCTACTCGTAACGTGATGGTGAGATTTGTCGACCTCTCCAGCTGATTATTACCCTCTGCCCCTGGATGTCAACTAAAGTCAACATCCAACCTCAACCCCAGCTGTTGACAAAAGTCGACATCAGCCCTAAAAGAGTTAAAATGACTTAAAAGGGAGATATTGTAGTACAGAGATTGCAGTACAGGTGACCCTAAAGTCTCCCAGGCTTGCATCAGACTTAGGATGGGATAGAAGTGGAGGGTAGTAGAGGCGGGTGAGCTGACTGAGTCTCAGCTGTGGCATCAGGGACTGGTCTGAGGCATAGTCACATCCTCTGGGTCAGGTGGAAGAGTAACGTGCCGAGACTGAACGTACTGAGGCTGTTAAAGGATTCATCTGTGTAACACCCCACTTGATAGCACTTGTCAAGCTTGGGTCACAGAGTTGACCCAGAGACAGGAAGGTGAGTCCAATAAAGTACATTTATTGTTGAAAAGGCAGGAACAGTCTCAAGGCTTTATTCAAAATACGACTTCATCTTCAGCACACAAGCACACTGCACACAAGAAGCATCATGGCCATCCTACTTTAGCTCCCTTCTTCAGGTTGAACAAACACAAAACCTTCCTCATCAAGCAGGTCCTTGGCTGGGAACCATTGGCTGGGTCAGACGCAGTCTGAAGAGAACAGAATAGGAAAGCCGTAAGTGAACTGTAAGTGAAGGCTCAGTTTTAAATGTTCGAAATATCGTGCGGCAAGCACATTTTACGGTAAGGGTGCAGCTGATCCTGCACATATATATATATATATATATATATATATATATATATATATATATATATATATATATATATATATATATATATATATATATATATATATAGGCTCCAGCAGATCCCCGTGAACCTGTAGTTAGGATATAGCGGGTTGGATAATGGATGGATGGTTATATATACAGTATATATATATATATAAATACCTTAACTCTCTATTATAAAAAAAAATCCTGGGGATTGAATGACTAGGAGACGATACATGATCTTCACGATAAGATCATGAAAGAAAAAAAAAAGAAATGCGAGACGAAAGAGAATGGGCAAAAAAAAAATCAGTAGTGTAAAAGGAACCAGCACACACAGATACAGATGTCTCAGTGCATATAAAAGCGACCAATAAAAGATTAGCACAAAACAAGGAAATTAATCATCAGGACCAGGTGTAATTGAAAAAAATAGCAGGTCAGAAATAAAAGGTAAAGAGCAGAAAACAAAGTCTTTTCGCATTCGCATCATTCAATGCACAAAATGTAGATTTACACAATAATGGAACAGACGCTATGAGAATCTTTGGTCCCGCAATAGTTAAAGCAACAACAAGTTTAATTTCAAAGAAAACACAATTTGGCCAGGTGTATATTTATGATCACGGAGAAGCGATCACAACGCGAGCAGCAGAGACACAAAGTAGCAGAAAGGACAGCGGCTGTACAGGCTTTAAAAAGATCGAAGGGCAGTGCAACAGCAACACCCCCACCAACACCCCCCAACAATGCGTGCAGCGTTATACATCCTGCACGAAGAAATTTAACAACACTCGGGGCCGGAAATAAAGGACAAGTATTGTTTTTATAACATTATGCAAGACCAGGCAGTGAGCCATCATTTAAAACAAGTCCACAGACATCTAACCTGGCAATTGTTGGATTGCTTTTGGCAGAGAAGTATCATGTGCTCCCAGCTTTTAAAACAACATGCGACAAGCACAAGAGGCGGCTCACAAGCAGCAAAAAGACAGCAAATGATCCAAAGGCATATTTTTAGCGTTCGTTTATACGCCCCCCTCCCCATCCCCCTACAACCTACCCCCCCCATTCACAACACAAGCAGCATTATACGTCTGGGAAGAAAGAGATGTAACCACAGACAGGGCCGGAAATAAAGGACAAGTCTTGTTTTTACAAAAGTTTTTAAAGTAAAAGTGAAAATAATGCATTTGTAACAATTCCCAAGAAAATAACAATCTCTTTAAATTGTATATTGCCTGCCTAAGGTAAAGTCATCCCTGATGGAGGATCACAGGAATCATGGGAAAGAGGGGTCCTTTCATCGGATTAGCACTATTTCAGATGTGGAATGGCAAAATGGGGGAGGTAGCTTGACGAATGAGGCCTCCAAGACTTAAAACAAATCCAAATCATATTATGTTATATCATCTCATGTGAAATTCTACTCTGTACTTCTAGAATTTTTATTTTTATACTGTATTGAGGATTTATTTTGTTATATGTATTGTACTGTATTGTATTGTATTGACCCCCTTCTTTTTGACACCCACTGCACGCCCAACCTACCTGGAAAGGGGTCTCTCTTTGAACTGCCTTTCCCAAGGTTTCTTAGATTTTTTCCCTACAAGGGTTTTTTTTTTGGAGAGTTTTTTCTGGTCTTTTTAGAGGGGCAAGGCTAGGGGGCTGTCAGGAGGCAGGGCCTGTTAAAGCCTTTTGCGCCACTTCTTGTGTGATTTTGAGCTATACAAAAAATAAATTGTATTGTATTGTATATCCGGTAAACCAAACACAGGGGGTGGGCAAGCGAAGCGAGAAGGGGAAGGAGCCCCCTAGTATATCAATATAAATATAACAATATCCTAACTTATCATTGCAATTATTTGTGTGTTGGTAACTCTGCATACAAACTCCTTACTGGCTGCCAGAAATATAGTATATAAAGAAAATACAATATATTTAAAAAAAAAATGTCTCCAGTTAGTACTGTATATTTCTATATAGAAAATATTGAAAAATGCAATAAAACTACTGCCAATAATGTAAAATCAAAACAAAAACTGCCATGATCTATTGTAAATGAAGCAAAGCCAATTAGTACAGAGCATCATTGCATTGCTTAAATAAAACAGACTTACAAATACCTCTACTTAACAGCTTCTTAAATGTCTAAAAAGAATAGACAGCAGCCACCAGAAATGAAAAAGGAGAACAAATTACTGGCAGCAAAGTAACTCTGCATCACTAAATTGTGATATGACTTGATTATATTGCAAGTCACTTTGGACAAATACATCTGCTAAGTGAATGAAAATGAATGTAAATATGACAAAAATGGTATCATGTAGGGCTATCCAAGTACTAAGGGAAGGTGCACATTGGAAAATCCTTTAGGGCAGTGTTCTTATTTATTTATTTTTTCACGATCCTTTTTTCTTGCTCTTTTTAGTGTCTTCAAGACCCTAAATCCAAAATTACTCCCTACAGTCATCCCCATGTATTTCCCATTGGAGATTCTCTGCCGACAGTCATACTGTGGGTTGGGGACCTCCTTGGAGATTCACCACAGAAAGTCATAGTGATAGCAAGAAATGTCAGATGCTTAAACTGCCTGCAGGAAACATATCATGAGACTCTTTGAAAACTGCACAAGACCCTTTCCATTGAATACAATGGTGAATCACGACTCTGCATGACCCAAAAGCCAGCAACCTGCAAACCAAAATGGATCAAGACTCACTGTTTAAGAAACAATGCTTTAGGGAAAAGAGGTCAACTCAGTTGAAACTGAAAAACTCAATAGGGAAGGTTCATTATTTATAGTTAAAGTTACTTTTTGGAAGCCAGTGATTAACAAACATCTATTTTTAAAAAATATGTAGCAGTCTTACTGAGATCTGAATTACATCTTGACAGACAAAAACACTTGTAACTCTACTTATACAGTAAGTGATACAGATTATGCTTATGCAATGTTGTTAGTTACACATTTCCTCATCAACGTTTTGCTGAAATGCATTAAAAAATCTTAATACATCTGTATCTATATTTTAGCCATTGTGTGTATTATTTCATCAAACAAATAAAAATCACAGTTTATTAACAATGTAATTATGTTTGAATTTTTTCATACATCATGACTGGTTTATTGGAAATGAATTACTTAACAAAAAGATGCAATGAGCCATGCCATTTTTCATCTGTGTTTATTCATACAGACCCATCATAATAGCCACCAAGGGCATTACTCCACAAATCTACAGAGAGCGCAATGCAGACACTCAACAATAATTAAGTAAGCACCATTAGCCAACATCTGGAGTATTATTGGTACGGTTCAATCCCCTACAATCACTAGTCCTAAAGTGAGATGGAGTCTTTACAGGACTCAGTGGCCACAGTCAACAGGCATAAATAGTCACAAGTTAGTGGGAGCTCACAATCCAATAACTTAAAACTAATAATAATCTGCTGAATTGACAAATCCACTAATCTGCCTGCTGTGTTGAATTGCACTTATGCAGTAAGACCGACTGTGTCAGGATTTGTCTGCTCATAAGGAGTCAGTTAATTTGGAATTCTCTACTGGTATTTCTGTGATGGCCACAGAGCAGAGTTAGCTTGTGGGAATTTGTTGCTCTGTGGTGTCACAAGATGGGCTAAACCGTATCACTTTGTAAGTTATACAAGGATACATAGATATTGAGTATTCATTTCTAGGAGCAGATTTTAATTTTTATTGATAACTCATACACAAAAGTAGGAATGGAGAGGGAAACACAGATATAACTGAAAATCCTAAACTCACTTCTTTCTAAATGGGTGCCTGGTGCCCTTAATATTAATGTCGATGCGCCTTTCTTCCGGTCATTGTTGTAATTCCAGTGAAACTGAACAGTAAGAAAGAGAAAGAAGACACAGGTCCTGGAAATGAAATGTCAGACAACGGAAACAAGTTGAAACCGAAAGACAGCCCTAAGCTGAAATGCCAGAACCAGAGAGTAAAATAAGAATCATAGTCAAAAAAGGGAAGCAATAATTCAAGATCAGGTAACAGAGCAGAGAGGTTTTTGGTTTTGTCGTTCTAAATCATGAATAGACAGTGATGGGATAAGTTGGTATTTGACCAAGCACAGAGATGATGTTCATAACTGCAATGAACAGAACCACTCCACCCACCCAGCAACTTTCAATTGTATCTAAGCAAAGGAGCCCACAAGATGGTGGCATACATGAAACGTAACAATAAATAAAAATAATAAAATGCATTAACTCACCAGTGCATTGAATAAATAGGTCCTATTAATCCTTAAACAAATGTCTCCAAACTCAAACCCTAAGGAAGACTATTCAAAATTAAAAAAATCTTTAGGGTCAACCTGCTAGGGGTTGTCAAGCAGGACCAGAGATTCTAATGAGTGAGAAACAAAGCAGCAGGTTTAGAGGTATCAAAAAGTGTTAGTTTATTCATCACAAAAACAAGTGTCACTGTGCAAATTAAGCAGTCTTGAAGAAATAAAGTCTCCAGGACTTTAATAAATATTCATAAGTAGAAAAAAAAATAACTATAAAACATGTTTAAGCAAATAGGAGAAACCGTTGTACGCAGTCCATTCACTGACAAACAATCCATCCCGCAATATCCCAAGCACTCAGCCCATAAAAGGAGCCGTGTCACTGCCATTAATGCTTACCAAATGAATAAAAACAATTGACTCTATTCGCTCTACTCATTCCATCATAACTCCATAATGTGTCCGCAGTTCCACTCCAGAAACCTCACATCTCCTCTACTGTAACAGTCCCTAATCTCATGTTTACTTGATTATGTTGACCGCTTTGGATAAACGAGTCCGCTATGTAAATGGGAATCAATGTGAATCATTGAGGTTCAGCTGACCTAAATAAGAAGTCTGTGTAGGGATTGTGTCTATGAACATTCCACATACAGTGGATTCAAAATGTATTCAGACCCCTCAACTTCTGCCCATTGTAGATTTATTAATTAAATATTTGCCATTTTTGCCTATCAACCTACACTCAATAACTCTTACTGACAACGGGAAAACATGTTTTCAGAGAGGTGTGCAATTTTATTAAAAATCAAATACTGTAATCTCTCAAATATATACGTATTCAGATCTTTTGTGGTGGAACTCCATAGTGTGGTCCGGTGCATCCTGCCAACTGTAATTAATGTGTCTAGAACTTAACTGAAGTCCACTTATGACATATTGAATTATGTATTGTGACAGATAGGGGGCGCTATCGCTCCCTTGAACCCTTGTCCAAGACGCCAGACACCAGGTAAAAGTCCAATAATCTTCTTTATTTATTAACAACAGTGTACAAAGCACACTCCTCTCCACAATACTCAATTAATACCAATAACCATACACAATCCTCCTCTCCCAGACGTGTTGCCACCCTTCCACCCAGCTCAGCTCGCCATGTGGGAGCTCCCACAATCCTTTTATACTCCCTGACCCGGAAGTGTTCCAATCCCCAGTCCATGTGATCTCCTATCACTTCCGGGTCAGATCAAAAGTCCTTTTCTTCACCCCGGAAGCACGTCATTCCCCTTGTCCATGTGACTCGGATGTACTTCCAGGGCGTATGGCAAATAAACATCGTTCCTCCCTGCAGCGTCTCCTAGTGGCCCCCATGGTATCCAGCAGGGCTGTGCATAAAGACTCCAATGTCCATGATGCCCTGCTGGTCTTCGGAGCAATTCCATACTGCAGGGAGGGCTCCACCTGGCGGCTTGGGGGTATTGGCCAGGATGAACAGCCGGCCATGGCCATACACCACAGTATATACTTTCATTCTTTATTTTTGCATGTACATTTATGACTTTGTTTTAACTTTGCATGCACAGCATTGCTGAAAGCTGATTTCTCAGTTGTTCTGCTTCATGTAGTTCTATCACTACTACTAATGCATTTTTGTTCAGTTTGTCTCAGAAGTAATGCCTGCTTTTGATGACTGCAGAGTAATCTGATTAACTTTTTCATGGGAGTTAATGTGCATCTTTGTACCTTTCTCATGAGTCTTTCATGTCCGATTAAGCATTTGGGTAATTATTCTATCAGCCCGAACGATAGAAATTGATGATTTTAAAAAGAACACCACATAACAGTGGAGTATTAAATGAAAGGACATACATAAAATCCCAAAGCAATATGTTTCAGATAAAAGCAAACAAAAAAAGCAATTAAGAACAGCAAGTTTTCTCCACCCTAATCTCTGCTACTTAATTCCTAATGTAAATCTACCCACTACAATGCCCACCTTTGCCTAGACTTTAATCACTCTCCAAACATGTGGCATTAAGGTGTTGACATATGTCTTCCCAGGGGGATCTGTCTGCTGTGAATATTAAGGCCATGACTCAAGAAGCATTTTGCACTCCTCTGGTCTCAACTGCTGGCATATGTAGTAGTAGAAGTTAAAATTTGCTGGTAAAATGTCATTAGTTATTAACATACTTGTATATAGAGATAATTGTATGTAAAAACCATATACTGTACAATCTATTACAGGGACCTGCAAAGTAAAACTCATAAAAAACTGTTTTGATTTTGAATAGTTATTTTTATTTGCATAGAGGATGACAATAAAAAAATGTAATCAGAATGTTTCAATCATGTTACATTTAAGTACAAAATTGAAAAGAAATTGAATCAAAATGTAACAAATTGTACAGTTTGTTCATGATTCAATATTGTTTTACATCAATTGAACATGAACATATTTAGTCAATCTAACAGTTTTTTGATTATTTATGTAAAGAAAACAACAATAAATATTCATTGACTTACCTATAACTTCTGTAGCTTTTGTCACGTCTTTTCCTTGATGAAAACTATGTGTGGTGGGCCGTCGTGAGTACACTTTTTCTAGTCCACCGTCAGACTGACATCCCAATGTCCTTCGTACCTTCTTTCCATGTCCTTGATATTCTGATGGAATATTTCACCCTGCTCTTCTGTCACTACTACAAGAATTTCAGAGAAATATTCCTAATGATAATGCAAAAAGGTTAACTTTAAGATTTGCTACCAAACTACTTAAACTTAACTAATAAATGTTTCACAATTTGTTTATAATTTGGACCTTTATTGTTACATAAATCTCTCTATTATATAAAAAAAGATCCCTAGACTGTGTAAAGAGGTGTCAGACTGAGACCAGAACTGCAAGGCATAGGGATCTCCTGTCCATGATGTATTGTGGTAGCCATACCACCTGACAGTTATCCTGCCCTTTAAGTGTGTGCCGAGGCTCAGGAGTGTATGGACATCTTGGGTTGGTAGAGGCAGTTCTAGGTAAATGACTTCAGGACTTCCAGAGGGCAATCCTGACTCCATCCTACCATGGATATTTAATTTTGTGTCAAATAAACAGTTCTTAACAGAATGCTTTGCGATACTAGAGTTCAGGGATGGCTTAAGAGTGCCCCTTTGTCTTTCACAACAGATTGTTTCCTGATTAAGACAAGGCATAAATAGGTCAATCATAATAAAAAGAAAGCTGTTGTAAATTTTTAACATGTGAATAATGGTTGAGCATGTCGTAAGGTGGCTTCTCTATAGGCTCAGTTGTGCTATACAGTAATCCCTCGCTATATCGCGCTTTGACTTTCGCGGTTTCACTCTATCGCGGATTTTAAATGTAAGCACATCTAAACATATATCACAGATTTTTCACTGGTTCGCCGCTTTCTGCGGACAGTGGGTCTTTTAATTTAGGTTACATGCTTCCTCAGTTTGATTGCCCAGTTGATTTCATACAAGGGACGCTATTGGCGGATGGCTTAGAAGCTACCCAATCAGAGCATGTATTACATATTAACTAAAACTCCTCAATGCTATAAGATATGCTTCCCGCGCTGTGCTTGTTTGCTTCTCTCTATCTTTCTCACTGTCTCTGCCTGACGGAGGGGGTGTGAGCAGAGGGGCTGTTTGCACAGAGGACACGGACGCTCCTCTACAAAATGCCGCTTTATCGCGGTGCTTCTGTATACTTAAAAGCATGTATTGATTTTTTGATTGTTTGCTTTTCTTTGCGAGCGCTCTCTCTGACATTCTCTGCTCCTGACGCGCTCCTTTATGGATAAGATATGTTTGCTTTCTTTTAATTGTGAGATAGAACTGTCATCTCTGTCTTGTCATGGAGCACAGTTTAAACGTTTGACTAAAGGGTGTTATTTCATGTCTAGAGGGCTCTAATAATGTTAACAGGGTGGGAGAGTTTATAAGGGCTTAAAATATATAAAAATAACCACACAAACATATGGTTTCTACTTCGCGGATTTTCACCTATCGCGGGGGGGTCTGGAACGCAACCCCCGCGATCGAGGAGGGATTACTGTATACAGTGGGATGCAAAAGTTTGGGCAACCTTGTTAATAGTCATTATTTTCCTGTATAAATCGTTGGTTGTTACGATAAAAAAATGTCAGTTAAATATATCATATAGGAGACACACACAGTGATATTTGAGAAGTGAAAGGAAGTTTATTGGATTTACAGAAAGTGTGCAATAATTGTTCAAACAAAATCAGGCAGGTGCATAAATTTGGGCACCACAAAAAAGAAATGAAATCAATATTTAGTAGATCCGCCTTTTGCAGAAATTACAGCCTCTAAACGCTTCCTGTAGGTTCCAATGAGAGTCTGGATTGTGGTTGAAGGTATTTTGGACCATTCCTCTTTACAAAACATCTCTAGTTCATTCAGGTTTGATGGTTTCCGAGCATGGACAGCTCTCTTTAACTCACACCACAGATTTTCAATTATATTCAGGTCTGGGGACTGAGATGGCCATTCCAGAACGTTGTACTTGTTCCTCTGCATGAATGCCTTAGTGGATTTTGAGCAGTGTTTCGGGTCGTTGTTTTGTTGAAAGATCCAGCCCCGGCGCAGCTTCAGCTTTGTCACTAATTCCTGGACATTGGTCTCCAGAATCTGCTGATATTGAGTAGAATCCATGCGTCCCTCAACTTTGACAAGATTCCCAGTCCCTGCACTGGCCACACTGCCCCACTGCATGATGGAACCACCACCATATTTTACTGTAGGTAGCAGGTGTTTTTCTTGGAATGCTGTGTTCTTTTTCCTCCATGCATAACGCCCCTTGTTATGCCCAAATAACTCCATTTTAGTTTCATCAGTCCACAGCACCTTATTCCAAAATGAAGCTGGCTTGTCCAAATGTGCTTGAGCAGACCTCAAGCGGCTCTGTTTGTGCTGTGGGAGGAGAAAAGGCTTCCTCTGCATCACTCTCATACAGCATCTCCTTGTGTAAAGTGCTCCGAATGGTTGAACGATGCACAGTGACTCCATCTGCTGCAAGATAATGTTGTAGGTCTTTGGTGCTGGTCTGTGGGTTGACTCTGACTGTTCTCACCATTTGTCGCTTCTGACTATTCGAAATCTTTCTTGGTCTGCCACTTAGAGCCTTAACTTGAACTGACCCTGTGGTCTTCCATTTCCTTAATATGTTCCTAACTGTGGAAACAGACAGCTTAAATCTCTGGGACAGCTTTCTGTATCCTTCCCCTAAACCATGATGGTGAACAATCTTTGTCTTCAGGTCATTTGAGAGTTGTTTTGTGACCCCCATGTTGCTACTCTTCAGAGAAAATTAAAGGAGGAGGGAAACTTACAATTGACCCCCTTAAATACTCTTTCTCATTATAGGATTCACCTGTGTATGTAGGTCAGGGGTCACTGAGCTTACCAAGCCAATTTGAGTTCCAATAATTAGTTCTAAAAGTTTTGGAATCAATAAAATGACAATGGTGCCCAAATTTATGCACCTGCCTGATTTTGTTTGAACAATTATTGCACACTTTCTGTAAATCAAATAAACTTCATTTCACTTCTCAAATATCACTGTGTGTGTCTCCTATATGATATATTTAACTGACATTTTTTATCGTAACAACCAACGATTTATACAGGAAAATAATGACTATTAACAAGGTTGCCCAAACTTTTGCATCCCACTGTATGTGCTGAACAGAAGTGTGCCAGTAATATTCTGATATTACTCTGTAGTGCTTTACAGTAGTGAGCTGAATAGCTGACATACCAGGCTGTTACAGGAGGGATTCCATTGCACACCTATAGAAGTTGGAATGCATAGACAGAGATATCCAGACTTCCTTCATGCATCTGAGGAGCTAAAGGCATTGGTGAGATATATTCAGTCATTTGGATATGTTCTTGTCTCCATCCCCTGCTTCTCAGTCACCTTTTCACAGTTGCTTAGAGTGTTCTTTTGTCTTAATTGTGTAGATTAGGCCACCATACTGATGCTCCACAAGTTGGACATTCCAGATAGATGCCTTTATACTACAATCAGTTGAAGCCCCTTGACTCAATTGAACTAATTCTGTGACTTCTAAAACCAATTGGCTGCACCAATGATGACTGAGATGTACCATATTAAAGAGGTTGAATACTTATGTGATCAATATTTTGTGTTTCATATTTAGAATTAATTTTGAACAGTGTTTCTCAATCACTGGATCACGTAATGTTGCCTGTGGGTTGTGGGTTGCTGTCATGGGGAGCGCATCGACTGTACTTTGCAATATTTAGCCCCATATTTACCTACAACTAAGTATACATGCTCAATTCACCAATGGGGACCCCTTCCCCCTCACTCTGATATTGGTGCTCGTTTCACCAAGTGGGATCCACCTCTTGCATGTTGCTAATAAACTTAAAAAGGAAAAACTGGATCGAGTGAGCATAAAGGTTGAGCAACACTGATTTAGCCCACTTTGCAGAGACCTGTTTTCATTTTGATATTAAAGAGTCTTTTATTACTGATCAATGTCTAAAAATGCCACATTAAATCCACTGTGATTCAATATTGTGCGGGAATAAAATGTGAAAACTTCCAAGAGGGTGAATACTTTGTATATGCAGTTGTATTATTCAGGTGTGCCAAGATGGTATGAAGAGCAAGGGTTATGGCATCCTGTGTCGACCAGGTGTGGTTAGTAATCACACTGCAGGTGATCCATACAGTTGATACAGGTGATCCATACAGTTCAGTGAATGCTGTGGATTCTCCATGACTGACAGGAGCCTGCTCAGTGCCCGTCACTCTGCCACAGATGTCAAACTGTCTAGCTCCATGCCTATAATCGAGCCTGCCTTCCTCACCAGTTTGTCCAAACGTGAGGAGTCCTTCTTCTTTATGCTGCCTCCACAGCACACCACTGCGTAGAAAAGCATAGAACATCTGCAGCATCTTATTGCAGATGTTGAAGGATGCCAGTCTTCTAATGAAGTATAGTCAGCTCTGTCCTCTCTTGCACAGAGCATCAGTGTTGGCAGTCCAGTCCAATTTATCATCCAGCTGCACTCCCAGGTATTAATAGATCTGCACCCTCTGTACACAGTCACCTCTGATGATCACGGGGTCCAGAAGGGGCCTGGGTCTCCTAAAATCCACCACCAGCTCCTTGGTTTTGCTGGTGTTCAGGTGTAAGTGGTTTGAGTCGCACCATTTTTTATAAGTATGCTACTTTCTCCCTTTGCTGGTTGAACATTCCTGTGTTTACTAACATGGAAACTGTTGTAACTATTGCATGCTACATGCAGCAATTTTGCAGTTGTCCAGTAGTTACTGACTATATAAAGCCTCAGACTGGGGAATTGTACAATTGGACCAGACAATTTCAGAGATTGTTGTGAAATGGAGATACAAACCTGGGAAAATGGGGTTTAAGGCCTTCAAATTGACCATAAAGCAGGCCAGGAACCTTCATTGGCCAGCTCAGAAGATACTTGATTTAGAGCAGTTTGGTCCAGAAACCTACCTGCTGACATCTGGCCTCGCAGTCTAAAAAGACTGTAAATGTCTCAGAAAATACAAAAATGCCTTTCTGGAGAGAGAAACAGTGAAAACTGTGACTAGTAGAGACAGGTCCCGCAAAGAATATTTGTTCATGCCTCCAGATAAAAGCAGAGGGAGGAGCCATAGACAGTGTTATCAGGGTGGCTCCGCCCACAAAGTTCACAGATTCACATTTAAAGACACAGTACATAAATACGAACATAACAGCATCAAGTCCTTCCAAGAGAACCCTAAATACAAAGAGGACTGTTTCATTTATGTTAGGTAGAATGCCCAGAGTGGGCTGGGCGGTCTCGTGGCCTGGAATCCCTGCAAATTTTATTTTTTCTCTTCAACCTTCTGGAGTTTTTTTTTTTTTTTTCTGTCCTACCTGGCCATCAGACCTTACTTTTATGTTAATTAGTGTTGTCTTATTCTAATTCTTACTTTGTCTTTTATTTCTCTTTTCTTCATCAAGTAAAGCACTTTGAGCTACATTATTTGTATGAAAATGTGCTATATAAATAAATGTTGTTGTTGTTGATAACAGAAAAAACATAAAATTATAAAAAATCATAATTAAAAAATGACAATTGTATTTCAGCCAGGGTATTTAATGTCTTCCCTGCTCATTTTTGAGTGCTTTGTTTATGTGAATATTGTTAACTATTTAGTTTCTATGTGTTTTATATCTTGTGTTATGTACCAGATGTTTTGTGGGTACATAACCCATCACCGGAAGGAACTACTCTCTGCCTTAAATAAGCTCTTGTGGTTCATCTGAATGCGCTTGTGGTGTGGTGAGGTTTCTTGTGTTTATTCTTGTGATTCTTTAGATTTGTGATTTGGACTTGTTTGTGTTGAATTGCTTTTTCCTTTTCAGGTAATTCCTTATTTCTTTTGTGCTCCACAGACATTACTTGTGTTGAAGAATACATCTTTTTACTCATAATGATTCTAAGTGGCCCTTTTCATTAATATCCAGGATTTTGACATTTCCTCCTCGATTGGGCATTTTGAGAATCTTTGGGACTTTCTGTGCTTGAAAATCGAGCTCATTACAATAATAAACCTACAATCTACTCTCTCTCTATATATATATATAAACACCTAAGCCTAAAAGTGCAACGATTTAGTGCACCAATTTTATGTGACTTTTTTCACGCTTTACATCAGGCTTATTTTACTTATTTTAAAACCTACATACAGTATATATGTTTGGTATCATTCTTTTCAGAATTTATCGAACTTTAATGTGATGTTGTTAGATTTTCAGATTCTTTTTCTGTTTTTAAATTATAAACTAAAATATCAAGAACTCACGTCCCGCAAGACGAGACTTTGTGCCAACAGATTTAATCACGCCCTGGGCCAGAAATAAAAGACAAAGTTTAAATGACAAAAACAGCCACTGTACAGGCTTTTAAATGTTTGAAGCACTGTGCGAGATACAGATCACACGGCACGGCAGCAGCAACAGCAATCCAGCAGCTGATCGAGCAAAGAGGAGGTAAAAACAAAACTGTATTTGTTTCCCATTGTATCACCATTTAAGAGCAGGTTTCGGAGGAGCGACTCCATCTCCTTGGGGTGCATTCAGCCCCCCTCTAAATAACACGAGACGCCAAGTGGCTGGTGCGTAGCGCAGGCCATGGCGGTTGGCGAGTGAAGCCAGCAGGCGGGTAAGCCCCGTAGTAAACACATAAATTAAGATTGTTACATAAAAGAGATAGCCAGCATGGTAGACATGAGGTAAACAAATTCATATGTTTCTTAGTGTTGTTTAATTTATTCAAAATTAGCGCTTACACTACTAGCAACAATTGATAGTCTAGACAACACCCAGCATAATTTCCTCAGCTAAATTAAAATGATTTGAATTCCAAATGGAAATAAAGAATTATTTTTGTCATTAAGGATTCCGCAATTTAGGATAGACAAGTGGATTTCTAGAAAGACTTAAATTAGTTAAGAGTCAACAAAAAAACACATGCAAAGCATACTGTTTGATCTTTTTCATATTTTTGTTTTGTAATTAATTTTTAATTAATTTGTTTTGTTACCAATCATCCTTTTCATGAGGTGGCACTCAAATATAATAGAAATATTTTCATTAAACCAGACATTTAATTGAATCACTGAACAACAGATTTTTGAATGAATCAATACATTTAGAAAATATCTCTTCACTTTCTGCATAAATGGTTTCATTTTAAATGGACAAATTTTCCATTTTTGCTTATCCATCTGCACTCAATAACCCATAATGACAAAGTGAAAATATGCTTTCAGACAGGTTTGTAAATTTAATAAAAATCTAAAACTTAAATCTCTCATTATTATTATTCCAAGCCCAGACTTACTTAAACCCATAGAATATCTGCAAATGGCAGTTACAAACGTTTCACGTCCAAACTAATGGAGCTTGAGAAGATCTGCCCAAATCCATATATTTAAAGTTTGTAGAAACGCACCCAAGGTAGACTTAAAGATGTAATTGCTGGTCTAAACTTAAGGGTCGAAATACTTTTATGAATGAGAGATTTTGGTTTTTGATTTTTTAATACATTTGCAAAGCTTTCTGATAACATGTTTTCACATTGCAATTATTGGTTAATGAATGTAGACTGATGGGCACATATGGCAATTGTATCCATTTCAAATCAAAATTACAGCACAATAAATAAAGGGAAATAAAAAATGTCCCCATCAATCTTCTGAGTAGTATTGTTATCTTATGACAAACAATACACCCATATTTATTTGTTGTGTGTAAATTAAACAAAACAAGAAAGTGCCTTGTCTGCTCTTTAATGGTAATCTGAGTTGCTTGTAAGATCCTTGAAAGTCAGATTGCTGCCTGCCATTCTTAGCGTGTTATCTTTAAAATTGAACATGAAAACAGATTAAAGAGCTTGGTCTCTGCTGACATTTTTAATTAGGTCACATTGTTCTGTACATGATGTTCACTAAAATAGGAGCAATATTAAGACAATTGGTGTAAAGATGGCACAACCTATTAATTAGACCACGAGGATTCTTTCTTTCTAAATCTCGTATTTTTTGAGAGTCTGCCTGTTTTTTCTCTTTGCACATTACTACAGATCACATGCCAGAACATATACACCAAGGGATTTCATTTCATTGCCCCCACACTCTTACATCACAGATTTTTTTTCCTGGCCCCCACCAATCCCTTTTCTGTGCAGACCTTTTCTTTCCTCATGTCTGGCTTTAGTTAATGGTTTCAGTATAGGCATCTGGCCGTTGTTTTCAGTCTAGGACATGGGGAGCCAGAGTACAAACCACCAGTCATGGCCATCTCAACAAGACGAGAAAGATGTTTAAATCAATGTGTGAAGGACTTTTTGAAAATGCCTAGTTTAACATTAGTGGGTATTCTTCATTCAACAACAATTTTCCACACAACCTAAACAGATATTTGTATTTAATTTGTTCAATAACAGCCTATCATTTTGACTGCACATGACACTACAAGGTGGTCTCAGTGTACAAGAAACTCTTGCACCTCAGAGATCATACTGACTGTCTTCCCAACACTCACTCACACTGCCTTCTGGCAACAACAACAACAACAATGTATTTCTTGTACAGCCAGAAATCAGAAGAAATGCCGCAATGGGCTTTAACAGGCCCTGTTTTTTGATAGCATCCTAGTCTTAACTCTCTCTAAGAAGACAAGAAAAAAAACATTCTAGGTGTAAAAAAATAGCAGAAATATTGTGAAAGGCAATTCAGAGAAAGACCCCCTTCCAAGTACTTTGGGCACGCAATGGGTGGCAAAGGCTGCGCTAAATACAACACACAGAACAGAACATAAGTACTCGTCTTCACAGAGCTAGATGGCCAATCTATCATTGCCACCATAGAATACAATACAATAGTAGAAGCTACTCTGTTCCTCCACACCGCAGACTGCTGTGACAAATCTCAAGGCAAAATGCAAGACTAGATTTCACCGCTCACTAAATATAAAACTATCACCAATAAGGATACAGAAATGTTCAAATAAATCAATACATCAAAAACAAAACAGAAACCAATTAACATACGGTAAATTAAAAGTAACAGTATCTGTCCACAATTTCTTGGTAGTTGTCTGCTTTATGATTTATGGTGAAGAAAATTCTTGGGAATACCCTCAAAGGATTGTGAGGCAGCTTTTTTCAATTTGGTTCAGCTGGTCATTGAAATTCCCTCCTTGAATCAAATCCCTAATCTGAGGTCCTACAAAAATTCTTTTTTTTGATCTTGACATCACTTATTCTAGGAAATTGCTTTCTTACAAGTTGTGAATCCAAGTCTATTTTAATAAATTGCCTTAACAAAGTTCTTCGTTAGTCTGAGCTTAAGGTGGCTAAAAGTTATAAGAAATCCTCATAGCTGTTTCATCTTGATTGTCTATGCAGCAGTCCATCTTTCAACAATCGACAGCTTCCCAGTGCCTATTTGTCTATGGAACTGTTCCACCTATCTTTACCTATAGTTCTTAATTAGTCTGAGCTTCAGGTGGCTTGAAGTTATAAGATGTTCACAAACAGAAATAATAACATTTCAATTTCAGAACTTAACTTTAAGAAAACCTGTTCACCTTAACAAGGTTTATAGGCTAAATATACAGCATAAAAAACTTAATTCAAAAATCTATGGGTGATAGGTAAATTCTGGGTACATTTCTGAAATCAGCTTCAAAAACAACGCTGTTGTTCCGTGACACAATCTTTCTTGGCCAATGTAATTATAGGAGCATTTCTGGCAGATATGTACTTTTTTGAGAAAATTAGTATGAATTTTAAATATTGTGAGCTTTCTGAACTCTTTTAGGACACAATTTAATTGTAGAACCACTGCCAGATTGTAGAAAAGGAGTCAGAGATACAGTCACAGTCCTGGAGACCTCGGCCAATTAGCTGCCTCGCCCATATTGGCCATGATACAGTTAAGTCAGTGCTGGGTCGGCAAGTCTGACAAAAGGAGCCTTCTATCCGATGATTCCACAGATGACTTTTCCATAGGCAGGCAAACAACTTGGCAGTAGAGCAGTGGCACCAAGTACGACATGAGGGTACCAAGAAGAGAAACAGAACAGTGGAGGATTAGAAACAGTTTATAAATATTGCATTACTTATATTTTAGTACTAATGACTAACACCAAAGATGCAGTATGCAGAGCTAACAGCAACTCTACTAAGGGTATGCAAAACTGAAGTACTACGTTTCCAGCCTGAATTTAATTTGGAGAACTTTCCATATTTCAGTGGAGGAAAGACCACTACCCATTCCTTTACAAGTGCCTGAGACTGTCAGTAACTCCACATGGAGGATAGAATCAGGGTTCCTATTTGCATGAGTGTTGCACCTTCGTGAACTCCATAACTGGCCATGTCACTATAGGCAGCAAAAATAACTGCAGTCAAACTTTCCATTGAATGCTATTACACACTTCTATGGAGGAATATTGGTTCACTCCTGTACTAAAAGGTAGTTTGTGTTCTTGGGCATACTTTAAAAGGTTTCTTATTTCTAAATCAATTATTAGTAAACACTTTTCTTCATTCAATTACCTAAATCTAATTTTAGGCCCATGGTGGGTTGCGACCTGAGTAAAGTAAAAAACAATTTTATCCTAAGTGCTAACTACGGACTCAGCATCCAACAAAAGCAGCAAACATAATTCTCCAAAATGATTTAAAAATATGCTGCTTTTCAATTTAATAATGTTTATTTTTATTATTTTTTAAAATGTTATTAACATTTTTTGGTTCAGTCTTTCCAGTCTCCAATAATAATAATAACAAAAAATGTAGTGCGTCTTTTCTACTAATATTTCAAGAATCCTTCTGTTGCTGTTCATTTTCCAAAAGAGGCTCTTTAATAATCTCATTTATAAAATGAAATGGTAGGACCTCTCCGTGTACTGGATAAGCAGTGTTGCTTTGCAGTCTCACAGGAATCTTGTAAGACAGCTCTTCACCTTCATTCAAGGACAGAATATAGAGCACCAAACAAAGAATTTAAATTTGCAAAGCAGGATGTATATTTGTTCTATTTCTTTTAAAAATGCTAACGCAACTGAATGAATATACAGTAAAATCTAATGACAGTTACATCTTATCCTTGTTTTCATAATAAAGGTGTCTTTAGAAAATATTCACCATTCCATCATCTCTAAACAACTGCAGATAGTATTGCTAGTTACCTGCATTTTCATGTATTAAAATGTTTTGAAAAAACTGCTATCAATAATGCTCTGTAGCATTTTTTTTCTTTTTGTCACATGAAACAATATAGGTCACTCTTATAGTCTTGAGTTCAAACAGCCAATCAGCCTTTCTCTATAATGTAGGGATTTTAAGTGACACACAATTAAAATTTACTATAAACGTTTATTTACAATTTGTTTACATGCTGAAAACATCTCAACTAAAAGGAAGAAATTTACAATATGCTGCTGCACCTGGCCTCAGGAATTACACTCTTAAAGGTTCTAGCAGTAGTCAGTATGCATCCTGGGACTCCATTTACCTTGGTATCACTTGTTCATTTCAGAAATGTCCTGATGAAGCAGCTTGTCATGATTGTTGCCGTTCGCTCTGAGATTTCCAAGGAAAAAGTCCAGATGAGAATCTAAGAAAATAATTTTCAAAGACATGTTATATTTTATGGCTTTATATGATGTCAAAGCCTTCAAAACCTCAAAACATCACCCACTGTTTCTTGGTAGTTGTCTGCTTTATGATTCCCAAGAAGTTTCTTCAAATACCCTTAAAGGACTGAGATGCAGCTTTTTCCACTTTGTTCAGCCAGTCATCAAAATTCCCACCCTGAATCAAGTCCCTAATCTGAGGTCCTACAAAAATCTTTTTTTGAACTTGACATCACTTATTCTAGGAAATTTCTTTCTTACAAGATGTGAATCCAAGTCTATTTTAATAAATTGCCTTAACAAAGTTCTTCATTAGTCTGAGCTTAAGGTGGCTAAAAGTTATAAGTGCCCAGAGGGGACTGGGCGGTCTCATGGTCTGGAATCCCTACAGATTTTATTTTTTCTCCAGCCGTCTGGAGTTTTTTTGTTTTTTCTGTCCCCCCTGGCCATTGAACCTTACTCTTATTCGATTTTAATGTTGATTTATTTTGTTTTATAATTGTGTCTTTCATTTTTCTATTCTTTAATATGTAAAGCACTTTGAGCTACTGTTTGTATGAAAATGTGCTATATAAATAAATGTTGTTGTTGTTGTTGTTGATAAGAAATCCTCATAGCTGTTTCATCCTGATTGTCTATGCAGCAGTCCATCTTTCAACAATCGACAGCTTCCCAGCGCCTATTTGTCTATGGGACTGTTCCACCTATCTTTATCTATAGTAGCTCCTATTATAACATTAATGCACCACAGTGCCGAAACATGAAAAAGGCAACCATTGTAAAGTAAACCAAAAAGGACACGAGAAAGCAAAATGTGCTCAGAATATCTAAACAAATTCTGTAAAAGCAAGGACAGAGATGGAAAAAATTCATTAAGAGTCTGGCGATTTAAGGATCCAAAATTTCATTAGTGGACTTTTGTAGAAATCATCCTTAGACAACCTCAGATATCAGTATTTCTCAATTTTTAATGTCGTTCACAGACCTGCTCTGCCTTTCACTTGTGTCCTTGAGTGGGACATGAAGCACTTTGCTCTAAACCTTGTAATTCTCACTTTGACAATCTTTACAAGGAGTTATGGACATTTTATAAATTACATACAAAATGTTTTAATTCCATTTTCATAATAAAATTTGCACAATGTTGTTCAAAATAATTGCAATTACAAACATACACATCAAATGATACAAAAGATTGTAAATCAGTGAAATTTTGTTTTAAAATGTGCTTGCTGATTTACATGTGTGTAAACCCCAACACATACTAAAAATGTGAAATGGTGGTAATGAAATTAAGATTAATAAGCAAAATATATAAAAAAACATTTGAGGGAATTTACATTAAGTAGGTTAGTAGGAGGAATTGTCCATCCAAAAATGATTAGCACATTCCATCTGTGTTTATGAGAGATTTTCCCATTAATGGTTTGTTTGGCAAATTTAGTAAAAATAAAGTGTTTTTGGGATGTTGTGAGTATACAGCTGGATGACTTGACATGTGAATTATGTGACGTGAGTGATATTGTTTTCTGTTGTCAAGCATTGGTCACCATAGATCCTATTATATCAGAAATTTTGTTATGTCTGTTCTGTATGAAAATGTATGGTTTAAAATGTTTCTTGGTCATCACTACAAACAAGGGGGTCAGTAATGTATAAAAAAATATCACTTTTGAGTGTTGTATTCTTTTAAATCTCTAGTCATCAAGGAAACTACAATCAGAGAAAATTGATGAACATAATTGAAAAGCTAAAAAATGTATTTATATTCCAGAGCAGAATGAAGTAGTAGGGGGGTGGCATGGTGGCGCTGTGGGTAGCGCTGCTGCCTCACAGTTAGGAGACCTGTGTTCACTTCCTGGGTCCTCCCTAAGTGGAGTTTGCATGTTCTCCCCGTGTCTGTGTGGGTTTCCTTCCGCAGTCCAAAAACATGGAGGTTAGGTGCATTGGCGATTCTAAATTGTCCCTAGTGTGTGTGTGTGTGTGTGTGTGCTGGCGCCCTGCCCAGGGTTTGTTTCCTGCCTTGTGCCATGTGTTGGCTGGGATTGGCTCCAGCCAACCCCCGTGACCCTGTTAGGATATAGTGGGTGGATAATGGTTGGATAGATGAAGTACTAGGGTGTTGTTTTACTGATCACTCCTATCACTTTCTTTTATGTGGATACACTGTTTTACCTGCATTTCTATCACTCTTTGATTTAATATTGTTTTTTATCAGTATGCTGCAGCTGGAGTATGTGAATTTCCACTTGGGATAAATAAAGTATCTATCTATCTATCTATCTATCTATCTATCTATCTATCTATCTATCTACCATGTTAGCCATTATGAATGTAGTGACAAGTCAAGTAAAATGACACATTTTATTGGCTAACTAAAAAAGCTTTCAATATGCAAGCTTTGGAGGCAATACAGTAATTAAAATGATTTTTAAAATCTATTTTCTATAACAGCAGGGTGATGTTAGAGATAACTGAATATGTAATTAACAAAAAAAACATTCTAACTTTAGAAAAGGTCACTTCTGTTAAACTAATATAGAGCAATGGAGAAGATAATATCATAAAACTTATATGATATAATTTAATTGGTGGTTCACACAGGCATCAAATACAATTCCATTTGAGAGACCTCCAGACAAACCAGCATCCTTTGAAAATGTAGGCAAACCAACCAGCCATAGTAATAGAAATCACTATGTGATTCCATCCATCTTCTGATTTGCTTTATTGTGGTCAGAGTTCCAGGGAGGAAGACTCTACAACAAATACTATATTGTAAAATTTGTTGAACGTCAGGAAAACTGATAGAAAAAAATGTGTGACTTAAAAATATATATTTGCTGCCATGGAGAGTTGTCATATGTGTCATATGAAGTATGAAACAAAGAGATGATCATAAAGAGTACACTGTATTCAACTTACGAGTAATGGGCTCAAAGGTAGGCACAGTATTTTCTATATAGAGATATGTGTCAAATCAAACAAGATGCTGTCCTATTAAGAGTTCTCTTAGGCTCACTAGTAATTGCCCCATTAGGTGGAATATTTATTCCTTGCAGTGAACCTTAGTATGTTTATTGCCATAGGACATCACACCAGTACAAACCCTTTTCTGCACTTGCCCTCAGTAAAGCAAACACACATATAATATATGGTGGATACAGAAAGTATTCAGACCCCTACACTTTACACACACTTTATTGCGCTGTAGTCTTAATGATAAGTGGATAAATTAGCCATTTTTCCCCATCAATTTACATTCAGTAACCCATAATGACAAAGTGATTGCATGTTTTCAGAAAGCTTTGTAAATTTATAAAAAAATCAGAAACTGAAATCTCTCATCGAGGAGTGGAGCAATGGCTCTCGTATGATAGCTCAGTCCTTGAAGGTAATTTAACCAGGAAAGTCCAAAAGCAGTCAGTCCTCAAGGAAATGAATATCATTACATTGTTCATAATTATGAAGGACAGATTACCCATTTGTCATGTGTCAAAGGAACGGGACCAATCGGGTGTTACCTGTATAAGGCGTACCAGCATCCCAAACGTGTTCAAAGAAAAATACTGTATTATTATTATTATTATTATAAAACAAAAATATCTGTTTAATAGATTTTTATCACCTGGTAAATCACAATTCCTTTTATTTGTTTTCACCTCCACTGTCCTCCAAGCAAGTCTTGTTCACCTTCTCCTGACTCTGATCAGCCCAAACCCTACCTCTACCTGGAAGCACTTCTGTGTCCTGCAGAACCTCTCTGTTACAGGGGAGCCTGCTTCCAGCATCTCCCCCTAGTGGCATCCACAGACCCCCAACAGGACCACTCAGCAAAACAACAACTCCTGTGCAGCCCTGTGGGTGTCCAAACAGGAGGCATACTAGAAGGGTACCTCCACCCAGTGTACTGGGGCAAAATATAGCATCAGAGGGCAGTCTCTCTCTCCCCTTTCCTTATAATGGCCAGGAGAAGCAGTTAAGTAGAGCCAGACAACCACTGTAGCTGGAGCAGTACTTGCAAAAACACATATTGTATGATGTCATTTTTGCTGAGATGTTTCAGGGTAATTTGCTGTTACAACACTTTGTTTACAGCCATTATGTTGATATTGTCATGAAGTAAATCAACTTCAAACCTGAGTTTACTTCCACATGTAACTCCTAATGTGTTTATCTTTTGGCATCATAGTAGTGCAGTGAAGTGCCGTACGCAGTGACTTTTCTAAGTCTAAAATATAGCACGTATGAAAAGCCCAGTTTTACATTCACGTGGAGTTCACATATTTTTGTCATTAGAATAACACACTACAAGTCACAGTAAAGCTTTAGAGTCAGTGCAGGACTTTTGGGTACTACTGAAGCTGTATGGTCTGGGTTCCTAACACCTAACTATGGGCCATTGCTCCAATATATATATATATTTTTTTAACTTTTAACAAATGAAATCATTATTACAAATGAATCTGGTTACTTTTCTTGTGTCTCTTAATAGCAATTGTCCCGATAGTAATAGCTTAGCATTGTCATCCATGCCATATCTCAGCATTTTTACTGACGCACAATATGATCTGTTAGGCCAGGGTGGCAGGTGAAGCTTTAATTTAAGGTGCTACAGTACCTGCCATTTTCTTTGCTTGTGAATTTAAACTTCTGAACTTTTGTATTTCACACAAATCCCTCTGCTTATTCATTTTTCTGTAATCTGTAAGCTGAGGTTCATATGTAATTGAGAAGCGTATTTTTTAAGAGTTTATAATTTTCATGTCTGGCACAAATTATGGCTGTTTATGTTAAGCACTTTTAATCATGGAAAATGTGATAATAGAAAAAGGACATGAACTTGAATGGTACTTCGCATGAACCAGTCTGATTGCTGTTATTTAAATGTTTCGAGTGACTGGTATGCATTCCAGAGTGCCTCTTCACAAGCCAAACACGCTCATTAATGAGCAGTCAGCCAAGCTGTTGTGAAAGTCATGAGAGAGACGTCAGATGCAAACCTGAAACAAAGGCTGTTAATTTTATATGTGAAAATTACATACTTGTTTCAATTCTTTCATTCGATATTCAAGAAAACTTTTTTTTTTGGTGCTACAGTGTTATTTAGAAGAAAGCAGATTTTGAAATACGGTAATTGTGTAATATGAGATATGAATGAAATGCCAAACATTTATTTTCTGTTATGTTTATTTTACTGTTGATTTGTGTCATTTTTATTCATCTTACAGTAGAAACGTGTGCACTGTGAATATCAAAAAATCTGTATAACCTTATTAAAACTGTAGCTTTTGTTGATGTAACTGCTGAAGTCAAGTTAAAGAACATCCGACCTTTTCCACTTTCAATAAGAATTTGTAACCGACAGTACTTAAGTGAAGAAGAACTAGATAATATTTAAAAACAATTGCCAAAATGTAAAAAAAAAAAAAAGAATCCCCAATACTCTGGTTGTATAAATGTGCATATCATTTAACTAATATTTGGAGGAAGCACATTTTGCTTTGATTACATTGGTAAGGCTGTTTAGAGAAGTCACTATAAAGCTAGACCACCTGCATTTACCAATGTTATGCCGCCCTTTTATGTAGAAGATTTCAAACTCAGTGAAATGGTAAGAAGATCTCCCGTGCACAGCCTGTTAAGTTCGGAGATAGACTGCATATGACACCAGTTCAGTTCAATAAGAGCGTATCTCTCAGCCCGCAAATTACTAAAAGTGGGGCCTGGATCACATTCATACTAGTTCCTTTCACACAAGCATGCATTTAAGAGAACAAAGTTGGATAAAGAATCCAGGGAAAGTTGACAACAAATTCCCACTTCGAGACTAAGTATAATTGCCAAGATTTTGTTTTGTTCTGCATGTGTGGATCAACACAGAAGATTACTTGCTAAAATGCGCAAAGCAACAAAGCAGCCTTGTGTACTTACACCGACTTCTATGCAAGTTAACCGATCTTAAAACCACTGTTCAATCATTTTGTCACATAATCACATAAATTAATTATACTAAGAGTCAAATGTTCAGCAGGGAAAAAAAAACTCCTGTGGAGAAAGAAATAACTGTTTTTTTGTGACCAAAAACTCGTTCAGGCCCCGCTGGGCATTCTATTGCATATCTAAGATACAAAAAAAAAGTAAAAAAGAGATACAACCAGCACAGAGGTCATCAAAGACCAAATGTCAGTGTTCTTCTTCCTTCTAACAGCTTTTATCAATTTCATCCAGATGGTGGAGGTACAGGGCCACTACCACATACTGAGAAGAGAAAACAAAAGACAGGCAATGTGATTAGTCACAAATGTAACAAAAAGCCAGATTAAAATGGTAAATTTAAAGATGTGATTAAAAAATTCTACCATGCCAACCAGACGTTCTCTGAATAGGAAGATTATTCCATATTTTTGGAGCACAGAAACAAAAATCAGTCTCGCCACTTCTTTTATGTATTACTTTCAAAATAGCACACAAAACAGAATTTGAGAATCTAAGGTTACGATTGGGAGTGTAAGGTGTGGACGGGTGGAAGGAGCACAGAAAGATTCTATAAAGTGTTGGGGTGCCAGCCAGGTAACCCCTTTTAATTGTAGCGGCAAACAGTAAACAAAATAGACATTCATAGAAATGCATTTTCCGGCATTTTAAAAAGTGGCTTGTATGAGCGTCTCACAGCTCCATCCGGGTCCAAATGAGACAAAGACACTCAGGGGCATCACGTTCTTATAGCTCTCAGGCTGGAAGGGGCAGGGTTAGTTACCCTCAAGGGGTGTCTTGACACTGTTAGCAGCAACCTCCTCTGCAATACCCCACATTGCACACCTTGTATGAGCCCTGAAGGTGCCCCTCTGACATGCAGGCATGATAAAGTATACAGAGATACAAGATTATTTGATTCCTTATCAACAATTAGCAGTATGTTGAAATTCTTTCTGAAAGACACAGGCAGCTGGTGTAAAGACGTTAATATTGTGGTCAGATTTCTTCTTTTTATTTAGGATTTTTACACCTGCAACTGTAATTGTTGTTTTTTTTTTCTTTTTGGAAGTCCTGTTAGGAGTACAATGCACTAATGTAATTGACTAAAGACATAGGCACATATTAGCTTTTCTGCATCCTGTTAAGACATTGTGGAAGACCTGCCCGAACACCAACAGACAGACACCAACTGTTCCAAAACACACACGTTTAGTTATACTATTTACACAGAATACAGTCCCACACACAACCCAGCATCCTCCACCTATCACCTTCAAGTCCTGGTCTTTCAATGCACCTTTCTTCACTGCCTGTACTCCTCTCCTCTGAGCTTCGTCCTCTTCCTCCCGACTCCGGCGGTCCCTTTTATTTCCACCCGGAAGTGCTCCAGGTGTCCCCTGATGTCCCCCCTGGTGTGGCGGAAGTGCCGCATGAGCACCCTGGGTTTCCCTGGTATTTCTTCTGCCAGCACCTCCGGGTGTGGCGAAAATGCAGACGTCCAGGGTTCCTCACTCGTCCGGGTGCCCCCTGGCAGTGGCCACGGGCCCCTATAGGGTTGAGCTTCCATGCTCCATTCCCGTGGCCTCCACACCACCACAGGCATCGCGGCTAGGCACAGCTCCCAGCAGACTACCACAACATAAAGAACTAAACATTCGCTACTTATCTTACTTGTGAAATAACTAATATGAGATTTAAAAATAAGTTCTGAATTTAAATAACTCCAATTTTTGTTACTTGAGATTTTCTGTTTATTTCTAGTTTTTCCAATTTTTTGAAATGACTACACTTTTTTATTGTAGCCAACAACAGTAATCTCTTTATTTAATTAAAGAAAAGTACAACATAGTCACTAGATAATGCTACTTAGGCAATCTATCAGACATTCTAGTGCCTTTGGGTAACGTGAGGCTTTGGAAAAATAAAGCTGAGCATTTTCTGCATAGCTGCTTTGTACATAAAAGTATTGTAATGTGGACAAGTTTTCTTCTAAAGTCTTACATTTTTGATGGATTTACATATTTTAGGTAAGTCTGACCATTTCCAGTGATGTTCTTACTGTAAATCTGAAACAACAGGTTCACAGAAACTTCCATTTTACTATATGATATAAATATGATTTCCTTTTTTGCCAGAAAACACTCCTAAGAGTTCCAAAAAAATATATATTTTACAAAAGATAAAAATGTTTAAGAACTTGTTCTAATCATTTGTTTCTTGTCTTTCATCATTTTATTCTTATTGTAAAGATTTTTTTAATGTTTCAAATGATATGGTATGAAGTTGAGCATAAATGTGATTAGAGTCTGGAGAAACTGAATGACTCCTTGAGCTTGATGTTCAAAATGCAGGGTCTGATACATTAAGGCAGGAATTCCTTATCTCAAATAAAAGCAGTGAACTAACATCAAGTAGCATTTTTCTGTTTTTTTTTATTTTGGAATATTAGGTACTGGCCAAGTGTAAAATAGTTTATAATGTAATTGGATATTACTTGCATATTATCTTGGAGAAGTGATACAAGGAGAGATGTGTTGTTTTGTGAGAAGGCAATTGTTGATAATTAATTTGTCAGAGGTCTGCATAAGGTGTATGCAACTATGCAGTTTTTCAAACAGCCACCTTAATTAGAGGGTTTTATAGTATGACACTCTCAACAAAGTGATTTATAATGATCATAAGCAGAGACTTTAATTATCTGCATTGTAACTTGAAGAAGGTATGTCATAGTGGAACATATTAAATGGAATTGATGAATAAAGGATATTTTTAACTGAGTTTATTAGTAAAATTACCATAAATGTGTGCCTTGACCTATTTATCTCTAACAATGAGGGCAGAATTCACAGTAGATTGTAGGATGAAACGTTTGGGATCATAATAAGGTTCTTTCTTAAAAGCATCTTGTTGTAAGATTTGAGTATATAAAAAAATAAATATCACAGCAACATATTTTTTAAGTAGAAGAGGCCAGTGGTTCACAGAGTAAATTGAAGATAGGCGCTCTGTTCAAGAATTGATGAAGATATTTCCTATAGATTAAAAAATGATGTTATTAATCCATCTATTTACTTAATATGTTTCATCCGATTATATATGATTTTCTTTTATGTGCAAAGCAGGGACCAGCCCTGGAATGGGCTTCAGTTCTTCTTAGAGAACGCTTGTGCATGCACAATCACTCCCTTACAAATGGCTAATTTGGAATCACCAATCAACATAGGTGAAGAACTTTCTTTCTTGCTGCAAGGACAATTGTCTGCAAATCAACATCAGCAAAACCAATGACTTGGATATTGACTTTCATCAGAGCAAATAGCAGTGAATAATTACATTCTTTGGGTATGATTTCACTTTCTGTTATAACCAAATTTCTCACAAATTGTGTTACTAACTCCAAATTGTGGCATTAACTTTGGAACACTGTGGTCTTAACGTGCCACTGCCCACCAAGTAGCGTAAATATTTGGCGTTGTTCAATCCAGCTTCTCCAAGTGTATGAACTGTTCTAGGAGTTTCTTCCATGTGTTGGAATGGATGACAACACTATCCAAGTAGGCAACACTATAAGAGTTGTGAGGACATAGCACTTATCCACCAGACACTGGAAGATGGCTGGAGCCCGGTGCAACCCAAATGGTAGAACATGATTTGTTAGCATCCACTAGGGGTGCTAAACGCCGTCTTGAAATCTGTGAAATCTTTTTTCATGTCCAGGGTGGTCAAATGATTTGCTTTACCTAACCAATCGAGAAGGGCATCCACATGAGTCATAGGATAAGCGTCAAATTGGGAGACTTGATTAAGCCGACAGAAGTCTTTGCAGAACCACCAACTCCCATCAGGCCTGGGAATGAAAACGATAGGACTGGATCAGGGACTATAACCCTCCTCTATCACACCTGTTTCTGACATTTGCTTGATTTCAAGCTCCACTTCTGCCTTTTTTGCCTCTGGGAGTTAATAGGGGCATTCCCTGTTGATTACCCCAGGTTCAGTGATAATGCCATGCGCAATCAGGGAGGTCCAGCCAGGTTTCTCGTTAACCACCTCTGGATGAACAGGATCATTTGATTGAATTTCCTGGTTTTGATTGGGCATCAAATTAGGGCTGAAGTTAAGTTCTGATTTATAAGTGAAAAGGGAATGAGACTGGTTGGAGTAAGGGTCTTTTTTTTTTCCCCGGCTTCAGCAACTTAATGTGGTAGACCTCTCACTCGGCTGATGATTAGGTTGCTTAACTAAATAATTGACAAGCCCCTTCTGCTCATAAACTTTGTAGGGGCGTTGCCAATGAGCCAATAATTTGGAATGGCAGGTGGGAACGAGGACCATGACACAGTCTCCAGATCAGAATTCCCAAAGAGACGTACCACAGTTATAACAGAGGACCTGAGCTGTTGGCGACATTTCCATATTTTCTTTTGGAATGGGTTGAACTTTTGCAACTCTGTCATGTACTTGTGTCATATATTCTAGAATAGGATGTCCAGTATTCCAGTTCATATATTACTCAAAGGGGGAAATCCCACAGGGGCTTAAGGAACCTCCCAACAGGCAAGAAATACGAAAGGGAGTAGCTAATTACACATTCTCTCATCCCTGCTGACCATCTTGTGCAGCATCAGTTTGAGGTTTGATTGAACTGCTCGACAAGACCGTCAGTTTGAGGATGATTACTGCGGCCTTTAAGCGCTTGATTTTGAGTAATGTGGCAACTTCTCTGAACATCTCCAAGGTGAAAGACATCCCCTGGTATGTTAAGACTTTCTTGGGGATGCTGACACATGCAAAGATCCCTCAATTCCTGTACAATATTTTCAAAAGTGGCTGTTCTTGATGGGACAGCGTCTGGGTAAAGAGCAGCATAGTCTATGAGGACTAAGATATATTT
The DNA here is from genome assembly GCF_016835505.1 of Polypterus senegalus. Lineage (NCBI taxonomy): Eukaryota > Metazoa > Chordata > Cladistia > Polypteriformes > Polypteridae > Polypterus > Polypterus senegalus. Next base: position 44,828,413 of record NC_053158.1, read on the forward strand.
ATGTCTTTGTGCCAAGGGATCTAGTGGTCCCACATGGTCTAACCCTATGCGTTAAAAGGGAAAATCAACAAGGGGATTGGGAATCAACAGAGCACAATCTGTCCTTTGAATATGACGCAACTGACACTCTGGGCATGAAGTACAGAAGCGGCGGACCTCCTCATTGATTCCTAGCCAATAGATACAGAGCTTTAGGCGCTCTAGAATTTTGTTAGTTCTCTAGTGGGTGCCTTGGAGATGGGCATTTGCTAGTTCTCAGACCTGTCGCCAGAAAGTCTGCAGGACTAACAACAGGGGCCTCACCTCCCCCCTTGTGCTCAGCTATTCTACCGTATATAACAGGTTTATGTTAATAACAAAGTGGGGTCCAGATGGCATAGAAATATGCATGTGTTGGCCATTACTGCGTTTTTGGCAAACTTTAGGGAATTGTCATTCCACTATTCCCTTTTAAAGGAAGCTAGGGTTTGCCTAAATTGAAAATGTAATGAAGAGAGATGATCTGTTTTGACCTCTATGGGCAAGGTTTCAACAGCTCAGTGACAGTCAATTACTTCTCCGACTGAACCATCTCTGTCTCCACCACATCACGTTGGGTCACCATATGATTCCTCATAACCGGTTGTATGCATGGCGTGGAGACAGCTTGGGGCATCTCATTTCTGTCTATAACAAGGCCCAAAGACTTCACCAGAGTGGATTATGGATTAGCTGCATCCTAGTATTACCAGGTAAGGTGTGTTTTGGAGGACCAACACTCTCATAGATAGATAGATGATAGATAGATAGATACTTTATTAATCCCAAGGGCAAATTCACATAATCCAGCAGTAGTATACTGATACAAAGAAACAATATTAAATTAAATAGTAATAAAAATGAAAAAAATGAAAAAAATAAAAATAAAGTCGCATAGTGTTGGGGAGGAACGATCTCCTCAGTCTGTCAGTGGAGCAGGACGGTGACAAAAGTCTGTCACTGAAGCTACTCCTCTGCCTGGAGATGACACTGTTCAGTGGATGCAGTGGATTATTCATGATTGACAGGAGTTTGCTTAATGCCCATCGTTCTGCCACAGATGTTAAACTGTCCAACTTTACTCCTACAATACAGCCTGCCTTCTTAACAAGTTTGTCCAGGCGTGAGGCGTCTTTCATCTTTATGCTGCCACCCCAGCACACCACTGCGTAGAAGAGGGCAATCGCCACAATTCTCAATCTCATTGCTGTTAAGGTATTGCCGTAGCTGATGACGCAGCTGATGAAGTTTCCATGATTACAGGTCAGACTTGTCTTTTCTTTAAGCCACTGTTGTGTTAACACGTAACAGTGAGCAACAATACAAATATCGCTGCCAGAATCTATAAGTGCAGTAACATTTTACCCATTCACCAACACCACTCTTGTACAAGGGTAAGATGGGGGTTAGCAACCGCACAATACCTTCCCACTTTTGCCCAGCTGCAGTCTATCGGCTCATTAATCTGCGGACTGTTCGGAGTGTTGTGGTCAACCTTGTCACACTTGAAACAACGCAGGATTGGGCTGTGCTTCTCCTTTTTTTGGCCGCTGGCTCCATGTTGTGGCAGCTGGGCTCTCGGTGGGCAACACGTCCAGTACAGGCTTGATGAGTGAACCGTTCAGCTCACTCAGAATGGGAGGCTTCACGGTGTCACTCCAGTGTTTTGACTTAGGCGTCCACGTTTTTATATGCCTGTTGTTGGACCTGCTGGGTAAAGAAGTCAGGGAGGGCACTCAATAACAGGTTGCAAGTCACCTGCTGTACAACCTGTTTGGACTCATTAATATCCAGCCTCAGGCAGCACCTGGCCTTACCCCAAATGTCATATGTTTGAGGATGAGATGGCCATTCTGGGTCAAATCTCCATTCTCTACACAACCTTGCCTGCTGGTCCGCCGAAACATCATAGGGTTTAAGGACTTCCGCCTTTAATGTGTCATAATTCACTGTGGTCTCTTATCTGAGGTCATAGTAAGTCCCCTGCACCTTACCTTTCAGGAATGGCGCCAGCGTGTTGGTAAATTCCATACACTCCCAGTGATGCTGGGTAGCTGTGCATTCAAAGCTGAGAAAGTAAGATTCAATTTCATTGTTTTTTTGCAATGACAACAGTAGCAGGGATGGGGCCTGTGATTGGTGTTGCTGGAGGCCTCTGTAAGTTGGGTCTGGGTCAATCTCATCTGTACTTGGAGCCTCTGTAGCTCTGTGGCCATGTTGCTAAGGACAGTGATCAAGTTCTGTTCTTTACACATCTTCAAGAACAAAAATCCTGCCGACTACGCCCCTGTAAAATACATAGACAATAAAAGCATGAAGAATTAGAGATGCCACCCAGTATACTTGGAAATCAGGCACAATAGCTGAACAGAACTGAGGTGACATAGAAAAGATGGCTGTTATATATTTGCCAGGCAGGAAGAGTAGAAGTCATGGGGACCGGAACCAGAAGTGATGATTTATGAGGCGTGTTCTTCTTGTGGTCTGCACAGGAAAAACGAAGAAAGTGTTAGAATACAGCTCCAACCCCTGGTCCAGCTGCGAAACACATTAATTTGAGCTTGTAAACTGTCTTCCCTGCACATGTGTGAGACAAGGTACAGTGCCTATAAAAAGTATCCACCTTCATGAACATTTTTCACATTTTACTGTTAGACAACATTGAATCACGGTGAATTTCATTTGGCTTTTTTCACACTTTAATGTCAAAGACAAAACAGGTCTCCTCAAAGTGGTCTAAATAACTTACAAATATAAAAGTAAGTATTCACTCCCTTCATATATTTTGTATTTAGCAGGTAGCAGTATCAGTCTTAGTTCTCCATAAGCTTTGCATATGTGGACACTGTAATGTTTTCCCCATTCTTCTTTGAAAAGTATGCATTGGGATTGAACATGAACAGCCTTTATTAAGTCCAGCCAAAATTCTCAATTGAAATGAGATGAAGGCTCTGACTTGGCCAATCCAGGAAATAAATATTGTGTCTTCAATCCATTCCTGTGTAGCTTTGACTTTATCCTTGGTATTATTGTCTTGCTGGTAAGTAAATCTTTTCCAAAGGAGCAGGTTTCTTGCAGAATGCATCTGGTTTTCCTCCAAGATTTCCCTGCATTTTGCTGCATTCATTTTAGACTCTACCTTCACAAGCTCTTCAGGGCCTATTGCAGAGAATCTCCAGATTAGAATGCTGCTACCACCATGTTTCACAGTAGGGATGGTATGTTTTTGGTAGTGTGCAATATTAATCTGCACCAGATATGCATTATGTCTGGTGGCAAAAAAGTACAATTTTGATCTCATTTGACTCAGGAATGCTCCTCCAGCTGACTTTCGAGTTTCACATGTGCCTTTTGGCAAACTCTAGCTGAGATGTAATGTGCATTTCTTTAACAGTGGCTCTCTCTTTGCCATTTCCCTATAATGCCGTGACTTGTGAAGTACCTGAACAACATTTGTTATCTGCAGTTTCTCCCATTTTATCTACTATAGCTTGTAACTTCTTCAGAATTCTCATAGTTGTATTGATGGCCTCCTTCACTAGTTTTCTTCTTATAGATCACTCCATTTTTGTAGACAGCCAGCACCAGGCAGATTTAAAGCTGCACCATACTCTTTCCATTTCTTAATGATTGATTTAACTGAACTCCATGGGATATTCAGTGACTGGCATATTTCCTTGTAGTCATCTCCCGACCTCTGTATTTGAATCACCTTTTCTTTGTTAAAGTGAAAAACAATCTTTGAAAAGTGGGCAAAATTAATTACATATACATAATACAAAATAATTAATCACATAAGTATTTGTGCCATTTAACATAACACACCTAAACCATCTGTACTGCAGGCAGTTGTTTTTATTGGTCACACAATTTGCTTAATGGAGATCACCTGTCTGTATCCAAAGGGTTTCAATTGATTATCATATAACTGCACCTTATCTGGAAGGTCCAACTTGTGATGAGTCAGTATGGTGGCCTAAAATTCATGATGAAGACAAAAGAACATTCCTAAATCACTTTACAAAAATCCGTAATTACTTTGAAATTAAAGTCTTTTCTTTTTTGACCAGTGTAAAAAAAAATCAAGTTAAATCCACTGTGATTCAGTGTTGATTACAATAAAATGTGAAGGAGCATGAATGCTTTTTATGGACACTGTGCTCTATAAATAATAAAAATAAAATTATGATCAGATTAATTTCTAATTTGTCATGGTTTCCTTGATCCTGGCCTGGAAGAGATCACAAGATGTTTTGTAGTATGCCAGCCTCTGAAAATGTTGGAAATGTGAGACAAAAGACATTACATTCTCTATAAAATATAAACACAATATCTGTTGGAGGACATAGATGAGGTCACTTCTGCAACTTGTAGGGTAAACTGAAACTAAACTGAGACTGCACTTGATATTGTCCAATGCATAACTATGAAACATACTGTAATGTTGTACTGGGCATCTTCTAATCAAAGAATTACTGTTAGAGCCTGTGATATTATTTGTGCGTTAGTGAAAGTACTTTATCTTGTCCTAGACAGCCACAGATTCTCAGTATTCCATTTCATAACCACTGCAGCTTGAATGCAGGGAGCTCAAGGGCAATTTGCATAGTTATACCCTATTTTGTATTGCTTTGTCTAAAATAAAATGGCTTGAGTCAAGTACAATTTCCCTGATACTTTATCTGTGTTGATTGCTTAAGCCACACTGAGGTAACTCAGCATCAGTCTGCACGAGCAAAGTAAGCTTCCACCACATGTTGATAAAGCTGTAAGTGGTGAAGTTGCAATGGTTCAGGTTGCTCATCCCTTATAGCCTGAGCAGCAGTAGACATCCTGCACTCCCTTTGGGATACCTTGGATGTTACAATAAGAAAGAAAGAAAGAAAGAAAGAAAGAAAGAAAGAAAGAAAGAAAGAAAGAAAGAAAGATTTGAGTTTTTGTTTTGAAAGCAACATTATTACTCACTTATAATCTTTAACAAACCAGATACAGTCAGGTTCATAAGTATTTGGACAGTGATACAATTTTCCTAATTTCAGCTGTGTACACGGCCATAGTGGATTTGAAACAAAGCAATCAAGACATGATTTAATTATATAGACTTTCAGCTTCAATTCAAGAGGTTTAACAAAAATAGCTGTTGTCACACACATGCGCTTAGGAGGCAGTCAACAAGCCTGGAGGCGAGAGATATAATGTCCGACAGGGGGTTGAATTGTGGTACTAATGCCTCTCTCTATACCTTTACAGAACCAAAGAGGACAAATAATAACACACAATCACCGTCAACAATAACAATACTCGAAAAAGGCTCCGCAACAACAACTCCTTCAGATTCATTATCACTTCCGTCTCCCGCCGATGACGACACTTCCGGTCCCTCAACGATGATGTCACTTCCAGCCAATACCGATGATGTAACTTCCAGTCCCTCAACGATGCTGTCACTTCCGGTCTCAGCTAACTTCCTGCCACATCATTTCCTGTAGTCATTTTGCCCTTGTATAAGTATGAGCCTCACACTATGGTTGAGGTCGAATGTTTGATGTATTTTTTCAGTACAATTTGACCAATTTGAATAACCGAGATTGTACAGGGCTAAACCCCAAACCTTTGCAGCGTGTTGTGAACATTATTTATCACACTGTTTAGAAAAGACAGACATTTTTATACATGGTCCCCCTGTTTTCAGGGGCTCAAAAGTATTTGGACAAGCTAACATAATCTTAAATATAATGATTATTTTCAATATTTGGTTGGAAATCCTTTACAATCAATGACTGTCTGAAGTCCATTACCCACGACCATCTCCTGTGCTGAGTTCCATTCTAGTGATACTTTGCAAGGCCTTTACCGCAGGTGTCTTTAGGTACTACTTGTTCGTTGGCCTTTCTGCCATCAGTTTTGTCTTCAGCAAGTGAAATGCATGTCCAAGTGAAAAGCACTTTCATAGTATATTTTGGCTCATTGTGCATCAGTACTGTAAAGCGTTGCCCTATGAGTTCTGCAGCATTTGGCTGAATCTGAGCAGATAGTATAGCCTTGTACACTTCATAATACAACCTGCTACTTCCGCGAACAGTCATATCATCAATAAACACTAGTGACTAACTTCCATTCACAGCCATGTATGGTCAATGCCATAAAACTGCCTCTACCATGTTTCACAGACGATGTGGTATTCATTGGATAATGAGCTGTTTCTTCTCTTATCCATAATCTTCTCTTTCCAGCATTCTGATATACTGTATATCAATTGTTCCAGAACTGGACAGGCTTTTAAAAAATGTTTTTCTGGCAAAGTCTAATCTGTTCTTCTTATGCTTTAGGTGGTTTGCACCTTCTGGTAAACCTTCTTTATTTACTTTCATTAAGTCTTCTCTTGATTGTAGACTTTGGCAATGATAGGTCCACCTCCCAGAGAGTGTTCTTGGTTTGGCTAAATGTTCTTCTTCACCAAGGACAGAATACTGCAGTCATTTAGCACAGTTGTCTTTTGTGGTTTACCAGACCTTCTGGTGTTGCTGAGTTCACCAGTGTGTTCCTTCTTTTTAAGAATGTACCACATGGTTGATTGGTCCACTCCTGGGGCTTCATGTATAAACGGTGCACACACACAAAGATGTTGCATTCTCCTGTTTCCACGCTCAAATTGCGATGTATAAAACTTAGACTTGGTGTAAAGCCACACATATTTTTACGTCAGCTAAATGCTTGGCGTACGCAAGTTCTCCACTCGGTTTTGCAAACTCCCGGTGCCCAATGTCAAAGCAGTGCTTTTGTTCCAGTGTGGTTTCCCTTTCTTTTTTAGATCCACATCCCTGACACGGTTTTATCAAATACACTGAAATTAACTGCTGTTTATTAGTGTAAGGCATCTGATTGTAATTAACCCGTAACAATATAATGGCCCACGAAATTGCCAAACTATTCCAAATACCATAGCTGCTTTAGCGTTGTTACTCTCACTGCACCTTCTTCTTCTTCTTTCAGCTGCTCCCATTAGGGGTTGCCACAGTGAATCATCTTTTTCCATATTACTCTCACTACACCACTCAGAGTATTCATATCACTGTATCTGAGTGTGGAATCACAGCTCTACAGCAGCTGATCGGAAAGAGAATTATCAGTATACAGCATCAAGCACACACTGCCTCAGCCATGCTGTCTATTGAACTGCTCTCATACGACAAACACTTCAAAGCCTTTCCTGTACTGACCTCCCATTTCAGAAACAGTTTCATCCTAAGAACTATAAACACATTCAGTAAGTCCATCAAGTGCTCCTTGTAGAACTATTTGTACTTATTAGTACAATTACCTCACTATAAACTTGCGATACAGTCATAATATTGCACAACCTGAACCACTTTATAAAGCACATATGATGACGATATAATTTTTAAGATGAAATGCAGCAAAATATGTTTATTACATTATACAGATAACAATAACAACAACATTTATTTATATAGCACATTTTCATACAAAAAATGTAGCTCAAAGTGCTTTACATAATAAAGAATAGGAAAATAAAAGACACAGTAAGAAAGTAAAATACATTAACATTAATTAAAATAGAATAAGAGTAACGTCCGATGGCCAGGGAGGACATAAAAAACAAAACAAAAAACTTCAGAGGGCTGGAGAAAAAAATAAAATCTGCAGGGATTCCAGACCATGAGACTGCCCAGTCCCCTCTGGGCATTCTACCTAACATAAATGAAACAGTCCTCTTTGTAGTTAGGGTTCTGACGGAATGACTTGATAATGATGGTCATGTAGACTTCTGGCTTTTAGTCCATCAATGTTGGAGCATCATGATGCTTTGAGTAGGTGAAAAAGAAAACAAACCGGAAAAAGAAACAGAAGAGAGAGTAGGGGTCAGTACGGATTTTAGAGCCACCATGAATAGTTATAATGAATTGAACATGCAGAGTATCAGGATTAAATTAAAGTGAAGTTATGAGAAGGCCTTGTTAAAGTAATGTGTTTTCAGCAGTGTTTTAAACTGCTCTACTGTATCAGTCTGGCGAATTCCTATTGGCAGGCTAGTCCAGATTTTAGGTACATAACAGCAGAAGGCCGCCTCAACACTTTTTTTAAGTTTTGCTTTTAAAACTCTAAGGAGACACTCATTTGAGGATCTAAGGTTATGATTTGGAATATAGGGTGTCAGACATTCCGATATATAAGATGGAGCGAGATTATTTAAGGCTTTATAAACCATAAGCAGAATTTTAGTCAATTCTGAAAGACACAGGAAACCAGTGTAGTGACATCAAAACTGGAGAAATGTGTTCGGATTTTCTTTTCCTAGTTAGGATTCTAGCAGCTGCATTCTGCACTTGTTGCAAACGATTTATGTCTTTTTTGGGTAGTCCTGAGAGGAGTGGGTTACAGTAATCTAGTCGACTAAAAACAAAAGTGTGAATTAATTTTTAAGCATCTTTCAATGATATAAGAGGTCTAACTTTTTCTATGTTTCTTAAGTGAAAAAATGCTGTCCTAGTGGTCTGATGAATATGCGATTTAAAATTCAGATTACAGTCAACAGTTACCCCTAAGTTTTTTACCTCCATCTTGACTTTTAATCCTAATGCATCAAGTTTATTTCTGATAACCTCATTGAATCCATTATTGCCAATCACTAAAATTTCAGTTTTCTCTTTATTTAGTTTGAGAAAATTACTATTCATCCATTCAGAAATACCAGTAAGATATTGTGTTAGTGAATCGAGAGAGTCAGAGTCATCAGGTGCTATTGATAAGTACAGCTGTGTGTCATCAGCATAGCTGTGGTAGCTCACGTTGTGCCCTGAGATAATCTGACCTAATGGAAGCATGTAGATTGAGAAGAGCAGCGGACCCAGGATAGAGCCTTGTGGAACACCATATCGGATATCATGTGTCTTCAAGTTGTAATTACCACAACTAACAAAAAAATTTCTCCCTGCCATGTAGGATTCAAACCAATTTAAGACCCTGCCGGAAAGGCCCACCCATTGACTAAGGCGATTTCTAAGAATATTGTGATCAATGCTGTCAAATGCGGCACTCGGATCGAGGAGGATGAGAACAGATAAATGGCCTCTGTCTGCATTTACCCGCAAGTCATTTACTACTTTAACGAGTGCAGTTTCTGTGCTGTGATTTGTTCTGAAACCTGACTAAAATTTATCAAGAATAGCATGTTTATAGAGGTGATCATTTAAATGCATAATGACTGCCTTCTCTAGAATTTTACTTAAGAAAGGCCAGTTAGAGATGGGTCTAAAATTTTCAAAAGCAGAGGGGTCAAGATTATTTTTCTTGAGTAGGGGTTTAACTACAGCAGTCTTAAGACAGTCTGAGGAGACCCCCATATTTAATGACGAATTTACTATGTCAAGAATATTATCAATTAGCATGCCTGATACTTCTTTGAAAAAACTTGTTGGTATTGGGTCAAGGACGCAGGTGGAGGGTCTCAGTTAAGAAATTATTTTATGTAAATCAGGTAAATCTATCCTGGTGAAAGAATTTAATTTGTTTATAATGGAGTACTGGGGCTTAGGAGGATCCGCAGTGTTGGGGGGATGTACTATGTTATTTCTAATATCATTAATTTTTTGATTGAAAAATACAGCAATAGCCTCACAGGTTTCACTGGAAGTATTTTGGAGGTATTCCTTTGTGTTACCTGGGTTTAACAGACGATCAATCGTAGAAAATACGACTCTGGAATTACAAGCATTTATAATCTTAGAGAAATAGCAGCGCCTATCAAGACGGACTGTGTTATTGTATTCTGTTATTTTAACCTTCAATATCTCAGTGGATAATCAGTTTAGTTTTCCTCCATTTACGCTCAGCTCTACGACATGTTCTTTTTAAATCAGACACTCTTTGGGTCTTCCATAGTATAACAATGCTAGAAGATAAAATATTAACATCATTTAAATAATCTATATTGTTAATAATTAAACATGTGAGGACACGGTGTCGCAACGCTAGCAAATTCAGGGATTGTTCCTTTCTCGCGATGTATTGTTGCTGGGGCTGGCGTCACACTGGAAGGATAGATGGATAGAATAATTAAGCATGTACTACGAAGGTATTTCAGTGTTCTTTAAAAGGTTTGAAGAAGCTTACAGATGGCTAAATATCTATTACATTGCTGATTGTGTGGCAATTTGTTACTTGGAGAAAAGAAAAGGAAGGATAGGAGTTGGGGGTTAGTACATTTGAAAGAGACAGTACTGCTGCAATAAATAATTTCATTGAAGGTCACCCACGGCGCAGCAAGCATCTTACGGGGGGACAGGAACAATCTCTCGACAGGACTCCAGCTCATAACTATCACTGCGCCACCGTGTTCCCATGTTTAATAACATGCTTTAACTCCTATCATCATAAAAATGATATCAAGTATACATCTCAGTATTTAAAATATTCAGAGAGCTGTAATATCAAAACAATAAGCATTTAATACAAAACAAAGCATTTAACGTGCTACTTTAGTTATGATGGTATTTGAGGAACTAGTAAATTAAATGATTTAAAGGTGAAGTTTATGATGTTCTACTTTAATGACAAAATAAACTACGTGATTAAAGTGGAAATTTCAAGATTAAAGTTGACATTTCAAGCTTTTTTCTCATTGTGACCCTATTTTTTTTTCTTTTCTCTGTACCCTAATAAGCTTTCATATGACACTCGGACAGTGGGCTACGACTCGCCTTTTCACGGCGACTTTGATATCTGACAACTTCTTTCTTATTTTGGGCACTGTGCGACTTTCTGAACTTGAGCTTTTGATTTCTCCAACACTCTACTGTATGTTACTCAATCAACTTCCTTTTGTTGTTTATACCACTGTTTAAACTAACAAATAGTATGTTTGTCCCTGCCTCCAATTGGTATTCGTTGAAATTCTTCTATTTTTCCCCCATGCTTTTGCCATTGGCTTTTCACAGAACGCTGAGCTTAAGGGCTATTTATATTGATTTGCATATTCATAGAGGTATACTTCTGGGAGGAGTTGGGGTGGGGCAGCAGGTGCGTGCACGTGCGTTACTTTTCACACTGAATGGGATTAATGGAGCGGAAGAACGTGGAAGTTGGCGTTCGTACAGATTTATGCATCTGGACTTTTTTGTGCATATGCATATTTCTGCTTTTGTCCATACGCCATGTTTTAGTGTTAATTCTATACACGCCGTTATGCATGAGGCCCCTGGTGTTTCAACCAACTCTCTAAAGGGTTTATTTTGTTTTCTCAGCCTAATGATGGACTGTTTTTACTTGTATGGACAGCTTTTTGGAACTCATATTGAGAGTTCACCAGGACAGCTTCCAAATGCAAATTCCACACTTGGGATCAATTCTAGACCTTTTACGTGCTTAATGGTTAATGGAGTAATTAAGGACCTGCTCCCAACTGGCTGTGGAACAGCTTGTCAGTGAAATGTCCAAATACTATTGAACTCCTGTAAATGGAAGGGCTATGCAGAAAAATGTCTGTCATTTCTAAATAGCTCATACGATATTTTTGGTAAACTCCCTAAATTAAAGCTGAAAATCTACACATCAATCACATTTTGATTGCTTTATTTCAAATCCATTGTGAAAATCTTGTCACTGTCCAAATACTGACCTGACTATACCTATAAACACCTTACAAAGTTTTCAAATGCACCACAAAATATCAAAAATATAAAAAAAAATAACTGAAAAACGTGAGTTCCCCATGTCTGATTGTTCAAAATGGTTTATTTGAACAGTGCTGCCTAAAGTTTAGAATCAAGGCGGACTCTTGCTTTCTCCAAAGCAATAAACACTTCAACTAACCAAAGTCTCTTTGCTTCTGAATCCTTTCCTTTCTGGCAGACATTCCCCTAGCCCTCGGGGGCACCTAAAAGACCACTACCCCATTTTAATCCAGGCAAAACTAGTTCAGTTCCTCCTTTCCAATTGAGTTTAATTCATCTTGCCAAGTTCAGAGAGGTTCACAAACATTTACGCGATTCTGCTGAACTCAAGGCGAAGCAAATTCAGCAGGGTTTGCTCATTACTATTAATAAATTGACGAAGATGTACACAAATCAGACTTCACTTTCTCTATGGTTCAGATATAGGAAGATACTATTTTTCAGCAAATAACCCAAACATGCTTGGTGTAATGAACAAAATGATACAATTTATTCATAACATAATAATAATAGAAGATGGATATATGCAAGTATACATAGACTCTGGGCAATAAATACACAACACAAAAAACAAATCTAAGTTATAGTAGCTTGATTTTATCTGCCCTTCTTGTATAGAGGAAAGCAAAGATTTATAATATGTTATTCTTTAGTTTTTGTCTTACAGATTACATGAGAAGACATTATTAATTCAAGTCTGGCTTTCACCTGCTTTCAAAACAGGTTGTCTCTTTACTAGTTAGATGGTTCAGTCCTTGGCTGTAGCTTGCAGTTGCTGGCTGTACTGTCATGTATTTAGAGCAAGTCTTCATTTTCTCAGTCTACCATGTCCAGATCTCTTCCGCCCTTTACAAGTCCTCCTACTGGCATCACACTTTACTTCCATTCTTGTTTTTGCAAGATGTTCTGCCTGACTTCTTAGGGTTGCATCAACTACACCTGTGTCTCTAGGAGGAGGTCCTAATGTGCCAGTTTCGGCAAGACTTAAACTGATTTATTAAGAACCATCATAGTTCTTAACATGGGGGTCTAATGTTATGGACTGATTATTGTCTGCCCCCTCCACTTTGAAAAAGCTACCATGGATATCCCTACCAGAAACAAAAGATTCCTAGTCACATAGCTTTAAGAGTCAGAGAGTTACACAAGCCCCCCCGTTCAGCAGACTATGGTTATAGTCCTATGTGGATGGAAACGTATTTATGATGTATACTGTATATATTTTAGATAATTCAAATTCAAATTATTCTGTTCCTGCACAAAGAATCAACTGAAAAAAAAGATGCAGCCTCTCCAGTGTTGAGATTGGACACCACTGCTCTTATGAAGTGAAACAAGAAATTTTCTTTCTATTTTGTCAGGTATTAATTTCATGCAAGATTTAAAATATGACATTTTTTACTGTAATTATATAACTTTTATTACGAGCAGTGTTTGAAAAAAAAAACATTTTTATTCAAACCAACAATTAAGGGCATATAATCCTGTCATCCACAGAAACTGAATTATGAAGTAAAGAATGTTTCTTTGAATTCTCTTTTAAATGATGAAACCAAAGTGTGCTTCAAGTGCTAAGTAGTGGAAACTAGATTTTTTCCTCTCTAATTGCTGTGCTAAAATGCTAATTAGGTTCTAAATCTGGCCAAAAACTAAAAAAAAAAAAATTAAAAAATGAGAAATCATTTTAAAAATAGCCTCTGTGAAGCGTGAAATGGAAGCTTTGCACTAATGACTTTGTCAATCAGTTATTGGCTAAATTAAAAATAACAATTGAATTAAAACCTCATTAGAATTTAGATTACTACAAAATCCATGGCATGTAACATTCTAACAGCATATTTACCACATGAACATATATACCAAGTTTATTTTGCAATTGTTCATATTTTTAAGCTGAAAACATACATTTTGAATATCCTGGAAAACAAGTTAGCAAACCTGTGAAAACAGGAAGAGATTTGCATTTAAAGACAGAATTGTTTAATTTATAGTCTCTTGCCTGATAAGATGGTTCTAAATTTTTGGCCCAACAATTCACTTTTGCTCACATTTAGTCACGACTGACCTTTAAAAAAAAATGTTAATATGCTTACAATCTGCACTATTGATTAGATTAGATTATATTCAACTTTATTGTCATTGTACAGCTACAACAAAATGCAGTTTAGCATCTAACCAGAAAGTGCAAATAGTAGAGTAGGATGCAATAGACAGTGGGTGCAAATAGTACATTAAAGAGCAATAAGGCAGCACACAAATGAGAATATACATCTATATGATATTTGAATTTACGGGTAGTAGTATATACAAGAAAGAACCCAGCTACAGGGGATGCAGAAACCAGTGTGTTTCCTCGTGCCAGTCCCAAGCCCGGATAAATGGGGAGGGTTACATCAGGAAGGGCATCCGGTGTAAACTTTTGCCAAATCAATATGCAGACAACAATTTTGGACGGTCCACTGTGGCAACCCCTAACGGGAGCAGCCGAAAGAAGAAGAAGAAGAAGAGTATATACAAGAAAGAGTAACTAGATATGAGTAGTACAGATACATGGTATGAATAAATATAGATATATGAAATATTTTTATATATGGAATAGATATATGTAAACAGGTGAAATGTATATAGAGTACAGTCAGAATTTATTGATATTTAGGAGGGTCAGCTGTTGAGTGGTAAGGGTTGAGAGTTCAGAATGGTGATGGTGTTATTAAAGAAACTATTCGTGAGCCTGCTGGTGTGGCTCCTGCAGGACCCCCCGATGATGCTGCAAGCCCGTCACAGACATTGTGAATACTGCAGGTCAGCAATAGTCAGCAGCGGGATGCCGATGATGTGTTGGGCAGTTTTCACCACCTGTTGCAGGGCCTTCCTGTCAGCTACAGAGTAGTTGCCATACCACAACGTAGTGCAGTTTGTCAATACGCTTTCAACAGGGCAGCGGTAAAGGTTCAACAGAATTTGAGGAGACAGGCAGGGTTTCTTTAGTCTCCACAGAAAGTAAAGTGGAAGTGTTTATTGTCCAAGAAAAGTCCTCAGAGAAATCTGATGAACTCTAATAAAAGTCATTATTTTTATTGAGGAGTTTTGTGATTCGGTGTCAGAAAGTGCATACTGTAAATGCTTTCTAGATTTTTGTAGAAATTAACCAGGTAAATGAAAATTATCGTATTCTCAATTGAGAGCCAATCAGAAACAGATATTTTTGATTATATTCTTACATGCATATAAACAATGGGGTTTTGTTCATTTTTTTCTGCTTCTGCTCAAAATATTTATAGTAGATATGACTAGGTGTAATATTGGAGTAAAGGGGAGAGAAATACATATAGTGAGACCAGGAGAAACTGAAAAACTGCATTATACTGTAAGTGATTTTAATTAGAAAGTGGGCACTTCGTGTTGAATGTGGACTCCAGCTCTGCCAGTGATTAGGCCCTGGTTGGCATCCAGGTTATTTTATGTTAATCACACACTTTCTTTTTTCTTCATCTCAGAACAATATGCATTCACGTGTAGAGCAGTTTAATAATAAGAAAAATACATTTTATTTTATATAACACACAATACAGGCCATGTCAACACTACAACAATAACAACAACAACAACATTTATTTATATAGCACATTTTCATACAAATAATGTAGTTCAAAGTGCTTTACATGATGAAGAAATAGAAAAAAAGACAAAAAAAGAATTAAAATAAGAATTAGAATTAAAACTCCAGACTATCACTAGGTGATATACATTAATATAGTATGTTTTATTCTCCTCTATTGATTGTTTGCTAAACCCAGGTCACTCAATGGAAAGCCTCCAAAAACCTGCCAATGAAACTTGTGTGGCTTTTGCTATATTTTTAAACACAAAATTAATGATGTTACAAATAATATAGCAATCCCCCTGAAGTTGGTCCTATTAAAACCCGGCATTCCATTTTAAGCAAATTAAATTCTTTCACCAGGATAGATTTACCTGCTCTATGTAGAATAATTTCTCACCTGCATCCTTGACCCAATACCAATAAGCTTTTTAGAAGAAATATCCGATGTGCTAATTGATAGCGTGCTTCACATAGTAAATTCATCATTAGATATGGGGGTCTTCCCAGACTGTCTCAAGACTAGTCAAGAAAAATAATCTCGACTCTTCTGATTCTGACAATTTTAGGCCTATTTCTAACCCGCCTTTCTTAAATAAAATCCTAGAAAAGGCAGTCATTACACAGCTACATGACCACTGAATAAACATGCTGTTCTGGACAAGTTTCAGTCAGGTTTTAGAACAAATCACAGTACAGAAACTGCACTGGTTAAAGTAGTAAATGACTTGCTGGTTAATGCAGACAGAGGCAGTTCATCTGTTCTCATCCTCTTAGATCTGAGGGCCACATTTGATACCAAATATTGATCACAATATTCTTATAAATAGCCTTAGTCACTGGGTGGGCCTCTCTGGCAGTGTCTAAAATTGGTTTGAGTCTTACTTGACAGGTAGAAAATTCTTTGTTAGTTGTAGTAATTATACTTCAAAGACACATGATATTCTAGATGGTGTTCCACAAGGATCTATCCTGGGTCCAGTGCTCTTTTAGATCTATATGCTTCCAGTAGGTCAGATTATCTCGGCATAGTGTGAGTTACCACAGCTATGATGATGATACGTAACTGTATTTATCAATAGCGCCTGATGACCCTGTTTCTCTTGATTCACTGACACAATGTCTTGTGTTTATGAGCGGATGAGTAGTAATTTTCTCAAACTAAATAAGGAAAAAAACAGAAATCTTAGTGATTGGCAAAAATGGATATAATGAGGGTATTAGAAATAAACCTGATCCATTATACTTAAAAGTCAAGAATTTAAGGGTAATTATTGACTCTAATCTAAATTTTAAATCACATATTAAACAGATTACCAGCACAGCATTTTTTCACTTAAGTAATTTAGCAAAAGTTAGATCCGTGCTGAACTTTGCTGAAAAATTAGTCCAGGCTTTTGTTTTTAGTCAGCTAGATTACTGTAATGACCTCCTCTCAGGACTACCCAAAAAAGACATCAATCAGTTGCAACTCATGCAGAATGTAGCTGCTAGAATTTTAACTGGAAAAGAAAATCCGAGCACATCTCTCCAGTTTTGATGTCACTACACTGGTTACCCGTGTCATTTAGAATTGACTTTAAAATACTGCTTATGGTTTACAAAGCTTTACATAATGTCACTCCATCCTATATTTTGGAACACCTTTCACTTTACACTCCAAATTATAACCTTAGATCTTCAAATGAGTGTCTGCTTATTATTCCAAGAGCTAAACTTAAAGGAAGTGGTGAGGCGGCCTTCTGCTGTTTTGCACCTAAAATTTGGAATAGCATACAGATAGAAATTCGCCAGGCTAATATGGTGGAGCACTGGTAAACTGGTAAAAACTCGTTATTTTAACATGGCTTTCTCGTAACTTCATTTTAGTGTATCCCTGTTAAGCTATATGTTCTTTGAATTCTAATTTTAATCAAGACTCTGCTTTCCGTTCTAATCCCTATTATTCTCTGCTGTTCTTTTTCCATTTTTTCTGTGGTGGCATTCTGCACCACCAGCATCATCTGATCAAAGCACCATGCCATCCCTACATTGATGAATTGAAGGCAGTAGCCCAGATATCCACGAGACCATCATTATCAAATTCTTTAGTGTGAAGCTTGAAAACCATGAGGACTGATTGAGATCATTGATGTTAGGTAGAATGCCCTGTGGGGGCTGGGTGGTCTCTTGGCCTTGGAACCCCTGCAGATTTTGTTTTTTTCTTCAGCCCATCTGGAGTTTTTTTTTGTTGTTTTCTGTCCTGTTGGCCATCGAACCTTTATTCTTTATTACTTAGTATTGCCTAATCTTATTTTTCTTTCTTCATCTTGTAAAGCACAAAAGCGACACCATTTGTATGAAAATGTGCTATATAAATAAATGTTGTTATTGTTATATTTTACGCCTGTCACTCTTATTAGAATAATGTTTTAGTCTTATTTACATTTTTTCTTGTGGAAATGACACTTTTTCTATAAAGTTCCTTTGGGTGGAAGTCCAGCGGGTACTTATAAACTCTGGGAAAACAGTTACTTTATTTATCACTAGCTGATGCCCGCCATAGCATACAGCAGAGTAAGAATACGAACAGAAAATGGTGAGAAAGGAATTCAGAAATCAAGAAGAAAGAAATACTTCTTGAAAGACGTAGTTGTGAAATGGTGTTTGGTAGTCCAAAGGAGGAATAGGACTCGAGAAAAGCGGCGTGGGGGTGTATGGGAGGCCGCAGGCAGAGTGGGGAAGGGTTTGGAAGAGGACGAATAGGCTGCATGTGGGTGGGACCGGGTTTGAAGAGTAAGCAGGCTGAACCAGAAGAGAAATATGTACTGCATAAGAGATTATGTACCTTATTTATAGCATTACTATTTTTCTTTTAAATACACATTGCCAATGCCAATTAAATTTTATGAATTGGCTGTCAAGACGCTAGCTGTGGTTGCCAGGGGTATGTATTTACATGATGCGATGGGTGATGTCATTAGTGCCACATGATATATACCGGCATGATATGTATTTCATTATCTGTGTTTGGGATAAAAAAAAACAACTTTTTGATGTGCCATGCAACTAAGTTCTGATTTTCTATTTTTTGATTTTCTCGTGGGCCCTTTTTTACTGCAATGTTGCTTAATGGCCCGTTTTCATCTCCTGGTCTCAGACCTCTCTGCATTTCTTTTGTTTGGCTCAGCAATAAAAAAAAAACTAAAATATACACATAATAATAAGAATTCTATGTTAAAGCTTACAAAATACATAAATAACCATTATAAATTATTAAAACCACTGTTGCATGCAATAATAATGGGGACTGTCTACAGGGCTGTGGTAAGGCAAACACACAAACCCAAACAACTGAGGGATCGCAGTTGGTAACACTTTCTTCTTTGTCACCTGGAGGTCCCACCTCTTCCATCCTGGGGGCTGCTTAAGGAGCAGCAGTGTTGGAAGTCATTGTTTGATTGAGAATCTACATTCAAAGACCACAGAGCTCCACAGAGGAAACCTGAAGTAGAGATAGTCCCAAAAAAACCCTTCACAATCCCTTTCCCATTTCTTATCTTGCAACACATTAAAAGAAATAGGTGTCCAGTCTAGGTTTAGAAACAGCCAGTGATGATGAAGCCAGAACAGACAGTGGTAGTTTGTTCCATAGACACGGGCCAATGGAGCAAAAAGGCTTTTTCACAAAGGGGACAGAATACAAATAACACATGATAACTAAAGCTACCAGAAATAAAACATAAAAAGTAATAACTCAAAATTCACCAAAATAACATAAAATACACATGAATTCAAACTGATATGTAGCAAATGACAGCCTTTGCAGTGTGAGTGCCATATGGGATGGACAGGCATCTCTACCCAAATATGATTATGGTTCCCTGCCAGCAAGGGAGGCTGTAAGGGAAGGACAGAGATGGACTGAAATCATGCCTGGTTTGGGGTCTAGTACCTTTCCTAGAAGGGATGTCTGGTTGAAGGGACAAAATGTATCTGCTGACTGGGGTTACATATCCACCTGGATCACAAGGTGGCAGCGTTTCACTGGTGGAACTCCCATACAGATACCTGCAGGACAGGCTAGGAATTGCTGTCACAGCCCTGTCGGGGTTCCTGGGTGCTGAAGGGGAGCATTGTACCTTCTTTGAGGAGTTTCCACCTCCTTCCAAAGGGCAATGCTGTGACACTGGAAGCACTCTTGGGTCCAGCATGGAAGATGCAGCTTCTCCTGGATGATTATTCAGAGAAGGGAGACTTTGTGGTAGGTGTGAAAGGAGAAGGAAAACATGGTACTTTGATGTGTAGCCTGAAACGAGGAAACTGGAACCCTGTGAAGGTATTGTATGGATTAAATACCTTGTATTTGAACCCAGGACTGTGTTGTGTAGTTGTGTCTGGGAGTTTGGGGTGCTGCTACACCCCCTGGTAGTCACAGCTGGTTGTGTGGGTATTGCTTGTGGCATTAATACTAACAAGCAAAACTTTTGAATTATATTATATTATATTATATTATATTATATTATATTATATTATATTATATTATATTATATTATATTATATGTTCAGTTACACCATTGTTGAATTTTCCCAGAAACCTTCGTAACATGTTATCAGCCTGAAGGTCCTCCTTGATTTCACAACAGATACTGTCTTAGATAAGGTAAAATATTAATATAGAATACCCAGGATGGGCTATGAAACCATTTGGGCAAGATAAACCAGACTTTGTTTTCTTGATTACTAAAGTCCATAGTTCCCCCAGAAGCTCACTTTTCCCAGGATCTTTTATATTGGCATTTTTATTTTCCTCCCCCAAATGTCACACCTATTGTAAAATAATAAATTAATGATATGAATACATCAGCATTTACTGTATAGGTTAAATAGGAAATGGTTAAGGAGGACCACAGAGTGAAGAAGAAGGTATGTTCTGAATAGTCCTTTGTCCAAAGTGCAAAATATACTGTTAAAGATGTTCAAGAAATGTTATAACAAAAATTATCCACACAACCTCCTAAACACACCCAAAAAATACAAAAAACACTTGTGATTTGGCTAAAGATAAGCGAGCACTAATAAGACATTAAAGGCATATTGCTGAAGGTATAAGGGAGCTCTAATTGTGTTTCTTAACAAACATCTATTGTTGGCTAAAAGTAGTCAATGATAGTGTGTCAGAGAGATGATGTGCAGCCCCTTTCCACAATTACCTAAGATCGTCTAGGAATGCACATTTGGAAATTAATTCATAGACTCTGGAAATACTACCAATATCTTATTAAAGCACAGAAACTGGTGGAAGATTTGAGAAGTTAACCAGGAAAAGCATGTCATGATCTCCTACACCACGTTGTGCATTAACTTACAGTAGAATCCTAACCCCCCCTATCCCCATAATGATGCCTTTCATTACTGAAAACCAGAAAAGACATTTTTTACTTATGAGGAAAGGTGCAACGCTTCTTTAGAATTTGGCAAGAATACATTACAGTTGTTCTAAAATTACCTGCTGTTCCTCTGCTTCTTTTCATTTTCTTTTTTGATGGCTTAAAGTACATGAAGAAATGAGCTTTCTGTTCACATAATGCTTGCTGAATCCAGTGAGGTTTGGAGTGTTGATTATTATTTAATATATTGTAATTTTAAACATTAATGTTCCTGGAACATTGTACCGATTGTATTCTTGACTAATCTGTGCTGTACATATTGCATTGAGATATATACGTTCAATAACACGTAATAAAAACAAAAAAAAAAAGCAGACCTGTATAATTTATCCTCTTGCTGCTGGAAAATGTTCTGCCGTATCTAGAGGTCGGACAGGGCATACAGCTGGAATGGACTCAGTACTGGAGGCTGCTGTGAGGAGCTGTTGCCAAAACATGGTGTGTGCCTGTCATTAGCACAAGCCTAGAACTCATCAGCGGGCACAAGCAGGATGGAAATTTGTCATTTTAAATCTATGGTGATCAATCAACTCTAAATCTACAAGTTTCTCAGAGTTAGTGTCTTAAATGTTTTGTTGTATTGTTTTATTATTTTCCCTTCGGAAATGTAGCACTTTTATTTTTTGCAGAGTCAGTGTACCAAAATACATTAACTTTTGTATTATTTAAATATGATCCTACTGGTTCCATAGTGTTTATATTCTGGATTCTTTTTACCTTCACTATTTTAGAATACTAGCTGTGTAAGCCTTTGCTGTAAAAAGCCTGGGGTCCTAGAAACTATTGAAATCATCAGAAAAAAATTGAAATGTAGAGATGTCAGGTAATTGAAAGGAACTACTCTGGACGCACAGCTTGGACTCTGGAACCAATCTCCTTGAGAGGGGCTGGACTCTCTACCACTCTGGAGTTGCCCCCGGTGAGAGGCGCCGAGCAGGTGTGGGCATACTTATTGCCCCCACTGGAGCCTGTGCATTGGGGTTTACCCGGTGGGCGAGAGGTGGCCTCCCTCCCCTTCGGGTGGGGAAGGGTCCTGACTGTTGTTTGTGCGTATGCCAACAGCAGTTTGGAGTATCCACCCTTTTGGAGTCTCTGGAGGGTTGCTAGAGGGCATACCTTCTGGGATTCCCTCATTTTGCTGGGAGACTTCAATGCTCACGTGGGCAATGACAGTGAGACCTGGAAGGGCGTGATTGGGAGGAATGGCCCCGATCTGAACCCGAGCGGTGTTTTGTTATTGGACTTCTGTGCTCGTCACGGATTGTCCATAACGAACACCATGTTCAAGCATAAGGATGTTCATATGTGCACTTGGCACCAGGACACCCTAGGCCTCAGGTCGATGATCGACTTTGTGGTGGTCGTCGGACTTGCGCCATATGTCTTGGACACTTTCGGGTGAAGAGAGGGGCGGAGCTGTCAACTGATCACCACCTGGTGGTGAGTTGGCTTCGATGGTGGGGAAGATGCGGTCAGACCTGGTAGGCCCAAGCGTGTTGTGAGGGTCTGCTGGGAGCGGCTGGCAGAGTCCCCTGTCAGAAGTAGCTTCAACTCCCACCTCCGGCAGAACTTCAACCCGCCCCGAGGGAGGTGGGGACATTGAGTCGAATGGGCCATGTTCCGTGCCTCTATTGTTGAGGCGGCTGACGGAGCTGTGGCGCAAGGTGGTGGTGCCTGTCGTGGCGGCAATCCCGAACCCGTTGGTGGACACCGCGTGAGGGATGCCGTCAAGCTGAAGAAGGAGTCCTATAGGACTTTTTGTCCTGTGGGTCTCTGGAGGCAGCTGATAGGTACCGGCAGGCCAAGCGAACGCGGCTTCGTTGTTGCTGAGGCAAAACTTCGGGCATGGGAGGAGTTTGGAGAGGCCATGGAGAGCGACTTTGGACGGCTTCGAGGAGATTCTGGTCCACCGTCCGGCGTCTCAGGAGGGAAGCAGTGCAGTGTCAACACCGTATATGGTGGGGATGGTGCGCTGCTGACCTCGACTTCGGGCGTTAGGGTGGTGGGAGGAGTACTTCGAAGACCTCCTCAATCCCACTAACATGCCTTCCAATGAGGAAGCAGAGCCTGGGGACTCTGAGGTGGGCTCTCCCATCTCTGGGACTGAAGTCACCGAGGTGGTCAAAAAACTCCTTGGTGGCAGGGCCCCGGGTGGATGAGATACCGAGTTCCTTAAGGCTCTGGATGTTGTAGGACTGTCTTGGTTGACACGCCTCTGCAACATCGCATGGACATCGGGACAGTGCCTCTGGATTGGCAGACCGGGGTGGTGGTCCCCTCTTTAAAAGGGGACGGAGGGTGTGTTCCAACTATAGAGGGATCACACTCCTCAGCCTTCGTGGAAAAGTCTATTCGGGGGTTCTGGAGAGGAGGGTCCGTCGGATAGTCGAACCTCGGATTCAGGAGGAACAGTGTGGTTTTTGTCCTGGTCGCGGAACAGTGGACCAGCTCTTCACCCTTAGCAGAGTCCTGGAGGGTGCATGGGAGTTTGCCCGACCGGTCTACATGTGTTTTGTGGACTTGGAAAAGGCATTCGACCGTGTCCCTCTGGGAATCCTGTGGGGGGTGCTCCGGGAGTATGGGGTACGGACCCCCTGATAAGAGCTGTTCGGTCTCTGTACAACCGGTGTCAGAGCTTGGTCCGCATTGCCGGCAGTAAGTCGAGCCCGTTTCCAGTGAGAGTTGGACTCCGCCAGGGCTGCCCTTTGTCACCGATTCTGTTCATAACTTTTATGGACAGAATTTCTAGGCGCAGCCAGGGTGTTGAAGGGGTCGGTTTGGTGGACTCAGGATTGGGTCACTGCTTTTGCAGATGATGTTGTCCTGTTTGCTTCATCAGGCCGTGATCTTCAGCTCTCTCTGGATCGGTTCGCAGCTGAGTGTGAAGCGGCTGGGATGAGAATCAGCACCTCCAAATCCGAGAGCATGGTCCTCAGCCAGAAAAGGGTGGAGTGCCC
This sequence comes from Polypterus senegalus, assembly GCF_016835505.1. Lineage (NCBI taxonomy): Eukaryota > Metazoa > Chordata > Cladistia > Polypteriformes > Polypteridae > Polypterus > Polypterus senegalus. The sequence continues at coordinate 44,852,111 of NC_053158.1, forward strand.
TCTCAGGGTTGGGGAAGAGATCCTGCCCCAAGTGGAGGAGTTCAAGTATCTCGGGGTCTTGTTCACGAGTGAGGGAAGAATGGAGCGTGAGATCGACAGGCGGATCGGTGCGGCATCCGCAGTGATGCAGGTTCTGCATCGGTCTGTCGTGGTGAAAAGGAGCTGAGCCGTAAGGCAGAGCTCTCAATTTACCAATCGATCTACGCTCCTACCCTCACCTATGGTCATGAGCTATGGGTAGTGACCGAAAGAACGAGATCGCGAATACAAGCGGCTGAAATGAGTTTCCTCCGCAGGGTGTCTGGGCTTTCCCTTAAAGATAGGGTGAGAAGCTCAGTCATCCGGGAGGGGCTCAGAGTAGAGCCGCTGCTCCTCCGCATCGAGAGGAGTCAGATGAGGTGGCTCGGGCATCTGATCAGGATGCCTCCTGGGCGCCTCCCTGGTGAGGTGTTCCGGGCATGTCCAACCGGGAGGAGGCCCGGGGAAGACCCAGGACACGCTGGAGGGACTATGTCTCCAGGCTGGCCTGGGAACGCCTTGGGATTCTCCCGGAAGAGCTGGAAGAAGTGGCCGGGGAGAGGGAAGTCTGGGCCTCTCTGCTTAAGCTGCTGCCCCCGCGACCGACCTCGGATAAGCGGAAGAGGATGGATGGATGGAAAATGCAATTATTATAAAAAACCTGTCTAAGCTTTCTTTTTTTTCTTGTGAAGCAAACTAGTATCAAGTAGATGTTACCTGTTGAAGACAAGCAGTATAGTGAATTTTAAAATATTTGATATCTCTTGCCCTATGTGTGCCATCAGCATCTTTTCTCAGTATCCTTGTGCATCTGATCCTGTCTTGCCCAGCACTCCTTTCCTCAAGTGTGTTTCCATTATGTTTGCTTCTTAGACTCTGTTGTTTTGAGGTGCTTTGCTCAGCTCTTGTCTGCTTTTATACTTCCTCTTCATTGAAGGTGACTCTCAGCATGCCTTCTATGCCTTTACTCCTCCGTGTCTGTGTAACCTGTCTTGCCCAGTACTTCCTCTTTTAATCACGTCACCAAATCTAAACTGACCAAATTATTTAATATGACCGGACACACACAGATGTGTTAGTGTTTTAATATATAGTAGATGACTGCTGTCTTTTTAGGGTGTATTGTAAGTCTAGCTGTTGTTTTCTTGTATTCTAGCCCAATACCCGAATTAATTGTGGTTCATTTCCCAGCTGAAGTTGTCGTATATTGAAATTGTCAGTCAGGTATATGACGGGTATTATGTAATAATCACTTTATGTTAGAGTTGGGTTCATTGTTAAGTATGTAATTTTCTGTTTGAGTTGTATTATTTTGTGAAAATTGTTTAGCTCTTTAATTTTGCATTTAATTTTTAAATTTATATGTATTTTGATTGAGATATTTTTATTATTATTTTTCCATGTTAATGATTGTTAATTTATTGCCTGTCGTATTTTCTGTATACACAGTAAAATGTCCATTGTTACAGTAACTCATAGTGTTAATTTAATCCCTAAAAGTATATATACAGTTAGGTCCATAAGTATTTGGACAATGACACAATTTTCATAATTTTGGCTCTGAACGCCACCACAAAGGATTTGTAATAAAGCAATCATTAGGTGATTAAAGTGTAGGCTTTCAGCTTTAATTTAAGGGTTTTGCTAAAAATATCATATGAGCCATTTAGGAATGACAGCCATTTTTATAGACGGTCTCCCTCTTTTCAGGGACTCAAAAGTATTTCGACATTTGACTGACAAGCTGTTCCACAGCCAGGTGGGAGCAGTTCCCTCATTATTTCATTAACTATTAGGCAGGTAAAAGTTCTGGAATTGATTTGTAGGGCAGAATGTGTATTTGAAACTGTCACTGTGAACTCTCAATATGAGGTCCACCAATACATTCAAGTGTTATTTTGATACTGGCAATTTTGCTGTGTAATTAACTATTATTGTTCTCAAGTTCATGTAATTTGTGTAACAAATGTGTTTAATTTGTAGCTAAATGCTATTCTGATATACTGTATATATATAACAGAACCATTGCAGTAAACATTCTTGAAGATGTGTGAATCATTAATTGACCACAGACTTGCTATATATAGGCTGTATGTGGAGGAGTGATGTTTCATTTGAGGCTGTTTCACTGAGTTTATAAAAGTTACATGCATAGTTAGATTCCTGACACAGACATTTTATATTCAGACAGATGACAGATCTACTGATAAAGTTATTTTTTCATAATTGTACATCTTGGAAGTGCAGTACATAAGTAAACTTTCAAATACACGTACTATTTTTAGCTTGATGATTTTTCAGAATCAGACACAAAAGACAGATATTTTGGTTTTGTCTTTAATAATTAAAATTCTGTTCAGTTGCTGTTACTATATCTTACATACACAGCCATCTATCAATTATCCCTAGACATGACAGCTGAATTTTGAGTTTGATTAGCATGGTTTATGTAATATTCTTAATATGTAAATTTTACAAGCTGTCACTCATCTGTTAGGAGGAATATTTGTAGTAATTTGAACTGTGCTTTTGATTTTCATGCTCTTTTTCTGTTAAAAAGATTATGTTCTAAGTTTGAAAGTTGTACACTGCATAATTCTGGTTCAGTGAAAAACACATGAAATATATAACTGTAACTATCTGTAAATGAAACATATTTCATATTTTTTTAGATATTACTCAAAAGTAAATGGTAACTGAACAATAAGGAAAATGATAGTCGGTTCCCTAAAATACACGTAAATGTGTTCTTTTCATAAATAACAGGAAAAAATTGAATTACATAAAACATGTACCATATTTAAAAATACTGTATATATATATATTTTATACTATGTTAAAAATCAAACAATGTACATGATTAACTGTTATACAGTTTATTTCATTTACATAGTGTGGTGGAGAGTAGGACTTTAGGGATCTTCAAATCTTGACTTGATTTTATTTTGGATAATCTAGGTGAACAAGATGGACGAGCTTGTTGGGCTAAATGGCATGTTTTCTTGCCTCAATTGTTCTAATACATAATATAATGAAATAACAACAATACAAATAGAATATTGGTTGTTACAGAGGAACAGTAAGCATGCCAATCTGACATATGAGAGCTGGTTATCATCACCATGGAAAGACACTCACACCTCTTCTTTTACTTAGGATTAAGTGTTTGAAGTTTATTCATTGTCTACTACTGACAAGCTATGAAATTGGTTTTTCTTTTTTTTAGTTTATAGTTTATTTTATTTTCGAAAAACCTGAATATTTCAATATAAAACAATAATAATACAGTGGCGTAGCTAGGAGTAGGTGGACGGGGCAGTCAGCCCCGGTCGGCACATTTTTGGAAGTGGTATTTTTGGCCAAAAGGCTCAGTACAATTTGTGGGGAAGCAGCAGGGTTCCGAAAAATGTCACTCATGAATGAAAAAAGTAAAATTCTCTGATTTTTATCCACAAACACATCAAAAATTATTTTCAGACTGTCCTTCTGTGATGGCATCAGACACAGCAGTTTAAATTTATGAGGCAATAACAACAACAACATTTCTTTATATTGCACATTTTCATACAAAAAAGTAGCTAAAAGTGCTTTACATAATGAAGAAAAATAAAAGACAAAATAAGAAATTAAAATAAGACAACATTAGTTAACATAGAAAAAGAGTAAGGCCCAATGGCCAGAGTGGACAGAAAAAAACAACAAAAAAAAACTCCAGACGGCTGGAGAAAAAAAATAAAATCTGCAGGGGTTCCAAGCCACAAGACCGCCCAGTCCCCTCTGGGCATTCTACCTAACATGAATGAAACAGTCCTCTTTGTATTTAGGGTTCTCACAGACGGACTTGATGATGATGGTCAAGCAGACTTCTGGCTTTTAATCCATCACTGTTGGAACATCACGGTAGAGTAGAAGGACACCGGAAAAAGAAACAGAAGAGAGAGTAGGGGTTAGTACAGATTTTAGAGCCACCATGAATAGTTATTATAAGGAATTGGATATACAGAGTATCAGGATTAAATTACAGTGAAGTTATGAGAAGGCCATGTTAAAATAATGTGTTTTCAGCAGTTTTTTGAAGTGCTCCACTGTATTAGCCTGACGAATTCCTATTAGAATAACAAAAATAAACATAAACATCACACTGATAATAATTTCTAGGAAGATAAACAACTAATTTACAATTTATCATTTTGTTTCGTTATCAATCCGAATGCGTTCTTGCTCTATGCCGAAAACATCCCCACCTATCACTTGTACACTACAGTGGTTCTGGTTTTCACAGCGTAATTATATTAAACTAATAATCAGAACACGGCTTATCAGAGCATCTATACTATATTCTTGTCTAGTTGATGCTTATAAATAATTATATGTGAAAAAGTATTGTTGTTTCTCTATATATAATTAAATCTATGCAAAATGTATCTTAATTTTTCTCTGCACATCATTTTACTTTACTATTTAAATAGGTTAACATATTCAGATATGTTGGAGGGTGGCAAATTGAAGCACCGCCCCGCCCCGAGTGGCTATGCCACTGTAATAATAGCATAGCAAATACAACCATTTACTTCAAAATCAATACAGAAGAAACTAAGGAAAAAAAGGAATTAAAAAAAACAGGATTCAACCTCCAGTCATGAATTGCTTATTCTGAAATTAAATGGGCCGTCCTATAAGGAATATTCATCCAGTGCATCAAAACCTGTATTAAAAATATATCAAATACAAATTCACTTCTAAATATTTGAATGATCCCTGACTTTGGGGTTCTTCAGCATAGCCAGTTACTGTTTAATATAGATAGTAAGAGAATAAATACTGGTAGATAAAATTCTACAAAAGCACAGAAGAGCATTACTTTCCTTACATATTACATAATAATAACAGATATTTTCAACATTAATGAATGTAGTACATCTCATAAGGTTATAAGGTGAAGAGTAATGAGTACAGTACATAATGTAGTATGTTGTGAAAGGACAGCACCCTCCTGATGTGCCTGCTCACCTGGAATAATTCAAAGGATTCCCAGATACTGTACATCAAAAGAAGTGTGCATATTATCTGAAAAAAGTCCATGAGAGTGGGAACTCAAGGTAATAAAAAACCTTTCTGCCTTTCTTAGCCTGCTTTTCACAGACAGCTGCTCTGTCCTTCTGGTAGGGGGACCCACCTGCCCTTCTTCGGCCCCCACCCATTTTTTTCATCCCTTTGTGACTTTCATTCAGTGCTCTTCTTGACTCTTCTGTAGACTCAATACAACTGTGGCCTAAGGGCTCTTTAATAGAGCACTTTATTCAGTTTGAAAGCTCTAAAACATGGCTAAACGTAAGTGCACAGTCTACTTGGTGCTTGGTGAGTAATGACTGAAGATGTGTTTCATTTGAAGGTCAATTGACCTTCTTTCATTTTATTGTGAAAAAAGTGCCTCTGCAGACTTTACAGTTTACATGGAAAATACTTGGTCTTTGGTTTTACTTCTAAAATTCTGTTTTGCTCTGAATTCATTTTGAAGTAAATTGTTGTATCTGTTGTTAACATTTGTCTGAGTGATTAGTATGCCATTATAAAACTGGCAAACTATATTTTCTTATTTTGTTGTTGTTTACTCATGCTAAGAACAAAACAGTTATTTTTTGTCACCAGTATGGTGATTTCTTCACTGCCAGATAAATGCAATTTAATGCATTGTAGAACAAGCCAGTGCTTATTTTATGTTTATATTCTACTATTTTCTGTATGAGGAAATTAATTAAACAGAAACTGAGTACAGATATCTTTCTAAACTAAGAAGTTGTAAAATTAGATGTTTTAAGTCTGATGACCTAGTTTTTAGGATTGCAGTAAAATCTTTGGAACATAAAAATCAAAGATGGTTTCAGGAAACACTTGTAAAAACATGGAGACATTTCCCAGCAGCGTGAGTCTCTCTATTAACTTCGCCTAAGGAATACAGTGATCCCTTGCTATATTGCGCTCCAACTTTCGTGGCTTCACTCCATCACGGATTTTAAATGTAAGCATATCTAAATATATATCACGGATTTTTCGCTGGTTCATGATTTCTGGACAATGGGTCTTTTAATTTATGGTACATGCTTCCTCAGTTTGTTTGCCCAGTTGATTTCATACAAGGGACACTATTGGCAGATGGCTTAGAAGCTACCCAATCAGAGCATGTATTACATATTAAATAAAACTCCTCAATGATATAAGATGTGCTTCCCGAGCGGTGCTTGATTGTTTGCTTTTCTCTGTCTCTCACTCTCTCTGACATGTTCTACGCCTGACGGAGGGGGTGTGAGCAGAGAGGCTGTTTGCACAGAGGCTGTTTGCCTAGAGGATACGGACGCTACTCTAAAAAATGCTGAAAGACTACCTTCACATTGCTCCCTTCTTTGCTGCTGCTTTATCGCGGTGCGCATACTTAAAGGCCCAACAGCACGTATTGATTTTTTGATTGTTTGCTTTTCTGTCACTCTCTCTCTCTCTGACATTCTCTGCTCCTGATAGCACTCCATTGAAGAGAAGATATGTTTGCATTCTTTTAATTGTGAGAAAGAACTGGCATCTCTGTCTTGTCATGGAGCACAGTTTAAATTTTTAACTAAAGGGTGTTATTCCATGTCTAAAGGGCTCTAATAATGTTAACAGTGTGGGAGAGTTTATAAGGGCTTAAAATATATAAAAATAACCATACAAACATATGGTTTCTACTTCGCGGATTTTCACCTATCGAGGGGGGTTCTAGAACGCAACCCCCGCGATCGAGGAGGGATTACTGTACAATCTTTTAGAGCTTTGAGGTGAAAATAAGCAATGGCCAAGCCCTCCAATCAGGTTTGGTGTAAAGGTGTGCGGTGTAGTGCATTATTATTGATATTAGCATATGGAGTTCATACAAAGATAATATGGGCAGGGAAAGAGGGAAAGTGGGCTGCTGAGAATAGGAGAAGCTACACTGGTTTATGTTCTGTTTAACCTGTGAATTGTAGTTAAAGAGCATTGCTGTCCTGAATGGAGATGAAGGTTGGTGTATTCTATGATTTATTATTGTTTCTGTTTACTTTGAGTTTTCCTTTTCCATGTCTTTATCTTATTTTTACTGGTTTCATATTTGAGAAGCCATTAGGAAAGCTAACAGAATGTTAAATTATATAACTTGACAGTATAAATCCAAGGAGGTTATGATGGAGCTTTATAATACATCTGGAGTACTGCATACAGTTTTGGTCTCCAGGCTACAAGTGCTAGAAAAAATCAAGAGGAGAGTGGCTAGGTTAAATTTACAACTGCACTGGATGAGTTATGAGGAAAGATTAAAAGAGTTGAGCCTTTTTAGTTTAAGCAAAAGGAGATTAAGAGGTAATGTGATCAAAACGTTTAAAATAATGAAGGAAATCAATACACTTGATCAAGACAGTTACTTTAAAATAAGTTCATCAAGAACACAGGGACACATTTGGAAACCTGTTGAGTAAATTTGGCACAAACATCAGGATGTTTTTCTTCACACAGAGAACCATACACACATGAAATAAGTTGCCAATTAGTGTGTTAGACAGTAGGATTTTACGGACCTTCTGGAACTCTGGTAGGGTTTTTTGGGATATTGAAAGACACTTCAATGTTATTAATGGGGCTTCATCTCTTTAAGGGCTGCAAAGCCTGAGGCAGGCCGTTTGAGTGGGAATTAAACCCATTAAGGTGTGGCCTTCTTACAGGAAGTCAAAAGAGGCCTGGCAAAGCCAGTAAAGCCTTTCTGAAGCCTCATTGTGGCGTCATTCCTTATTGCTTTCATAGGGACTACAATTAATGACAATTGCCTTGGACAACTTTCTTTTTCTTTAAATGACATGGTGTGAAAAGTGGTCATAAAAAAAGAAGATGAAAACAAACAACAAAGCATGGAAGATTAATCCAAGAGGAAGCATAGTTCACACCTCCCTAAACACTCCTCAACATGTACAACACTGACTAGTCAACCATCTGAGGCTTTTAATTTCACAAACCCACAGGAGTGGGAGTGGTGGATTTGAAGGTTTGAACAGTTTTGCCTCTGCAGCAACCTGAACTCATCTACCCAGGAAAATCACACAGGGAACCATATTTCCCCAAACAATCGAATGTCACTGTTCTACCTAGCTGCTCTGAGTATGCCAGTTTTCGACTTGAATGTCAAAAATGTGCTGTTTAGGCTGAATGGTTTAGATGTATATGTGTACCAGTAGCTCTGGGGTCCTGTCCAGGGCTTTTCCTGCCATGCACCCAGAACTAACAGGAAAGGCATTGCCTCCACCCTATGACCCAGAACTGAAAGAAGTTGATATGAAAATATGTAAATGTAACGTATAGTGAGTGGGCTTTGGCTGTTGTCTGTACTATTTCAGTAAGTCAGTTGTTGCTCTTAGAACGTTCATTAGGTATTGTTTTGTAAATGTCATAAAATGCATGATTATTGAAACCTGAATGTTTATGTATGCTGCTTAAAAATACTGTACATACTCGCATTTAAGTTCTCCCGTGGATAAGTCGGCGCTTGATTTTACCGTATAATTTTCTGTATTTTATAATGTCGGTCGTATAAGTCAAATATAGAAAACTCAAGCTATTGGTACAAGGGATAATGAAATGCTAACGCACAACTGAGAGAGTAACCACGGAGCACTCTGCCTTTTTTTTCTATGTATTGTGCCTACGTGACCACACGGTAATACCCAACTATAATACGGTAATACCAAACTATTCCAAGTTTATTGTATCTCACACCCTTATACACCTTTATCGTAAGAACATCCCTTATCTACGATGGAGTGTTTGATTAGAAGAAAATATGAAGCTGGTTTTAAAATAAATGTCGTTGAAATGGCGAAAGAAATTGATAACTGCGCTGCCGCAACAAAATGTGTCTGAGAAACTGGTGCGAGATTGGAGGAGGAAAGAAGATGTAAAAAAGTAAAAATCATTTAAGTGTCGTATTTTTGAACAGGCATATGAGTCGGGGATTGATTTTATGATCGATTTTTCAGGTTTAAAGACCTGACTTATATGCAAGTATATACGGTATTTACTTTTTTCCAGACATTATATGCAAAAAACAACAGCAAAAAATAAATACATTAAAATACACTAAACCTTTTTATGGCATCTGCAACAGAAGGCAGGAGTAGAAGTGTGAATTACAGCACAAATTCCCCAATCTATTAAACAAAATGCAGTGTTTTTTCATGTCTTGTAGTAAATAGAAATTGTTTGAGTGACTGACATGAAAAATAATTTTGAAAGTAAATATTACCAAAAAGGGGAATATTTTGTGCGAAACAGTATAACTTTGCAATGCTATGGGATATGAAAACTGGAGCACAATATAAAATTGATTTCAGGGTTGTGAATTATAAAATATATTTGTTATATTCTCTATAAAACATTATTCGAAAGAAATTGCTAAAATACCTATTTTATTTTTATTTTATTTAGTTTTTATTGGTGTTCATATAAAGACTGTCTTTTAAAGATTTTGAGTGTTATAATCACTACTATTCAGCCACTTGCAGCTCCTTTATTACATAAACAGAATAACAGCCGTTAATTTTTTGGGTATGTAGTTGAGTCACAATAATGTCAAAAGGGCATAAGGGTTTAAACTACAATAAACTGATATTAGAGTTGAATATCCAAATAAGAAAATCAGTAGGTGTCCTTTCTATTACAAGCAGCTGTAAAAAGCTAATTTTTCAGAAAAATTACAGTCCAAAAAACAGTCTAAAAGCATCCCAAGGGGCCCAAACACAACAAAAATCCTGTTTAAGATGTGGAAACATTCCTGTACATCCAAAACTGCAATGGCCTGCACTAAGGAAACGTCCTTTCACATATGTGGTAAGAGAGGCCATAACTGAAAGGTTTTCAGGTCTGTCAAATTAGTGTATGCAGTATTAGAAGATAGTGGCTTTTTCCTTGGTGCCATTCCAATAGTAGCTGACCGATGGATATTCTGATTATAAATAAGAGAGTACGCTTTAAAACTGATATGGGGCAGATGTGTCTGTGATACAAGAAAAGGTGTACAGGAACACTGCAAAAAGAACAGTAAACAACATCTGGCAACAGCTAAGAGGCCACTGTTTAGTCCAAGTGGAGGTCAACTGACCGTATTCGGTGTAGCCACATTCTATGATATGGAAAAAAAGTCTGCTACAGAATATCTGTATGGCTGTTCTGGGGAGACCAGCAATAGAAAGCTTACATTAGTGTCCACAATGGGGAGCATCAAAGGTGATGTTCTTAAACTAACGTATCCCAAGTTCTGCAGTGGATTACGTTTAGTTAGCCAGCCTGACACTATCAAGTTGAAACATGAAGTAATCACATTTTCACTCAAAGTCCAATGAGGTTTTCATTGCCTCTAATGGAAAAAATTAGCATTATTAGTAAAACTGAAGAGACTAAAGATTGGTGTTCTAGGATGATCATTGTTCCAAAAAAAAATGTCTGTGTATACATTTGTGGGGACATGTCATTAGAGGAGGGGCATTTCTTATAGTAGCAGGCAGACCATTCCACAGTTTAGGGGCCCTGTAACTAAAAGCTCGACCTCCCACTGTTATTTTATTAATCCTTGGAATCATAAGCAGACCGGCATCTTGAGATCTTAATGTGCGCTCAGGTTTGTAAGTCATGATAAGTTCAGACAAGTAAGCTGGACCTTGGCCATTTAATGCTTTATATCAACATTTCTCAACCTTTTAAGTATTTGCGACCCGAGTTTTCATAACAGTTTTAATCGTGCCCCCCCCCCAACATTTTTTTGAAATGTAGATGTATATTTTATTATACCTACTTAACTTTTATCGACATTTATCTAACTCTATATTTATTGTTGTTCTATTATCAGAATGTAGTCTAAGTTAATTTGTTTTGGTTTCTACAGATGTTTTTTCATATTTTTGATTCTTGTTTTCTTTGTTTCACATCTTTGCGACCCCCTTTTTGTTACTTCGCGCACCCCTAGGGGGGCCCACCCCACAGGTTGAGAACCACTGCTTTATATGTTAAAAAAAGGATTTTGAAATCTGCCCTAAACTTAACCGGGAGCCAGTGTAAGGATTTAAGAACTGGAGTTATGTGTTCGTATTTTTTTGTTCTTGTAATAATTCTTGCAGCAGCATTTTGGACTAACTGGAGGCTGTATAAAGAACAGTTTGAACAGCCAGTGAACACCGCATTGCAGTAGTCAATACTACTAGAAATAAATGCATGAATTAATTTATCAGAATCCTGTTTATTTAGAAAGCGCCTTAATTTCCCAACATTTTTAAGATGGAAGAAACATGATTTGGACAACTTTGTAATATGCGCTCGTGATCATGTAATTTAGAGCTCAACATCTCATCAGAGCTGGGCATTGTACTGTGGTAAAAGAATAGCAAGCATTAATGACCTGGATGTATATAGCACAGGTGCCTAACACAGAACAGCACTGTGGCCAAGTTTAAAAAGGGGCATTGGGCTTTGCCTGGGCATGTGAAAGATTTAACGATTTCATTCTTTGATGCTCATTTAACTTGAAACTGATCTCAAGTCATTCATTAGTGAGTCACCTTGGTAGTCAAGGATCCAAATTCCAGAATGTGCTTGATACAGTATTCATACAGCATCATCCATGTTCCTGGTAACTATGTAGAGTTATATATTTGTAGGTACTGTAAATATAGTTTGTTTTATATATTTATTGTTTATATTGTTTAATATAAACATGACATGGGTGTAATAATTCTATATAAAAATATTGATTGACTAATTGATTTATGATGTTGGAATGGCATTTTTGATGAACTTTTATTAAAATGAAAGTCTTTTTTGGCTATTATATTTCACTTTATTCCACTATTAATGCACTAAGCTAAGGTGATGCCCAGATAATTCCTTAGCATCCAGAAATCAATTAAACAAAAGTCATATAATCCTTCATTTAAAAGATTTGGAAGATGTATAGTGGGTACAAGACATGCATAATTGTTTACACAGGCATGGATTCACACTTGTGAGGCCCACACCAGAAATGTCACGAGGCTTTGCTGTATGTAGGCAGAAAGATGTTGTATAAAATGTGAAAGCAACCTGTGTTACACCGCCAATAGGTACTGTCCATATGTAACATGTAAGCTGTCATATATCATAAAGTAACTGGCAGATCTGACAGATAGAGCATGACTGGCCTTGGTGTAATTAACCTACATTTAAGAGGTTTGGGAATGTTATGTCATGTTTTGTTAATGAAGACCTACAGAAGCTTCAATGATGCTCTCTAATAGGCATATGGTGACATACGATGAGTTTCTTTTAAAATGCTTTTGATAGGATCTGATTCAAAGATCATTTTAATTCAGTTTGCCTGGCAGAGGAATCAGTAATGCAAGTGGATTTAAAGTTGAGTCTAACATGAACTGCCCATTAGAGTGACAGTCCAAATTATAATTCACATAGTAAGCATATCATATTATTCAGCAACAGATATTTTACTAGCACAGTCAGAAGTCAGCCTTACTCTTCTGACAATAAGCTCTGCTTCCTATGAAGAGGACATTGACACCATTACAGTAACTTGTAGATTCCAGCAGAGTCCATGCTTTAACGCCCTTAGTGTTAGACCCGAGCATCACTCAGGCTGTGATAACAGTGTCAAAAGCGTTAGTTCTGAGTGTCATTTGGACAAATTAGATGTGTCTTGCATAAGTGTAATGGTCGGTTTGTACTTCACGCTAGGAATGCGTACATACATCAAGGCTGACACACGTGCCCAGCGTTCATTTGACACATCCTCATGTGATGCATGCGTAAGTTGCAGTATCATTAAACAATCGCGAGTGTGCAGTGTGATCAAGTTGGAACGTAACATCAGAGTCTCCATTTACTATCAACATGTGACAGACAGCAAGCTGCTTTGCAGATCCTACAGGATCAATGCACTTACTTCAATGTTTGATGAATGGTTTGATGCAGTGAAGCAAATCATCAAACTTAAATGCTTACACACAGATGTATTTGTGGTGCTTTTCTTCATCTATTTCTCGCATTGGCAATACAAGCGTCACATACTGCACATTATAATGATGCAATACATTTTGAAGGTCTCATATACCATCGTCTGTGCCATCTTTTTTTTTTCAGCATCAAAATGTACACAGTGAAGAAAAAAATGTCTATTTTGTGATTAAAGTGGAAATTTCAACTTTAATCTTCTAATTTATTTTGTCATTAAACCAGAACGTCATAAATGTCATCTTAGTCAGTTTTAATCACTATATTTAAAATTAATCGCTACATGCTTCTGGGGCTTCCTCCTGTGCTGACAGCAGCAGCAGGCAGTAATTACTACATAGAACACATTAAATTTATGATATTCTGCACATTTGCACATTTTGAATCCTTAGATTTATACTTGATATCACTTTCATCAGGAAATGTAATAAAGTATGTATGTTACATTTTACAAATAGTTAAATTCATTTAAAAAATGAATACTCTTAATAATTACACATGTGGGGGCAGCACAGTGGTGGAGCAGTAACACTGCTGCCTCGCAGGAAGTCACGTCCCAGGTGTTCCCTGCCTGGAGTTTGCATGTTTTCCTCTTGGGTTTCCACAGTGTGCTCCAATTTCTTTCTATGGACATGCAGGTTTTGGGATTTGGTGATGCTAAAATGACACTAGTGTATGTGAGTGCTTGTGTTCACCTTGCGATGAGCTGATGCCTCTCCCACAGATAGTTTCTGTCTTGCGTCCTGCTTGCTGGAATGGGTGTGTCCCTGGATTGATGGAAGTAATCATTACACATCCATCCTTTTCAGAGATATTGTGGCAAGGTGTCCTGGGAATTTAATGGATGTTTCGGGCAATTCACAACCCAGAGAAGCCAAGTGTTGTTTTCTCACCATGATGATATCTTGCACTGCCACCTGCTGGAATATTCCAGATTTACATAAAGCAGCGTCCACAGGCACACGAGTTGCGTCGCGTGACGTATAAACCAGGCCTTACACAGAGGATTCCTCTGTCCTCTGTCTATAAAAGTACTAATTACTCGGACAACTGTATAGACGTGTCTTACGTAAGCAACAGGCAGTGGTGTAGTCGCATCTTCTCCTTGCCTCATAATGGTGTCTCGTAAGAAAGGTTTATCAGCAACCAAGGTGTTGCATGCTTTTGACAGTTATATGAGCAGTGATGTTGAGGAGCATCTCATCACCAGTGATGACGAAATGAATCTGTCTTCAGGTGGTGAAACTGAAATTGACAGTGAAACCGAACGTGATTCTGATGAATCCAAAAGTGACATTTGCATTTTGAGTTTCTGTTGACCCTGCTTCAAATAAATCAACAGCACCTTGTTTTGATTTTGTGGGGCAGCCAGGAATAAAAGTGAACATTAACAGCCAAGATCAACTTACTTATGTGAAGTTATACCTTGATGATGACATAATTGAAAGAATTGTTGTTGAGATGAACTGTTATGCTGAATAGTTTCAGGTAAATGAACATACACCAAAACAGTTCTCCCGTTCAAAGATATACTGCACAAAAGAAATATTTTGATATTTTTTAGTATATATGGTATTACCATCATCATCAGCATTATTATTCATTTCATATTATTATTATTGTTGTTGTTATTATTATGATAATAAGTAAAAATAGCACTAGACTGTGGGACGGCTAACCAAGATAATCAGCTCTACTAACCGTCTTGAATGGCTTGAAAGCTTGTAACTAGTCTAAGCTACAGTCCTCTTATATTTGGCTTTTTTCTGTGTACAATATTGCCCCTTTATTAGACCTCAGTAGTTGGCTATTCAGACTTACACTTGAACAGAGTGTTGGAGTCAGAAAGGGGTTTCATCCTTTAGTAAAGCATACTGTAACAAGTGTAGTTATGTGTATTTTGTTCAGACATGGAAAGGTAAAGACACCAATGACTTTAATTTAAGCTAGAGAGCAATGCTTTGTACACATTGCTTGCACATACTGTATTAATACTGACATATTGATGAATGGGATTTGCATTATTTGTAGAGCACTCGTATTGATTACAAATATGTCTAGTTTATTGGACAGCATGCGTATGCTCCTTTTTTATTGGTATTTTCAGTATAATAGGTCATGCTCTTTAAGCACAGAACTTTAAGCAGCTCATTACTTGCCACCCTTATCTTTAAAAAGCACAGTTCCTGAGTTACAGATTGGTTTTATAGTCTATTTAAATCAGATATGATGTCTCCAGTCTGGAGCCACTTGTATAAAAATGTATTATTATTCTTAAGATTTGCATTTTTCCCATGAAAATATGAGATTTGTTCATTTTATTCTAGAATAACATTTTCTATCTAATTTACAGTGCACAATCTTATCTAGTGAATGCACCTATACAAAAAGATTTATAACGTCTTTTTATTCAATTTGAAGATTCATTATTGACATGTTTCATTTTTTACACAGAATCTGATTTAATATTCAGTGTTTAGTGCCGATTTGCTTCAATGGTCCAAAGGGCAACAGCCTTACAGGGAAAATGGAAAATGAACAATGTTTTTATTTTAGGTAGAAATCTTTTTAGACTTAAATTGTAATAAATCTGCGAAGAGTGAATTTTGCCTCTTAAGTTCACAAAAACTTTTTTTTTCCTTTGGCTTATGAAAAATTCCCACAATAACTTTCTACCTTTCAAATTCTCAAATACTCTGACACATCTTTATTACTTATATGAATTTTTGCTGTTCTCTTGCTTTGTTTTTCGGTACTGAGTGTTAAGAAATTATCATCCATCCATCTAACCATTCTTTTATTTTAAAAATTTTTTATCAATCCATTATGGAATCCATTCAATGCAGTGCAGGGTTGGGGGAGCCAGAGCCCATACTAACAGCACTGGGTGCAAAGTCGTAAACAACAGTTCATATGGTGCCATTCCATCAAAGGGCACATTCACGTACACTCAGGTGTAGAATGGCTCTACCAGGTTATACTTGAGCAAATGCAAGCTGCCAATCAATCTAACACACAAATTTTGGGATGGCACAATAAATTGGAATGCCTAGAGAAAGTTCACATGAGTACAGAGAGAGTCTACAAAATCCAAACAATATATGACCTGGCTAGGTATTGACCCCTTTAAGTGGAGTGTCATGGCACCAATGCTAATCACTTCACCATCAAACATTTTTGAAAAAAGTGGTGGTTGAGGAAAAATTGAAGGAGCTGAATCTTTTTAGTTTAAGCAAAATGAGATTAAGTGGTGACATGGCTGAAATGTGTAAAATTAGGAAAGGAATAAGTACAGTGGGCGGCACGGTGGCACAGTGGTAGCGCTGCTGCCTCGCAGTAAGGAGACCTGGGTTCATTTCCCGGGTTCTCCCTGCGTGGAGTTTGCATGTTCTCCCCGTGTCTGCGTGGATTTCCTCCGGGTGCTCCAGTTTCCTCCCACAGTCCAAAGACATGCAGGTTAAGTGCATTGGTGATTCTAAATTGTCGTTAGTGTGTGCTTGGTGTGTGTGTGTACACCCTGCGGTGAGCTGGCGCCCTGCACAGGGTTTGTTTCCTGCCTTGCACCCTATATTGGCTGGGACTGGCTCCAGAAGACCCCCGTGACCCTGTAGTTAGGATATAGTGGGTTGGATGATGGATGGATGAATAAGTACAGTTGATCCAGGCTGTTACTTTAAAATGAGTTTAACTAGAATACAGAGACACATGTGGCACCTTGTTAAAGGGAAACTATCGCACAAATGTTTGGAAGTGTTCTTCACACAGAGAACTATAGACACATGGAATAAGGTATCAACTAGTGTGGTAAACGGTAGAATCCTAGAGGAGGAGGAGAGGTTAAGAGCACACACTGATATAGCACATTGCTGCACTCACCACATGACAAATCAACGAAGGATGCCAGATTAGGACCCAAGTGCAGCCATGCAATGGGTGACACCTCAGCACCTCACTAGTTCAGATGGAATGGAACAGTGGGAGGTTTTTTTTATGGTGGCTGGAGTGCCAATTCGGATCATATGACATTGAAAACTTAACTTGATGTTGTTTTGGAGGTTTTTTCTATTTATATCAATTTTCTTTTCATTCTAACAAAGAAAGGCGCATTGGTCATTTATATTTCCAAATCATTTATTTATCTATTTTGCTGTCACTATCAGGATCATCAGTGTGCAATATACTTTTTTTATGTTTGAATTTTGCTTATTTTTCTTCCATTTTATTTTTTTTTATTAAAGGTTTTGAAGTCTGGGAAATTCTAATTTAATACTAGCTTTTACTTTCAGTCTCATTTTGAACAAGCTTAATATTTTTTATGTTTCTCCATGCCACCATTTTGTGAAAGTCACTGTTTACCTTAACTGTGCCAATGTGGAACAGCAGTCTCAGCACGTGATGTCATTGGGTACACAGGATAATGTGCCACATACCTCCTGGTCATCCAAGATTTTGGATTCTTAAAAATAAAGAAGTGTTTGTTGCAGTGGTTAGGGATAAGAATTTAACATATTTAGGCAAAAGACCTTAGCGCAGGCATGTCAAACACGCGGCCCCCGGGCTGCATGCGGCCCGCATGACAGATCCTAGTTAGCACTAAACTTGTACAAAATGATTACTATCGTTTGTGATTGAATCATTCTGCATCTTCTGCTTTACTTATTGACTTTTCTAACTTCTGCCTTCTGACAAAAGCATGTTTTCCCATGGCATTAGGGTACCAGAAACGTCATCTGCTAGTATAATTGCAGCCGCGATGTTGCAACTGAAGTGCTAGGCTGCAGTCCGCGGCCCGGTAGAACTGCCAGCAACAGAGACTCACTCAGTCAAGGGCTACAGCAAAAAGGCTGCCTCCTTCACTGAGGACACTTTTCAGAACACTAGGCGGGTGGGGCTTTGCAGTGGCGCAGAGTATTACAACAAAGTATTTTTATGTTTCTGACAGTTTCCCCATATGACATGAGTCCATAGAAATCTTGTTACTACGAAGTACATTCAGCAGCAGATACTTTCATTACAACGAAGTGACTTTGAAATGCTTGAATGAATCATCCACAAAGCAGTTAGTTCTGTGGTCGCAGCTCAGTTGTGTACATTTGCACAACGATCCCCGAACAGAAACACTGTAAAAAAAGTTCTTTCTTCGAACTTTCCTCGTACTGTTTTTTTGCTGTTTTTGTTTTGTGTGCTTTTAAGTGATACCTTTTCCTTATTGCTTGTCAACATTTGAAAAACATCCATTGGAATTTAACTAATAGTCACCCTTCTATAGAAACGGTAGACATGAAAAAACGATAATAGTTTTAATGTTTGTAATGTGCAATCTGTTGGAATGACAAATGCAATGCATATGTTTATGTTATATGCAAAAAAGAAGAAAAATCTCTGGTTGCAAACGTATGCGAACTGCTGCATTTGAAGACGCCGAAAAAGCTGTTTTTATTTGGTTCGGTGATGCTCCTTCAAGAAACATTCCTATTAATGCGGCACTCATTCAACAAAATATGAGGATTTTAAACTCTCTTGGGACCCGGACAAACAATCTCACACCGACTCGGCAATAGCGCTTCAGGACACACTTCAGTGTGTCGTTCCCATTGGATGGGGGGAGGGATCGGATCCCAGATCCCAAAACAGTTCAGAAACCTCACAATATGAAGAAGAAGAAAAGGATGATTTGGCTTCTGATTGATAACTATGCTGCCCACAACATGCTTCCGCATTTAGATAATGTTCGAGTTGAATTCCTCCTACCCAATTGCACGGCAGTGCTTCAGCCATTGGATTTGGGCATCATTCGCACCCTGAAAGTGTATTATCGCAAGTAAATGCTGAGAAAAATTCTCGTCAGCATTACTTGTAGACAGGAGAAGATTAAAATAACGCGAAAGAAGCTATTGAAGCTGCATCCATTTCCAACATCCTATCTTTATGATGCATGTTTTCTGCAGTGACAGCAACCAAAACGAGATTATGCAGTAGACTGAACATAAGCAACACATTTCGCATGTCACTGTCTTCCATTGTCCCCAGATGGGATCATCTGGTTGCAGGAAAATAAGCTCAGGGCCCTCACTGATTCTGCATTATGGTAAGCTGTATAATTTCTATTACTAAATTATAACTTAATAATAATAGGAATGTAATGTAAATTGTGTATAAAACTGCCCTAAGAACCCGCTCATAATCACCCCACAAACTCCAACCTCCAACAACCCACCGGTCACTGGAAATATTTGCTTCTAGTAAAGCAGTTCTTGGTGTCAAAAAGGTTGCGGACCACTGGGCTACACTACTGGCTGGGCTGCTGAGACTTGCCACTGGGCAGAACTGACCATCACAAGTAGTAATAGCTCGTATATTTTCACGTTTTTTGCTATAGTTTGATGTAATTTTGTGTTAGCATTGTAACGAACAGTTAGTGCAGTTTACAGCTGAAGATCTGAAGGGAATGCGAGAAGTTGATGAGTTGTTTATTAACACATTTTTGTGATTTTGAGTTTGTATAATAAGTGTAGGTCAGGGGGCTTCTTGCATATCGGCTTATTTTACAATATAAACTTTGAAGTAAACTTAGTAAAGTAAAATTTGATGTTTGGAGGATTTGTTTTCCAACTTGTATTACTGAGCAATGAATTCAGGGAGCATTTTCGCGATTTCAGTTCACATGAACAGGACTTTATGCTCTTTACATCACCATACACTTATAACGTTGGGAATGAGCCTGAGAATATCCAAATGGAACTGTTTGAACTGCAGCCAGATTCTATTCTGATTGCAAAATACAACGAAGTTGGTGTGCCAGGCTTGTATGCTTACCTGCCACCCTTGTATGTGCAGATCCATAAGTTCTGTCTATGTTCGGAAGCACTTACCTTTGTAAGAAATTGTTTTCGTTAATGAAAGCTACCAAAACCCAACACTGCTCAAGACTTACTGTTGAGCACCTTTCATCCCTCATAAAAGTTGCAGCTGCACAAGATTTCAAACCTGATATTGACAAACTGGTTACTAACAAGAGATGCCAAGTGTCGGGACAAAAGAAATAGATCTCCAACCTGATCCAACCTGTGAATGTTGCAACCAAGTCCCAGCCTCACTGGGTCACATGTTCTGGGCCTGCACCAAATTAACATTATTCTGGACCAAAATTTTTAATTACCTTTCAGACAGCCTTGGACTCACAATCCCTCCTAACCCATTAACAGCTGTGTTTGGTGTACCTCCAGATGGGCTTAAAGTGGAGAAGGACAAACAAACTGTGATTGCATTCACTACACTTTTGGCACGCAGACTCATTCTGATAAACTGGAAGAACCCAAACTCTCCTCTTTTATAAGTCAATGGAAAACCGATGTGTTATACTATTTGAAATTGGAAAAAATCAAATACTCAGTTAGAGGATCCATACAGATTTTTTTCAAAACATGGCAGGATCTAATCAGTAATATTTTAAAATAAGCTCATAAAGTACAAAGAAATTATTAATTTAGGTATGTTTACAAGCCTTAAATTTCACGGCGCTTGGCTTGCTCTCTCTCTCAGAGGTGGGGATCGATCTGTTCTTAACTCAATTTTTCTTGTTGTAAAATTTTGATTGCTTTGTATGGATTGCAATAAAATTAATGAAAAAAAAAAGAAATAGATCTCAGACTGTAAGACTCCTATATAAGCAATGAATATAATATAATAATATAAAGATCTACCTAAGAGGCTAAGACACTAATTGTATGCTTTTGTATGGAGAGTGTATGGAAATAAATTGCTTTTCTTTAAATTTTAAGTGTTATATTTTTTAAAGTTTTCAGTTTTGGAAAGAAAGCTACAGTAACTTTGTATAATAGTATAATAGTATTTGTTACAGTGCGGCCCACTGACGCACGTATGGCAGTCGAAGCGGCCCAAAGCTGCATTAGCGCATTATTGTGAATTTTCATGTTTTAACTACATTTCATCTGCTTATTCTTGGTTTCTGTTTGATTTCCCTGTATTTTTTGCCTTTTGCTTGTTCCTACAGTATATGTGTTTTTTGCCACTCCCAAAACAATTTTCTCTCTGCTATACTTCATTCTTAGCAGAAAACTGCCTTTGCCTCGTAAAGATGATATTGCTTATACAATTAAAAACTGTTGTCTTTACCTACAGGATATTCCATGATACTGCTTCCCAATACCCTCAGTCTCTGCTCTACTCGTTTGTCTATTAAGGAAGGCTCTTTTCATTTTCCTCCTGCCAGTTGTCCTGTAAATGAGCTATATTTCTACATTCTCCCTCCCATCCTGTGGAATGAGCTTCTCATGAACACTAGAACACAAGTTGTGATGTGAACAGGCCATTCAGCCTAACAAGCTCACACATGTTATTCACCTAGATTGTTCAAAATAACTTCAGGTTGAGATTTGAAGGTCCTTCTCTCCACCACACCACTTGGTAATTTATTCCATCTGTCTGTGGTTCTCTGTGCATCCAAACTGCATCCACTTTGAGTATATAACTAGGAGTCACATGGGATAATTACACATTTCCCTCATATCATTTTTCACATTTCCAAATCTCAGATTGTTTCTCAAACGTACCACAAGATAACATAATCCTGGAAGTCAAAAACCATGCAGCATAATCAGAATAAGAATAGTAGCATGGCATTAAAGTAAACACAAAACATTAAACAAATGTCTATGCTGGCTTCAAACCTTAGCAAGCCTCAACTCCATTTTCACAGTCTATAAACATTTGTTTTTCTCTTTTCCTTGCATCTGGGAGTTCTTCACTGATTCTGGGTATTGTATGCTTGTTTTGCTGGTTCAGTGCACATTGGCTAATAACTCTCACTGACATGAGAGCCAACCATAAAACTTGCAACACTAAGAAAACCAAAATACCTTAATTTTGTTGTACCTGGTCACAGAGAGCTGTAGGGGATACAAAGATTGCTATGACTGAATTAATGAGGGATATTGTAGCTTCCAAGCAATGGCAACAAGTGTGTACTGCAACGGTGCACAATTCTCAGTGATTTTATTATGATTGCATATATGAAGGCTACAACCAAAAATCATTCACAAGTCATATTATGTGACATTAGCTTCATTGTAGTTTATCTTACACTGTTAGTGTTCCTGGAGTCTTTTCAGCAATTATAGTTTTATACTTGCATTTACATTTATTTGTTTAGCAGACCCTTTTATCCAAACCAATTTACAACAGACATCAACATAATCTGGAGGACTGTTTGGAACAAGTGTTACAAGGTTGAAAAGTTGATCATCACAAGTGAAGAGCTCAGAACAAAATGCAAGATAGTTACAATTACTAGGATACAAAACATAATCAGTGTGACAAAAATTTGCCAAACAAGAGAGTTTCTATATTCACCTTTAACAAAAGAGGGAGTCAGAATTTTAAATGGAGGTGGTCAAGTCATTTCACTAGCTAGGAGCTACATGTGAAAAGAGACTGGATTGGGATTTGATGGCACATAGAGGTGGCATCTCCAAGCATTGTTCATTACAAGATACAAGAACAAGAAGTTTATTGCCATGTATATACACAGTAAAAACACATGTTAAAACCATGTACAGTAATCCCTCGCTATATCGCGCTTCGACTTTCGCGGTTTCACTCTAGCGCGGATTTTAAATGTAAGCATATCTAAATATATATCACGGATTTTTCGCTGGTTCGCCGCTTTCTGCAGACAATGGGTCTTTTAATTTATGGTACGTGCTTCCTCAGTTTGTTTGCCCAGTTGATTTCATACAAGGGACACTATTGGCGGATGGCTTAGAAGCTACCCAATCAGAGCATGTATTACATATTAACTAAAACTCCTCAATGATATAAGATATGCTTCCCACACGGTGCTTGTTTGCTTCTCTCTATCTTTCTCACTCTCTCTGCCTGACAGAGGGGGTGTGAGCAGAGGGGCTGTTTGCACAGAGGACACGGACGCTCCTCTACAAAATGCTGCTTTATTGCGGTGCTTCTGTATACTTAAAAGCACGTATTGATTTTTTAAAATTGTTTGCTTTTCTTAGTGAGCGCTCTCTCTGACATTCTCTGCTCCTGATGGCGCTCCTTTGAAGATAAGATATGTTTGCATTCTTTTAATTGTGAGAAAGAACTGTCATCTCTGTCTTGTAATGGAGCACAGTTTAAACGTTTGACTAAAAGGTGTTATTTCATGTCTAGAGGGCTCTAATAATGTTAATGGGGTGGGAGAGTTTATAAAGGCTTAAAATATACAAAAATAACCATACAAACATATGGTTTCTACTTCGCGGATTTTCACCTATCGCGGGGGGTTCTGGAACGCAACCCCGGCGATCGAGCAGGGATTACTGTAACGAAATTCTTACTTTGCTTGCTCACCTTCATATACAAAGACAGAAAGACAAAAGAAGTATAAAAACAAATAACAATTACAATTATAAGATTACAAAATAAGGTGTACAGGGCCTGATGACATACTGCAGCAGTCAGTACCATTTATGAGGCTATGAGTTATGGCTTGGAATGACTTTAACTTTTAGCATTGTTGAAGAGACTGATTTCTTGTGGAAAAAATCTATGCATCAGACCTAAGTGAGTGGGAGTAGCATGGAACCGAACAAGTGCCTCCATATACATAGATGCTGGCCTGTTGACTACTCTGTAGGCAAGCATCAAGGATTTGAACTTAATATGTGTTGCTACAGGGAGCCAGTTTAGTGATCTGAAAAGAAAATGGATATGTGCCTCACTTGGTTGAACAGCAGAGCATTTTGAATCATCTGTAGCGACTTGGCGACACATGCAAATACTCTTACCACTAGAGCAGTCCAAACGTGACAACACCAAAGCTTGGACCAGGAGTTGTGCTGCAGACACCATGCTACATACTCAGTTGTACAGGGTGGTCTAGATCTAATTATGCAGATCCAGATCGTCTAGATGACTTTGATTTATGCGGGGACAATTCCAGTTTGGCGCAAAGACGATTCTTCATGTTGTCAGTTCACACACTTCTCAATGTTCCGGGATTTTTCAGGTGATTTTCTATGTAATAAACTTAATAACTTATAGCATAATGAAAACTGTATAATTAGATCTGGACCACCCTATATGTTTCTTGTGCAATACTTTTTGCCATATACCATTCTCTGCTGCTTGTTATGTTTTATATTTATAATAATTTCAGTATGTCACTTTGGTTAAAGGTGTCTGATGAAAAGAAAATAACAATAATAATCTGTATTTTCAAATGAATCTCCTCACTCACTATAGTACACTGCCTTTACCGCACTGTCTGAAAGGAGCATTTTGGGATTTTTAGCATATGTCGCTGTGAAGGTTACTGCCAGTCTCACCTTGGTTTAATCAGTTTCAGTATCTCACTTTTTATGACTCCATATAGAATTAATATACAGTATCTTGAAAGAAATACTCCATGGCTAAAACACAAAAAAAAAAAAAAATCAGTAAAGCACTTGTTTGAAAAGGAAGTCTCACGCTCTGTATGGCCTTTTGGCACAGTCTTAGTATGCAAGTTTAAGATTCAATCACTTGTACAGTGTTTAAAACCAGGCATTCATTCCCTTCCAGCAAGGCACTTTTATAATATTCACTATATGTTACAACTACTTCCCATCCACAGATCTGTTTGTACGCTTGATTTAGCAATGATTAATAACACAAATCCAGATATGAAAAGCTGCATTCAGAAATATCACTTTTTAAATTTGGCTTTTAAAACTCTTAACATAAAATCAGCATTACTCTTCTTAATAATATGTGACACAGAGCCTATTTCTCTGACCTCAGAATAATATATTCACTTATTAGTTTGCTTCCCTAAGGCGTTCTTTGTTTTCTGGCTAATGCACAATAATCCATTTTATTTATGCATTTCTTAAAGGAAGGCAAAGGAAATGTGAGCTAAATGGTTAAGAAATTAAGCGTATCATGTCATAACAGTCAATATTATGGCAACTGTTTTTGTGTAGAATTTAAGATTACAGACTGCGATTCTATATGTGGTATGTTGTCTTCAAGTATAACAAAAGAGCTTTTACGCACAAGGCTCTTCCATCTTTTGGTTATTCAGTTCTTGCATTTCTTGGAGTTGTAGTGCCATCTGGTGGATCATTCATAACTAAGTTTCAGTTTCTCCTGTATTGTAACAATGTCATTCTTAGTAAACCATCCTGTCAGCTTTTTCACTGTTACTCGAAGCAATTTTTAATTTTGACCTCATTATATGATAACATTTTCAAAAAGTATTGCAATTTCAATTAATTAAACATTGTCAAATAATTATACAAATCATAAACATTAACTCATGCTCATATCAATTTTAGCATCATAGGAAGCTGGCACATATCCCATCAAAGTACACACCAATCCAGACTGGAGTGCTCGTCCATCACAGGACACACTCACTCACACAGGACCATCTCACAGTCAGCAGACAGCCTGGCTTGCCCATCTTTGGGATGTGGGAGGTAAAAACAAAGCATTTGAAGAAATCCTTTATGGATTTGAGGAGATAACACAAAAAGTGTTTCAGCCAAGATTTGAAAAGATATCCCCTACACTACTGCATCATCCAGCGCAAACGTGTTAAAGAAAATGTCTTTGACCTGTATGTTCAGTTTGAGCAGTGCACTATTAATTTAGCATACAGTTGATTCAGAAAGTATTCAGAACCCTTCACTTTTTCACATTTTGTTATGTTGCAACTGTGTGCTAACATCTGTTAAATAATTTTTTTCCCACATCAAACAACACTCAATACTCCAGAATGACAAAGCAAAAGACTATGTCTTTGTTTAGTGATCCAGATGCTGTCATGCTTTGACTGTCATTTACTTTTTCTTAAATGGTTCCTTGCGCTCTAAATATAATGAATTGTGTATCATTTTGGGGGCTTATTAGACCCAGGAATCCAATAATCACATTTTTTTTATTTCAACACGTCTTTTTATTTGTGTTATCCAGTGGCAACAATTAGTTTTTTCTATGGGCACTGCCATTTTGGGACTTTATTTGTTGACATGTGCTATATGATTGTAGGGAGTGACATTAGGAGTCATGGATGGCGTATCATAAAAATAATTCCCTTTGACTTCTTCATTGTCCAAGTTTGAATTCACTAAAATGACTAAGCATTCTGTTTGTTTGTTCATTTGGTTTAGAAATTTTTTCTGTCTCTGACTATGATTGGCATCTCTCATGCTGACTCAGTTAAGTGTGTTATTCTGGCTTTATTCTGCACTAGTGGCAGACTATAGTTCAACCTGAACATTGGCGTGGGAACATACAGGTCAAGGTTCAGATGATTTTATATCACATAAATCACTGTTAGAAAGCATTTTCTCAAAAAAAATGCATAAATCAATGACTTCATAAGATGTGTCTTTAGAACCATAACATTCAATGGTTTAGGATTGGTTACTTTTCCCAAGTAAGTGAGAACCTCACTTCTTTTCTGTAACTCTGAACCAACTTTAAAAGCTATAGCAATTACAATATCTAAATTTTCACATAAATCATGATTCATGGATTTTAATTCCTCAAAGAAAATGATATTTTTAAATACTGTTGTTATGTTCTTTTTATTTTGCATCTGGAACTGCCGAATGTTTTAAAACATTTAGCAGTTGATTTATCTGTTTAAAGGATGTTTGACTTTGTTTCCCATGCTGCTCTGCAGTGGCTCAGTACAGTATAGTATAATATAGTATAGTATAGTGTCTATGACATTTTATTTACTTTTAGGATGTAGAATAGGTTTAGGCTTAGATTAGAGTGGCTCAGTATGGTATAGTATAGTATAGTATGGTATGGAATGGTATAGTATAGTATAGTATAGTATAGTATAGTATAGTATGGTATAGTATAGTATAGTATAGTATAGTATAGTATAGTGTTCCAGACATTTTATTTACTTTTAGGTTGTAGTATAGGTTTAGGCTTAGGTTAGAGTGGCTCAGTATAGTATAGTATAGTATAGTATAGTATAGTATAGTATAGTATAGTATGGTATGGTATGGTATGGTATGGTATAGTATAGTATAGTATTGTATAGTATAGTGTTCCTGACATTTTATTTACTTTAAGGTTGTAAAATAGGTTTAGGCTTAGGTTAGAGTGGCTCAGTATGGTATAGTATAGTGTTCCTGACATTTTATTTACTTTTGGGTTACATTCCTCCCCATTCATTTTACTGTGTCCTTAAAACAATTGGTTTTAAAGCAGATTAAACAAGTTAGAAAAATTCACGTGCATTCAGCAACTAAGTTAACCGATATGAAATTTGGAACATTTCACAATTTTTAGTTAACTTTATCCAAGAGTCAGTTATGACATGTTTTGTTTATTAAATGTTTTTGTAAGTAGACTACTTTAAATATGTGTTTTAATAGCAGTTCCCAATTTCATATAGTTAAATATGTAACCTAAATAGGTTTGCGGTAGCTCAATAGCTTATGAATCAATCAATCAATCAACATTTATTTATATAGCACATATTTATACAAAAAAATGTAGCTCAAAGTGCTTTACAAAATGAATAGAAAAATAGAAGACACAATAAAAAATAAACATAAGTCAACATTAATTAACATAGAATGAGTAAGGTCCGATGGCCAGGGTGGACAGAACAAACAAAAAAAACACAGCAGATTTCAATTCAAGTGATGTAAAGATGGCATGAATTGATATGTAGTGTTCTAATTTCTTAAACATAACATTTTTGAAAGTATACCCAACAAAGTAGTACCTTATAACTACTAAAAGAAGAATAACTATTAATACAAAATACTAGCATAAAATCACTATCAACATTGCCCTATGAAAGGAGAAAAGCAACTGAATAAGTTCCCCTTCTAGCTACTATCCATCCATCCATTTTCTAACATGCTGAATCCGAACACAGGGGTCTGCTGGAGCCAATCCCAGCCAACACAGGGCACAAGGCAGGAACCAATCCTGGGTAAGGCGCCAACCCACCGTAGGACACGCACACAAACACACTAGGGCCAATTTAGAATCGCCAATCCACCTAACCAGCATGTCTTTGGACTGTGGGAGGAAACCCACGCAGACACAGGGAGGACATGCAAACTCCACGCAGGGAGGACCCGGGAAATGAACCCAGGTTTCCTAACTGCGAGGCAGCAGCGCTACCACTGCGTCGCCCCCTTCTAGCTACTAATATTAGTTAAATCCCAATGATTTGTTAACATTAAATAACTAGTCATTTGCAAAGAAACTGATTATTTGTATAACTTAAAGGTTTTAATCCCAGCTTGATAATACACAGAAGCAAAAGTGGCTCTTCTGGCCCTAATAAACCATGACCCACACTCAGTCTGGTGTATGTTATGTGGCTTTAATTCTTAAAGCACATGCAAGCTGTCATCCTGCCCTGTTGTTGCTGTTTGCGGCACAATCAGCCTTTTCATACACCATAAAAACTTTATATCAAAGTGCGATCCTATGTTTATATTACCTTGGTGAGGTGCACCTTTCCCATGTAACTAACCTCCTTGGCGTTAACCCCATGTTTGGCCCTGAATTCTATGCAGTTATGGTTAAACCTACGTCAGGCTCAGAGTTATGTATAATGATACGTTATATAGTGTTAAGCCTGAATATCTCTCGAGACAGTATCTGCTGCCATCTATTGGATGAAATAACACAATTGCTGCAAAAAAAAGAATACAGGTCAAATCCCATTATAGCGAATACTGCAGTAACAAAATTTTCATAATAATTAATACTTTTTGTGGGAAAAACTTTCATATAACATGTTAAACAAATTTTGTTTTAACAAAATGTACATTTCTGTATAAAGAACGTTTTTTTAACCAAAAATGGCCATTGAAAATAATAATGTAAAAAATATTTAATGCAGTGCCTCGGTGTCTCATGAACCCTGCAACAGGCTGTCTTAAAGAAACAGACAGTCTGTTGCAAAATTTCCAGTCTCGAGCAGTTTCCATGAGAGTGTAGGTACAATAACATACAGGTATAGCCGAATTTAAAGTCAGTACTCCACCTAGCTTCCTTATGGGTATTTGTGTCATGTGCGGATGCTATACTGTTCCAGTTTCATAGTGCTTTACAAAGTTTTCTTTGAGATGAACAAAAAAAGTGAGAAACAGTGTCGGTTTAAGCTGAAAGAGAAATTAACAGTCCTAGAAAAAGCTGATTCCACAATGAAGAAAAATAATGTGGAAAATGCATTCGGAATCACGCCTTTGTCTTTATCTAACACCTCATTTTCATTCTGTATTTTCAAACCTTTATTTCTATAAAATATTTACATCTAATGCCTCGTTTTCTTCCTGTATTTTCATACCTGCCTTTCTATTAAAAAGAAGTTAATCTAACGTCTTGTTTTCATTCTGTATTCATACCTGTACTTCTATTTTAAAAAATTGGGAGTGGTCTCCCCTAGACTTTCCTGTATACTCAGATATGGGGATGAATATTTGAGAAGTAAACTGCAACACAATGACTATGTTTTTATATTATGTATATTAAAGAACCATCAACAACAAATCTAATCAAATTAATAATATACTGAACAATTATTATAAAAATAAAGTTGAATAAATTGGACTCTGCAGGTGCATAAATAAAAGGTAAATAGCCCAAAAGTTGAAAGAAATCTATATTTTGTACCTAATATTTATATGCCAAATTTGGTTGACCTAAGTGAAAGCGTACTCAAGTTATCATGTTTACATACACACAGAGACACACACACGCACACACATGCACAGACATAATTCCAAAAATGGTATTTTCAGACACAGGGAGGTCTAAAATGTCAAGATTCATCAAAATCTTGGAATTAAATTTTTGGAGGATTCCAATACTTTCCCTGTACTTCATATATGAGAAAGTCAGGGAGGTCTAATACGTCAAGATTCATCAAAATCTCAACATTGAATCTTTGGAGAATTCTAATACTTTCCCTATACATCATGGGTGTTGTACCGTGTTAACCATTGTGAATGTAGTGAGAATTCAAGCAAAATGACATCTTTTATTAGCTAAAAAGATTACAATATTCAACTTTCGAGGCAACTCAGGGACTGCCTTCAGGCAAGATAAACTTTTTAGTTAGCCAATAAAAAATGTCATTTTTCCTACACTTCATATAAGAGAAAGATAAAAGTTACATCTAATGTCTCATTTTCAAATAAAATATTTTTTGCACTTTAAGAAGTGCTGTATTTTTATGCAGGTATTGTAAAGCTTGGGTCACAGAGTTGCACTAGAGACAGAATGAATGCAGTTTCAGATATCGTGATGACGATGTGAACTGGTCATCAGATGTTGACAAGGAAAGTGAAAACTGTGCATTAGCACTTTAAGATTGAACTGCAACAATATGCCTGGGGAATTCGGTCATGTGAAGCTTCCATATGGTGTGACAGTAGCTGTGTGACAAAAAGGCAAAATATTTGCGATCAAGTACAAGGACAGAAAAGATTTTAGCCCCCTAAGTATTGTTATCAATGCTGCAATTGTTAAAGCCTTGTGCTGTGATAGCATACAATAACACAAAGGGCACGTCGATTGTGTGGATCAGGCACTCACATTCTACCCTCTTGAAAAAATATTATAAGAAAAGTGGGCAAAAAAACATACTTCAAATGTCCTGAGAGTAACATTTCACACAAAGGAGGTGTAATAAATCTGCATCAGTACAGCAGTGGACATTAGACATACCATTTCTACTGTATTTATTTTGACATTTTGGTTTTTTACATATTTCTGTTACACGTAATAACATTTTTTCTTGTTGAAAAAAAAATTCAATGTTTTTGGCTAATTTTGCAGGGGGTAAATGTAACATTAAGGAGGCTACTAACAGTAGTTAAAACATTGTTTAGCTGCAGGTTGAGAAAATCGATTCTTTACAATAATAATCTGTCTATAATAGTCTTATATATGCTTACATATTTGCTTTTCCTTTCCATTAATTTCCAGGTTAGTGGCTATTGGTATGGTTCTTACCTAAAGCAGCAGGAGAACGGTGTTGCTGTGTGACCCTATCCCTGGTGTTGTATTGGGGACCCAAACAGCTGATGGATGAATAAAAGAGGAAAATCTTCAAAACATATAAGTTTGTGTAACTGCTGTCAAGGTACAATTAAAACAGTATGCTATTTCATAGTTGAATCGCATAAAATGTTTTCTCTGTTTTAAAGTAGACAAGTCTTTGGATTGGCCAGTGCTTTTCAGTTGGAGAGTTTGAAATTTCAAAACCTTTATACAGCGCAATTTGTTTGGAATATCTCAACGAAAACTGAAGTGCCTTGGCAAATGTATTTGAAGAATAAGTGTGCCAGTTTCAACAAAATTGGTAGACAGGGGGCTGAGTTGTTTCATGCAGAAAGACAGATATACATGACTACTGCAGTAGGTGCTTCTAGCGTTGTATGGCAACTCACCCAAAAACAAATGGAAAGATCATCTACTTGAGGAAAACCTTAAGTATTAAAACTATTTAAAATGAATGGATGGATTTAAAAAGTAAAGAAGACTTAAGGGATGAGTCAAATAGCAAACAGATCATGCAGAGCAGCACAAAACCATCTGTTTACTTCATAGAGTATGTCCTTTACAGTAAGGTGACCAGAATTTTTTGGGCCAATTCGGGGACATGGGGATGGGAGGAGGGGCTAGAGGAGCGTAGAATATACAGATCACGAGTAGGGACTCTAAACACTACAGAGTACAAAGCTTATCACGTGATTTCTCGCCAAAGTTGCAGGATGTGGTAAAGCATGACCTCCGTCAAAACACCGTGCATGCGCGCCAAGTTCAAATTATCGTAGTCATGCGATACATTCAAAAAAAGTGAACCAGCTGAAACCGGGGACGAAATCTTAAACCGGGGACAAAACGGGGACATGTTTCTGAGTGGGGACAGTTGTCCGAAAAAGGGGACTGTCCCCAGAAAACGGGGACGGATGGTCACCTTATTTGCAGCTGACACCAAGTACAGTGTTCATTTAGCATAAGAGTAAAATGTATTTTGACTGCTTTCAGCTCCGATCTCCTTAAAATAGTTAAAATGTATACAAAAATCAACAAAATGAAAGCAAAAATTGTTCCCATTGTCAGAGATTGGTATTGCTCATTTCAAAGTATTTCAAGTATATAAAATAAATAAGGATCGAATTGAAAGAAGCCCAGTTGCATTTCACAAATCAAATTACCTTCGTTTATAATCTTCTGGATTTCCAGAATTTCTCCTAGAGGAGGGATACAGACACTACTATTTCTTGAAGATTGAATTATGCCTACTTACCTGCTCCTGCAAGAAATTTGTTTGGGCTCTTTGAGCTGTCTTAGCAATATGAAGGCTACTTAGAGAAAGTCATTCTCTCTGTTTGGATCTCATGTTGTGATCGTAACACAAAAGTCATTGATTTTTAAGCTAAATAAAACCTCTCAAAATCTTATTTTCTCCTTTTAAGTTTCTGGGTTTGGATACAGAATTTCTGCATGTGAATTTAGACAGAAAAAGTATACTTAAAAGTCTGGGATTCGACCGGCAGCTGAGTGCATTGTGGTGTTGCTTATATGTTTTCAAATTTGTTTCTTTTTGCTTGTATTTTTGTTTTTCTAGTGACTATTATTTTACAGTCTACAAAACATAGATAGAACACAGAACATTAGAGCATACTAACTAAATAACTATAGAATTGTGTATTATGTCTAACTAAAGAAGTCATTTGGTAATCAGATTTTGTATTCAGCTTCAGCATAACTATCTTCCTCCTTTAGTCTGTAATTTAGTCCTACAGTGTAATACATGTTACAATGGCTAACACATATAAACTTAATCCTGTAATAAGTTTTACAAATAGTTTGGGGTAAAGATCCCTTTTTATATTTACACAAAAATCTGGAACAAGATTTTGCAAAATATTACAGCTAATATCTCTTTTACATACAGTTTGTGTTCTAAGGGCAGAGATATGATCAGATCAGAGCTTTGTTTTCATCTGTTTCTTCAAAA
The DNA here is from genome assembly GCF_016835505.1 of Polypterus senegalus. Taxonomy (NCBI): domain Eukaryota; kingdom Metazoa; phylum Chordata; class Cladistia; order Polypteriformes; family Polypteridae; genus Polypterus; species Polypterus senegalus. Next base: position 44,885,199 of record NC_053158.1, read on the forward strand.
TATTTATATTTAAATTAATTTATATTTCTCAGAATTGTTTTTTGTCTTTGTTATGTACTGTATTTGTCACTGCTGTGTTTTGGTAAATTGTGTTTGTTACGCTGTTACAATACTTGAATAATCTTATGCATTATTATTTGTCTTGGTGGTTATTGCTGTCTTGTTTAATGAACTGCAGAACAAGAAACCTGCTGAAAATCAGTATTTAACTGAGTCATGCCAATTAAATTGTAATGTTTATGTAATATTACTTTTAAATTGTCTAGTTTTAAAAAAAAAAAAAAAAATTTGAGTTGCCAAGGTTTTTGCTTCAATTACATGTCTCTGCAATTTGTTTCTGATTCCCACAACTCGGGAAGAAGTGCTTCCTGGCTTCTGTCCTAAATGCACTTCCCCCTAATTCCCGCTGATGTCCTCAAGCTTAAATTGAAAGAATTGGGCTTGATCTGCTTGTCTTTAAGAATTTTGAAGACCTGGATTAAGTCCCCACACAGTCTTCGCTGTTCAAGACTTAAACAGATTTCATTCTCTGGTAGACAATCCAAAACCTGTTTTTTCCATCATACAAATGTTGGAAGATATGATGTTTTCTAAATTTGCAAGATACTGCAAAATTAATTTGGGCATTTTTTTCTAGTAGGATTGACTACTTTTAATGTGCTATTCACTGACTATTCAAACCATCCTTTATGCAGAATTCAGTTAACTCAAACTGCTGCTACAAGAATTATTACACAAACCAGAAAATATGAGCTTATAACTCCAGTTCTTTAGTCCTTACACTGGCTCCCAGTTAACTTTAGGGCTGATTTTAAAATTCTCCTTTCAACTTATAAATGCTTAGATGACCAGGGCCCTGCTTACAGTACTTATCTGAACTTATCATTACTTACAAACCAGAGCACAGTTTGAGAGCTTAAGAGGCCAGCCTACTTAAGATTCCAAGGATTAATAACATAACAGTGGGAGATCAAACATTTAGTTACATGGTCCTGAGGCTGTGAACCTGTCTGCCCGTTACTATAAGACGTGCCCCTTCAGCCTCAGCTTTTAAATACAGGCTGAAACCTTATTACTTTAGTCTAACATACCCCGACTAGAGCTGCTGATTAGCTGTGGAGACTGCATTTGTGTTTATTAGTCATTTGTACAGAAATATAGTATCACAATATGTTTAAACTATTACTAGACCTCCTCTATTCTGTTTTTCTTCTCGGCATCTGGATGTGGCACTTGGTGCCACTGGTGTACTGCCAGGCGGCTCTACTGCATATGAAAAAGTCATCTCGGTTAAAGGAGCATTGGAATCATCAGATAGAAAGATTCTTTTGGCAGATTGGACAGTCACTACAGACTCCACTATAGAAAATCCAGGAGTGGGTAGGCAGCCAGTTTGCCAAAGCCTTCAGGACTATAGCTTTTTTTTTAACTTTCTCTTTTACAACTTTAATCTTCTATGTTTTCAACTGACAGTAGTTCATCAATTATTTAATGGGCAGGTACTATTGGTTAATATTTATGTTTAATCAAGTTCCTACCTTGTTCTTTTGTGTGTTTCAACAAATTTGCATTTATATATGTACCAGTTCTGTATTTAGTAATTTGTACAGTCTATACTTGTATTTAAACTGACAATTGTTCACAGCGCTCAGTGCCTGCACTCAGTGAACAGTGTTATACACAAAATAAGTTGTAAATCTAGGCATGAAATGATTTTGAATGTCTAATAAAGTAAAAATTTTGATTTTTTCAGACAACACCTAGTTTCTAAAGAAGAACTATAACATGATGGAGTGTGGAGATGTAGTGCACCAAAGTTGCTCAGTTTTCAACAAGCCAACTATTTTAAATGTTAAAGACATCTAATACTAGATATCAATCTCTGAGGTTTTCTTGCACCTAGAATTAACAGTCAGTCATTTTCCAACCCGCTATATCCTAACTACAAGGTCACGGGGGTCTTGCTGGAGCCAGTCCCAGCCAACATAGGGTGCAAGGCAGGAAACAAACCCTGTGCAGGGCGCCAGCTCACCGCAGGGTGTACACACACACACCAAGCACACACTAAGGACAATTTAGAATTGCCAATGCACTTAACCTGCATGTCTTTGGACTGTGGGAGGAAACTGGAGCACCCGGAGGAAACCCACACAGACATGGGGGGAACATGCAAACTCCACGCAGGAAGAACCCGGGAAACGAACCCTGGTCTCCTTACTGCTAGGCGGCAGCGCTAACACTGTGCCACTGTGCCGCCCACTGTACTTATTCCTTTCCTAATTTTACACTTTTCAGCCATGTCACCACTTAATCTCATTTTGCTTAAACTAAAAAGATTCAACTCCTTCATTTAATAGTTCAAAGGTTATTACTTAGGGGACATTTATCATTGTTTGGTAAAACTAGGGCTACAACCCCTTTTTTAAGTCTTCATTTCTCAGAATCTAATGAAGATACAAGTCTAAAACTTTGCACAATAGTTATTGGGTAAATGAAATAATTTTTGATAAGTGTGAAGCAAATCAGAGATGGTCAGTTAAGACCATTTAAGTATTTAAACTTTAGGTTCAGTAATGAGATTTATTAAAAAGAAAAAGATATGAAAAGCAGAAGTGCTTAAGAAATTCATTTTTGGTCATGTAAGGATTACTTGGGTAATAATAAATATATGTAATAATATACTGTATATGCACATGTACAGCATAATTTACAATATTAATTGTTTTCTTATTACATCTGGCCTGAAGAAGGGGCCTGAGTTGCCTCGAAAGCTTGCATATTTTAATCTTTGTAGTTATCCAATAAAAGGTGTAATCTTACTTGACTTCTCACAATATTAATTAATATTAATTATAATAATAAAATTAATAGCTTATTTATAAATCAATCCTACATGATTAGAATTAGAAAGTGAATTATTAGAGATGAAGGGAGATGTCCACCCTAATGATTCTGCTAAGGCTAGATACTCTTTGAAGGAGCATCAAGTTCAAAGTTATCATCGTGTGTACTCAGTATAATGAGGTACTTGCTTGCATATCTCCTACAAACAAGGCAGAGCGGGATGACAGGTCAGACAATAAATAAATCCAACAGTAGAAAATAAATACAACACTGAACATTAAACACAACAGACAATATAAAAAATGTGCCTATGACACAAAAGGATCCCTTATCAAACGCACCCATCTGTCTCTGCCAGTACATACTGTATGAGAGCAGATGTTGGCACACAATCTCACTGCTGTTCTGAACACTATCGTATAGTGGGTTTTCTGCTCAGCTTGGAAATATAGTTTTTAAAAGAGTAAGACTTCTGTTCACAGCCTTGATTGTATTGGTAGATCAAGTTCAAGTATTCTTTAAATATATTGTTGCTTATTTGTAACGTTTATAGTATCAGCAATCTTCATACCTTAATTGGTAATAGGAAAATGTCAAGAGTTTGGAATCCTGAAGAGGCCCCACTGTACTGATAAATGATCTGGTAGAGCTTTTTCTCTTTAATAGACTAGCACAGGGGTCCTCAATCCCAGTCCTGGAGAGCCGCAGTGGCTGCAGGTTTTTGTTCTGACCTGGTTGCTTAATTAGAAAGCAATTCTTGCCAATAAAGCACTAACAAGCTATGAAATTAAATTAACTCTGCTATGTCAGGTCATTCTCATATCCTAGATTTTCTTTCCCTTTCTATCATGCAAATGATTTGACGGCTAAAATGGACGAGTAATTCTCAGTCCTTCACTTTTTTCTCTTCATTTTTCTTCCAAGTATTTAATTAAACCCAATAGTGCAGATAAATACACACAGGTGTAAATGTAAATAAGCTAAATGGAGAAATGCTGCTCTTTCTTGTCATTTGCATGTTATTGATAATAAGGAGCAATTAAAATAGCTGTTTAAGACAAAATTAAGCAATAAGGGCTCAAAATCACTAAAATGAAGCAGAAGTGTTACTTTAGCAATAAGTGCTTCTTATTAAGCAACTGGGTTGGAGCAAAAACCTGCAGCCACTGCGGTTCTCCAGGACCGTGATTGAGGACCCCTGGACTAGCAGTATGGAAATTATATCATCCAGATGAAAATCCTTAACATTTTTAAAATCCCAGCAAAGTGCAGTAAAAGATGAAATGCAGACTTTTCTTAAAACTTCTAATAATTGTGCATTGACACGATGCACATTTTGGTTATGTTGCTGGTTTTTCATTTGGTCTGCAATCATGTAACCTAGCACAGCATAATAGTTTGAAACCTATTTAATTTATTTCAGAGTCCTGGTAGAGCTGACCCATATTCTGTCAGCTTTGGGATGCAAGGCAGGGATCAAACTTGGATGGGATTCCAGTCCATTACATTGCAAAATATAAGGGCCTTAAACAATACTGTGTTTTGTCATCAGACATTTGGCATAAGATTAATTATCTTTAAATCTAGAGATTCCAATTGATTTTAAATATATATAAAAAACACTTTCCTAACTAACAAATTTCTATGCCAAATGCTCCATCTTTTGAAATTCCAAAGCTCAGTAATTGCTCTATTTTGGTTTTGTGCATCATCATCCAAGTCTTCATTTCTTCTTCTAAAGCAGTGGTTCCCTAACTCTGTCCTGAGGACCCACTGTGGCTACAGGTTTTTTTTCCAGCCAACTAACATTTTCCATTGGACTCGTAGCCTAATTAAGTCAGTTATTACTTCCCTGTTTCTGTATTTTGCAATCAATGTGGAAATTACAAACTAAGTGTGGTAGATTTTTATTAAAATGTAATAAGTAGTTATATGGGGAATATGTAGTTTTTTTGTAATTGTTAGCAATATTTTCAACCTAATTCTCATGCTGCTTTTCCAGGTGTTCTGGTTATTTATTTGATTATTTTCTAATTAGCGGGTCTGACACTGAAGCCATTGCTGCTTTCCTCATCCTGGGTGTCAGCTATGCTGGTTGTTAGTTGTCACTATTAGGATTAAATGAAGGGAGCAAACTACACAGAAAAAGAGGAAATTAATAGGAAAACAACAAAAGACAGTTAAACATTTATAGCTTTAGAAATGAACAGAAATATTTCTTAATGTCTTATAAATGTAAAAACCATACTGGTGTGTGTTACTGAATGCAGAATAACAGAAGAGTAAAAAAGACCAGCTAATTAAATGAGATCAGTTGTTATCGATTATTATCACCGATTGTGAATCTGGTTGGAACAAAAACCTGCAGCCACACTGGGTCCCCAGGACCAAGTTTGTTAGTTACAGGGCACTGGAGCTGTGAAGTGGTCTGCCTGCTACTATAAGAGGTGCCCGTTGAGTCTCAGCTTTTAAACCCAGGCTGAAACCTTTGGCATTTCCAACTTTGATTTGGGGTCAATATATTGGACCAGCTCCTCCACTCTTGTCTGTTGCATACTTCCTCACCTCATTCCACTTTCTCCTTTAGATTCCCCTTCACACAGTCCATCCACTTTCTCTTTGGTTGACCACTGCTCTATCCTGATATTCTCCAAACATTGCTTACATCTCTTCTCATTGCATGTTTGTGCCACTTTAACCTGTTTCCTGTATTTTCTTAGAGATTTCTCCAGGTTTCACTGCACCTGTGATTCCCTCATTCTTGGTCTTATCCTGATCTTGTTGCTCCACACATCCATCTCAACATTCTCATTTCTCCAGCATCCAGTTTCCTTTCATGCACCTTTTTAACTGCCCAGGTGTCTGATCCTTGCAAAAGTTCTGGCCTGACAACGGTTCTATTCACTTTACCTTTTATGTAATCATCCATCCATCCATTATCCACATCCAAGATATAATCCTCCATTGTTTCACAAACATTTTAATGAGTTTTATTTTTGTATGGGCTCTTTCTGAAATAGTTGTTCTGCCTGGTGATTTAGATGTTCTTATTGATTTTGATAACAGATGTATTTATTTGACAATTTTTGAATGTATGCATCTTGTGAAATCTGCTAAAACACCAACACATGATGATGTGATGCCTTGAGTCTTGATATATCAGACTGGAAGTTTGTGAACTGTCAGTCTCAATTGACAGGGCAGTATTTTTAAGACTTTTAACTCTAGACTGTTTTCCCATATAATTTGATTCCTACTTTGCACCCAGTCCAGCATTCCTGTCCTTGACACAGAATTGCATAGCCATGTTAGAAAATGGATGAACAAAACACACCCAATATAGTGTTTGCAAGCTTTGGTTTTTCAGTGGAGAATATATAGCACAATAGGATAACAGTTACAGAATCCAAAAGAACTCATATCTTTTTATTTGAGTTATGGAAGTTATTGTAAGTGGGATAGTAAATCTGGTCTCATGGTACATGCTGTTAAAATGACTTTGTCAATGTGGCACCACTAAAAATATTGTGGTAAGGAAACAGGAACAGTGGAGAACAGCTATCATGAATATTGGCTTTAAGCCTGTAAGGAAAAAGACAGAATACATAAGATTTAAGGAAAAAGAACAAGACTGGGAAGTTAACCTTTGGTGAGAGACTTAAAAGGGTGGTAAATTTCAAATATCTCAGATCAACAATAACAGAGGATGGAGAGCTAGATCTAGAAATAAGCTATCTCAGGTTGGAAAAATGGAAAAATGAATGTTATGTTTCTAAAGAGTCAGTACAAGAATGGTTAGACATTATTGTATTGATTGTCACAGGCGGCTGGGGGTGGAGCTCAGCCGGGACACCCAAGGGGACCGGAGGAGGGCTGGTGCCTCCCCCCGACCACGAGGGGGCAACCGGCCTGGTTTTGTTGGTGACCTCGGGTAGGGGGCTTGGAAGCCCAACCCTGTAGGGGCCCGAGGCCACCGCCAGGCGGCGCCCCGGTGCCTGAAGAACTCTGGAGCCCAGAACTTCCGCCACACCAGGAAGTGCTGGGGGGAAGAAGACAGGGGACACACGGAGTGCACAGCCGGCACTTCCGCCACATTGGGGCGTGTCCGCGGAGGAATGCCGGGAAGCAGCTGGAGCCCACTTGGGGTGTGATAAAAGGGGCCGCCTCCCAACAGTCGAGAGAGGAAGTCGGGTGGAAGAGGACGGAGCTGGAGAGAGGACTGGAGGTGGCCAGAGGAAGGGCAAGAGACTGTGAGAGGCCCGGACTTTTGGGGAGTTGGTGCTGGAGGCACTGGGTTGTGGAGTTGTAAATATTGTATATAGTTGGTGTAAATAAACATGTGTGTGGTGAAACAATGATGTCCGTCTGTCTATGTCCGGGTCCCGTTCCACAGGATCAAAAACCTGGAAGTTAAAAAAGGTGAATGAAAGGAAGATGGATGCTACAGAAATGAGGATGTTGAAATGGATATGTGGAATAATAACACTTAATACTTTCAGGAATGAGAAAATCAAGGGTAGACTTAAACTCAGGTAAATCTCAAAGAAAATACAGGAAAGAAGGTTAAACTGGCAAAGGCATATCAAGAGAAGAAAGATAAACAACATGAGGAGAATAATTGTGGAAATGGAGGTGACAGGACAGAAGAGAAGAGGATGACTAAAGAGAACGTGAATGGAGTATGTGAAGGGGGATCTAAGAGAGTGGTATCGGGTGAGGAAGTGTACAACAAACAAGAGCGGAGGAGGCCAGTCCAATATACAGTAGCATACCAACATGAAAATGGGAAAAATGTTTTGAAGTTGAAGAAGTAAAGCCTGAACTAAAAACATATCAGCTAGGGCTGACCAAGTTAATGCAATATTACCACTTTCTTAGATCCCCCTTCACATTCTCCATACTTGATGTTGCCTGGTATGTCTCAATTAATATCAGGTCATTGTGATAGCCTCTGACATTGGTGTCATCTGACAAACTCAAGCAATATAGATTTAAATGTTAAGTAAATGGAGAACCTTACAACCACACATCGCCTAAACTGAAATTGCAATACCTCAAGTTTAAAACCTCTTGTGATAGTGAAAGTAAAAACATGACTTTCCATATACCTGTTCTTTCCACACCAGAGAGCTATGCTTCTTTGCAACAGTAGTAACATATGGCTGAGCACATTAGTTTTTGCACTATCAGGCATTCCTCCTCAGCGATAAATGAAGATCAAGATGATGCTCAGCTTAGTGTATTCCTGATACTGAACTGCTTTCTTTTTTAATTACTCTGGCTACCTTTAAAGAAGTAAATACTACTGGACGTTTTGTACGTATTTACTGGCTTGAATATCATTGCATTGAAGGGGAAAACCTCAAATTGTAAGTGCAAAATTTTTTTAGAAACAAAAACTTACTCTTCAGTTTAATGCAGAGGATAAAGAGATGAAGATTCCAATCTCCTTTGCAAATATGGAAATTTTAGTGCGCTGCAGGGAAAATTGGTGTGGTCCTATAACCCAGAAATTGGCTTGCAGCACCCAGTATATAGAAAATTTTATTTTCTTCAAAAACAAAATTTTTCAAGATAAGGAATTGAATTGAGCATACAGTATGATGGAAAATTGGAAGAAATTACTTTAAACAAAGTTGATGGTTTTAAACCCAAGTGTGACTCTGATATTGTATGTAAATATGGGTAATACCAAGTCAGGCTAGGGGTGACATGTAATGATCTACCTTACAGTGTTAAGCCCGAATAACTCTCAGGATATTATTCTGCTCCCGTGTAATGGATGAAATGACATTATGAGTTCTGTCACTTTGTGGTAACTTTATGGTAATCTGTATTTATGAGTGGGCCAGATCCTCTGATGAAAAATACAATGGAAAACAAAAAGCCATAACGCCACTTTTAGAACAAGGTGAAACTGAGCCATCGTTTGAATTGGGCAATAGTGATGACGATGTGAATTGGTCATCAGATGTTGATATAGAGAGTGAAACTAACAACTGTTCTATAGATTCCAACCCATGAAGTTTCAGTAATGTTCATGTTTGGTGTTGTATTCATGCTACTGCTGGCAATCCTGCACTTCCTCATTGTCCTTTTATGGGTAACCCCAGTCTAAAAACATCTGTTCTTCATGATCGTCGGGACAATTTGTCATAGACAGTCAGTACGAGAAAATAGTTGTTGAAATGAACTGCTATGCTGAGCTGTGTCAGAAAAGTCACAGTAAGCCATTTGCTTGTCACACATGTAGTCAATCTCTCACTGCAGATGACATGTGGGTGTCTCTTGAGATGGCAGGGCATAGTGGGTACACCAGTCCAGAGATGGTACTGGTCCACAAACCAGTTGTTGCAGACACCCATTTCTGGCAAAGTTTTGTTTGAGTATTGTTATTCACTCATTATGAAGTACTTGGATTTCATTAATAATTATGACTATGATGAAGCAAATCACCCAACACCAAAACCATACAAACTGTGGAATGTGTATCAGGCAATCATTAAAAATAAGCAGAAGGTGTGTATCTTCCCAATTGTGATAAAAATCTTGATGAAAGTCTTTATGGGGTACGAGAAAAGATTGTCGAGGATGTAGTATGTTGCATCCAAATGGGTATGGTTAATTATCAAGTTCTACATGCTATGTGAAGCAAGCTCGTGGTACGTCTGGAATTCAATACTTTACACCAGCAGAGGGACCAAGTAGGATGGCAAGTATGTTCAATACAGCGTTGCTACATCATCAGTGTCATCACTGGCAGACTCTTTGCTTGACCAAGGTTACTGTATAATGATAGTCAGACTCTATACCTCATATAAACTGCTTGAGATTTTACTTCAAAGGAAAACTGATGTATATGGCATTGTACAATCAAAACATGAATGTGTCAAGCTGCGGCGGGGTGAAGTAGGTGCACGGCAGAAAGGTAAAGTGATTGCAATTAAATGGAAAGTAGGACAAGAAAAACATCTGCTTCCTAAGCAATGCTCACAATGCCATAACTGTCAATGTTTGTGTCGGGGGGAAAGTGACAGTCATTTTACTTGGTAGGCTACAATAACACAATGGGTGGTATCGAACAGCCAGTCAGGCACTGATATTTTACTCTGACATATGCAAGTAACAGAAAAAAAATTACTAAAAATTCTTTGAACATCTGCTGGAACGGTGCCTGGTGCACTGGTGACTGTTTCAAAACAAATCACACCAAGGACGTATACTAAATCTGCATCAATACAGCAGTAGACACTAGACATACCTTTCCTACTGTGAGTAAGTTGATGTTTTAGTATTTACATATTTTTATTACATGTAATCACATTTTTTGTTGTTGAGAAAAAAAATCAAAGCTTTTGGCCCATTTTTTCGGTGTAAACAATATGCTAAGGAGGTTAAAAAACAAGTTTAATTACTTATATTATAATTATATATCAGCTAATAAAATATAAAGCCTATGTAGAAGAGATCTGTTTCTTTAGCCTAATGAGCTTAATGTTTGCTGTTAACTATGGGCCAGGAGAGGTCCGACAGTAACACATTATATACTGTATGGCTGAGCATGTGCTCAAGGACAAGTCAGCAGCCCTAACCTTCTCATTTTACATTGAGGCAATGGAAATTTCCTGTTAGCTTTCATAATCAAACTTTTTAATTTTCCCCTACAGTTCATAGCCAAACTACATTACATCAATTAATTTTAGATCTGTATTTACAAAATGACACTAATACTACATGCTGCTCAAAACAAGTGTATCAAATCTAAAAATAAATAAAAATGCAGCACAACCATGGCATCCATGCTGAAGTGCTTTGTCATATCTCTGTCTACCTATTTTGAAGGATGACATTTTAAATGTTTTTTCTTTATACATAGTGTGACCAGGTATCCAGTCAGAGCAGTCACACTGATATTTGTGTGTATCCCATGTAATTCCTCAAAAATACTTTTTTGTGCTGAATTTTATATAAACTGAATTTCTCAGTGCAGTAATGTATGCAGACATTGCAATGTGTATGTTATTGCATGCAGCATTGAGCTAGTGTGGTAAAATTAGATTTATTGTTTTGAACTGTTATGTACTGTTTTAATCTTTGAGAGGAAATAAGCCTAGTTGGCTAAGGGCTGTGAGATTTAGATAAGATGACCAACTGTTTTATGTTTACAAAAGGATGTACCAATTGTCTCATTTTTTCCTTTTATTTCTTCACAAAGTCAGCTTGAGTTATAAAACTAATCTTTTAACTACATAATCAAGATTTGACTTTTATAGGCTACTTTCTGTATTAATTGGCTGTCAAAGTGTTTTGGAAATACAAAAAAGCTTCATCTGAGTAGATGTGTGAAATTCTTCTTTTAAAGAATGGGAATGATCCTAGAGCAGGGGTTTAGCTCATAGGTACATCATTGCACTGTTCAGTATTAAAAACTTATATGGTTTTAACGAAAATTTCTTTTTTGATTTTCTTTTGTGATAAGAGTGAAGAGATAAGAAATTTTTTTCCCATTACCTGAAGATCTGTAGGACACTCCCAGAACATGTGTAGAAATGTACCTAGGGACTTACAAGAACAAAGGGAGCACAGAGGGTCAGCTGATAAACTCATAGCAAAGTGTTTACGAGGCATTAGATAGAAATGATATTCATATTTGAATTGAGTATGCTAGTAATTGGGGTTCTTAGATGCTAAGGTAATATTCTTAAAATTGTATTCTTGTCATGAATAGTAAGAGAGGGAAGGTCATGTTCCCAAACCAAATTAACAGGTAATATTTTAAGAGTGGCTTTCCGCAAAGTTGTGTATAACATAGAGACAGGCTTTTTTTTTTAGGAGACAGAGACCAAATAAAGGAAAGCAAAGGATAGAAGAGTAAAGAAGAAGACAATGAACCACAGTGAGACTTAAGAACAGACCTAACTTGAGCATAAAAGTAAAAGGAAGAAGATGGAATAGAGAACTCAGATCTTAGTGACTAGAACATTCGGAGCCCTGATCTATCAAAACTTTTGCCATACTGCCATCAAACTGGGAAATCAGTAGGGTTGCTACAAATAAGCAAAGGCTAGATTTTGGAAAATGAAAGTGAGGGAATTTTGGGCAGGGGCCTAAATGTTTCTCGACCTTACAGTGAGAGCATAAGTAATTAGAAAGCTCAAATATAGTGAACGCTATCTTGATCTCACAGAGACAAAAGAGAGAAGTGAGAGAGATCAGGGAAAAAACAATTTAACTTCAATTGGGAGCCAGGATGGAGGAATACTGGGGTGGTTCTAACCAGTACAAAAATGATCCAAGTGTAAATGCCAAATGACACACCTCCAAATCTGACAAAGCATCACCTCCATCTAACCTATCACAAATAAATTTGGAATGTGTCATGGAAGGTTTTTTACCATTCTAAAGAAATCTTGACTAATGAGATCTGATATCAGACCAACATTTATTTGGAGGCAAAAGAGGGAGCATGCTGTTAACAAAGTTAAATCGGGGCAATGTTCATTTTAATAATCGCCACTCTGGACCTGAAAGATAGAGGCTGAGAGGACCAGGGGAAGAAGGAGTGCTTAGCACTCCTGAAGATACATTTATAATTTGTTGCGGCAATGTCATGGAGGGAAAGGGAACTGTCCATCCCCAGGTATCTAATAGACTTTGAAAGGAGGACCTGTAAGGAGGAGAAGGACTGATGACTATACAAATTAAGAGGAAGAAGAGCTGACTTGAACCAGTTGATTTTATAACCAGATGAATACTCATAGAAGTCAAATACAGTAATCCCTCCTCGATCGCAGGGGTTGCGTTCCAGAACCCCCAACGATAGATGAAAATCCACGAAGTAGAAACCATATGTTTGTATGGTTATTTTTATATATGTTAAGCCCTTATAAACTCTCCCACACTGTTAACATTATTAGACATGAAATAACACCCTTTTGTCAAAAGTTTAAACTGTGCTCCATGACAAGACAAAGATGACAGTTCTTTCTCACAATTAAAAGAATGCAAATATATCTTCTCTTCAAAGGAATGCGTGTCTGGAGCAGAGAATGTCAAAGAGAGAGAGAGAGAGAAAAACAAACATTTAAAAAATCAATACGTGCTTTTGGGCTTTTAAGTATGCCGAAGCACAGCGATAAAGTGGCATTTTTTAGAGATTTCCATATCCTCTAGGCAAACAGCATCTGTGCAAACAGCCCCTCTGCTCACACCCCCTCCGTCAGGCAGAGAGAGTGAGAGAGACAGAGAAAAGCAAACAATCAAGCACCACGCTGGAAGCATCTCGTATATCATTGAGGAGTTTTATTTAATACGTAATACATGCTCTGATTGGGTAGCTTCTAAGCCATCCGCCAATAGTGTCCCTTGTATGAAATCAACTGCGCAAACAAACTGAGGAAACATGTACCATAAATTAAAAGACCCATTGTCCCCAGAAATCCGCGAACCAGCGAAAATCCGTGATATATATTTAGATATGCTTACATTTAAAATCTGCGATGGAGTGAAGCCGCGAAAGTCAAAGAACGATATAGCGAGGGATCACTGTAAATTAAAAACATATGAGAGATCAGAAGGATGTTACCAAGAAAAAGCAGAATATCATCAGCATAAAGCGTGAGTTTGTGAGGCGTAACATGAAAAATTATGGGAGAGATTAGGTATGATTCATGTATAGTGTTGTCGGGCAACCGGTGCGAATTTTCTAGGGGCACCGCGAAAACTTTTGTAAAATATTTAAATTGCTAGTGTTTTTGAACTTTTAGTTGATTAAAAAGATAATGTTTTAAAAAAATATATTTTATGTTGGAAAAACAGATAATGGAACACTTACGGAAATGAAGTCTAAGAAGAAATGATCGACAAGGAAATGCGCGTCTGTCTTTCAAAAATTGATCCTCGCATCAATCTCATATGTGCTGAAAAACAATCTCAACGTTCACATTAATTAAATTTAAGATTTATCCCTTGATTCCTTTATTAATAAAATGTCTCTCAAACTTGTAAAATTAACTGTTTTTATTGGCAACTTTATTTATGGGCGGTCCCTCAGGTGCACCGCGAAAGAAAATCTTTGGACTTAGTGCACCGCAACTCGAAAAAGGTTGCCTTTCACTGATGTATAGCAATAGCTAGAGGCTCGAGAGAAAGATTGAAGAGGAGAGAGGAAAGTGGGCATCCCTGCCTGGCTCCTTTCAAAATTCAAAAAGTTGTGAAGTAATTGAGTTAGTGAGAATAACAGCAAATTATTATTGAATTGAGTCTTGCATTGCAGCGAGCCGCCCATATACAAATGACTTAATGTTCTCTAAAAAGTCCACCATTATTGCTCTGCTGACTGTCCGCAGGTTCCTCAGTACAAAGTACCATCTTTGCTGGACTAACAGGTTCACACTGTAATTTGCAGGATGTGACTGACATATTCAGACTGTGGAGTGAGTGTAATTCGTTATATAATATCAATAATGAGATATGAGGTGTTCTAGTAGAAAACAGAGAGGGAAAAAGCAGGCAGTGCCAGTGAGCTACTAAATCAGCCTTCCATCTGTACCTGGAGGTCACCTAGTCTCTCAAGTTAACCAATATGATGCTCTCTGACATTGAAGCTGTGGGTTATTAGTAGCAATAGACCTGTGTCGATACACTTACTACTTAGGTAGTTATGTACCGTGTACACCCAGAGAAGGATCACATCAAGAAAAAAAATATAGCTGTTAAGATTCTGTCATTGTCTGATGCTCTTTTTTTTGTACTTTATGTAACTTTCCCCTGTCCCCTTATCTTTCCTTTGTCTTTATTTTCATGATATTAGTGATTTTCCGCAGGTCCCTTTTCCCTTCATCACATAATTAGGGCCTTCAGAAATTAACCAAATAGCTGTGTTGCCGTGTGTGTTGTCACTACTGCACAGACTATGCCAAGGGCATCTTGTAGTTATGATCAAACTTATCAATGAGTAAGTGAGAGACACAGACAAGAGGAATGGTGCAAATAGATGTCCTTTATTGTAGCAAGAACTACTATCAAAAGTACCAGTACTGCGCAATGCAAAGGTGTGAAACAATTCTCAAATTATCTTCAAACAATGATACTGATGTAAAATGTAAAAAGAATAATAATTATCTATATACATTGTCATGCATACATGCATAAGGGAGGCCTTTAGGGCTTTGTTTAGGTAAACACTACCAAGCCAGGATGAGAGGTGGCACTAACATTAACAATTTCTCCTTTATCACCTATAACTCCAAGGTACAAGCAGCAAAGGACACTTAGCCCACCCCATCTCCCGAACTAAGTCCCACCACTTCTGGGAATGGATATATATATATACTCAAGAAGATGGCTGGAAGTACTGTAGATCATCATTTGGACTTATCTACAAGGTGAGCCCAGCAGTGTTTGAGCTCATGCAGATTGATGTTCCTGCCAAGCAAAGACATCCTTTGTTTTGTTTAAACACACATTCCTTTTATTTTACTTTCAGTAGATTGATTAAATGGTGTTCTCCAGACTGCTGTCCCAACCTTTTGTGGTGCCTGTCCCAGGTCAGTGACCATCACAATATATATACATGTACAGTAAGCTATGTAATTAAAAAGAAAAAAAATAAAGCATCTTTCTTCCCAATAACAAATAATGATAGTCTGGGAAGGTAAATGAAAATTATTCACCACACTGACTCATATATACACCTCCACTACTCTTGCAAATCAGAGGTTGCTCACCCTGCATCTTTCTCAAGCAACAGAGAAGATGCCCTCTACTGCCAGCCTCACTGTTTTATGTAGTTAAGGTGTTTACCTGACCAATTAGAACTGGCATTCATGTCAGCTAACCAATCCTGACAAACAACAGGATGTTCATCACATGACATGTTCTTTTCAAGCTGAAAGACTTTATCTATCACTTAGTTGTGCACACACTTGCATGCAATTATCACCTCCACTGTCTGCAGACTTCATATCTCAACTCAATCGCTCTTCTCCATCAGTCACTGCATCACTGTACTGCTCCCTCTGCCCATAAGGGCAGGCCAACACTAGCATTAAGGTCCTTTTTTTCCCCTGGAGAAAGGCAGAGATCTGTAGGTCTCAAAAATGTCCCACAAGCTTCAGACAATCCTCCAGCTGATGTACATCTTCGTGCTACATCACTGAACCACTGCTCAACGGGGCGCCACTCCAAACCACCCCTTAGGTAAGTGCCATTGGCATTTATTTATACCCTTCCCTATTGTGCTAAATCGTTAGCAAAAATAAAAATCTACCGATGAACGTTGGTCTTGTGCTGCAGCCTAACACAAGAGCCCTATTTAAGTCACTCTCTTTATTTAACTCTTTGTGTATTCCTTTTGTGTAAGATTGTTGGTCTTCTTAATCTATTCATTTCTGATCTTTTGATTCTTGACTTTGGTCTTCAGTTCAGATTTTCAATTTATGACTTAGAATTTTTTATCATTATTTTTTATTATTTTTCTTGTCTATCCATTTCTGATTTTAAAACTATTGTGATTGAGCATTAAACAAAATAGCAGAGGTGTTAAACCTTCAACTCTAAGCCACAAAGCAGGTCAGAAACTTATCATCCTGCTCTGAAAATGGAACACTACAAAGAAGCTTGAGTTTCTACTCTACAGGTTGACTTCAGTCTACGTTAAGCCAAAAGGGATTTGGCTTCAAAAATTCAAAAAATATTAGCAAGGTCACAAAATAATCTAAATGATCCATAAGGGAGGGGATAACTGTCAATCCCTGGCTTATGAAAATATAGCTACTAAAGGATTCTTTACAAAAAGGGTTTACTAACAAAGGATGAATAAAAATATTATTTTAATAAAAATATTATTTAAAAAATAATATTTTTAAAAAATTAAAAAGCAAAATGATTTGCCTAAAAGGCAATCCACAGCTACAAGTCCCAATACAAAATCCAATAACTGAAATCCAAAGACAGTGCAAAAACTCAAGAACACCAAGAAAAGAAGTAGAAAAGCAATACTTACAAAGACTACTCTCAGTTCCACCAACACACATTTGAATGAATTAAAATGAATTTGCTTTGGGTGAGCAGGGGTACCTTAGCAGTGAGGTAGGCTTGGCCCTGTCTCTTGTGTTTCACCCATGAAACACAAGGAACATGACAGAATACAATTACACACAGAGAAACCAAACTGTAGATAAATACATTTTATGTGAAATATATGATTAAAAATAAAAGATATAAAAGAAAATAAAAAATTAAAGACAGTTTTAAGTATTTAGGATCAACCTTAACCACAACGTGTGACAGCTCGAAAGATATCAGAACGAGAATAGCCATAGCCTTAAGTTCAATGAGTGACCTGGACAGTATCTGGAAGAACAAGAACATCACTAAGATAACCAAAATGAGACTATACAACTCGCTTATAGTACCGATTGCCCTGTACGGATGTGAACTCTTAGAAGTGCTGAAGAAAGACAACTGCTCGTGTTCGAGATGACAGCGCTCAGAAAGATACTTGGAGTACGCATCATAGACAAGATGAGAAACGAAGACATCAGGAAAGCCCTCAACCAGACAAAAACGATTGCACGAACGACAACATAAGTGGCTAGGTAATGTACTCTGGATGGACAAGAACAGGATTGCTAACATCACACTACGTCGAAGAGTGGATGGAACCAACAAGAGAGGGCGCCCAAGAATGACATGGGTGTCGATGGCACGCTCAAGATATGACATGGGACTGCAAGATATAACGCGGACGGCCCAAGACAGAGATCTGTGGCGTTTGATGTCTCCTCATGCTAGAGCCCACGTCGACGTGTAATTACAACACTGAGATATGGCAAAAGAAGAAGAAGAAGATATGATTAAACAAATAATGAAGAGAAACAACAATATTAACAGAAAAGATTATAATTACTGAATAAAAAATGAACAAAAAGAAAGTTACTCATAAGCCGGGGCAGAACTTTGCCTTAAATATAACAGAAACATCCGTCCATCATCCAACCCACTATATGCTAACACAGGGTCACAGGGGTCTGCTGGAGCCAATCCCAGCCAACACAGGGCACAAAGCAGGAACAAATCCCAGGCAGGGCGCCAGCCCACCGCAGGGCACACACACACGCCAAGCACAATTTTAGGAGAAAAAAGAACCAGGTCTCCTTATTGTGAGGTAGCAGCGCTACCACTGCGCCACCCTAACAGAAACATCCATCCATTATCCAACCCGCTATATCCTAACTACAGGATCACAGGGGTCTGCTGAAGCCAATCCCAGCTAACAAAGGGTGCAAGGCAGGAAACAAACCCCAGGCAGGGCACCAGCACACACAAAGCACAATTTAGAATTGCCAATGCACCTAACCTGCATGTCTTTGGACTGTGGGAGGAAACCCATGCAGACACGGGAGAACATGCAGACTCCACGTAGGGAGGAACAGGGAAGCGAACCCGGGTCTCCTAACTGCAAGTCAGCAGCGCTGCCCACTACACCACCGTGCCGCCCTAACAGAAACGTGCTGAACATAAATGTGAAAAGCTACCCTAAACATGTCTCAATAATACAGAATCAAGGATAAATTAAAACTGTAGCCAAACTGGAGTCAATATAGCATGTGAGTGAGGATGTCTAGGTACAGCTCAGTTTGCTAGCTTAGGTATAGCCTGCACAAAAACACATACGATGATAAAACTGTCCACTAGTCACAATGACAAAAATGAGATGAGAGCCCTGATCAAGACCTTCATGCAGGACCAAACCACAATCGATTAATTTATCAATCAATATTTGTTTTATATATTGCCTTTCTTGAGTACATCCCACCATAGTTTAAAAAAAAGCCAACAAATGTCATCCCCTTTTTAAAAAGATACAGCAGTATCCATTGCCATCATTCTAGTGGTAAAACTGGCAATCCTTTAAGTGACAGCGATTTCTCTTACTACTGTACTTTCTTGAATCTCTTCTTTCCATCCCATCAACCCACACGAGGCTCACAGTTTCCTGATAATAAAATCAACCCTGAACACTTTTATCTTGGAATAAACAGCCTCAATCAGCCTCCACTAGTGCGTCTTTGTCAGCTTTGTTGATTTTTGATTCTTTAGCCTTATCTTTTAATTTAGCCTATCTCCACAAGTCACATGTGTCGCTTTGTTTTTAAGTTTATCAAGGCCATCCATGTTTTATTCTTCGACTGTGGTGTCCAGAATTCCATTCAGTACCTCAGTGTTATATAACATCTGCAAAGTAACTTGACCTGATCAAAAAGCAGACTGGTGCAAGCCAAGCAGATGAACTTGCATTTACACTGGCAAATCATTTAACGTGGTGCTGCGGTTAACTAACACGTTGGGTTGGCAAAGCACTGTAACACCTTGCTAAGTTGTGGAAATGGTAACATATGAACAAGGTTATAAAGAATGTAGAGTTATATAATGTTAATTTTGCACCAAAAAGTAGCATTAATCATCTGTAAGATTAATAAGTGAAAGCCATTACGTGCACTATCTTTGCAACTCCTCACACACTTTTTTTAAGCAGTCTTGGCACACCATGTTGCTGCCTGAATTCCCCTTGTTTATTTTTTAATGGTAATGCTTTACTTGAAAGTTTGTTCTCTGATGTTTGGATAGGCTCCAACCCCTTAATCTTAAATTTCTCTCATACATGGATACATTTGTTGAAAAGGAAGAATAAATGTTTAGAAAGTATAAAGTGAGAGGTTTTTTTAGCAGCAGTAAATCATCTGTTTAAAATGCTATCAGCTTTAAAAGGCTGTTGTGACATTTCAGGGCCATTCTTTGCTGTGTATTTGTCTCTGTGCAGTATTAAGAGTACACATTTCTTAAATCTTAAAAATTATTGCTTGCAAAGATTCACTGTATGTCAAGTGTTTACTGACCATTGTGGTTTTGGTTGATTTTGCTATTCTGTTGTTTAACTGTGTTTTGCATCATGGAGAATATTTCTACTTTTTTGTGTAATTTAACTTGTAGAGCATTCAGTCAGTGATTTTAACAGTCTGTGACAGTGAGACATCACAAAAGAAACACATCAGACTTGACATGGAGATGTTCTTCATAGGAACATTTACGTGCTGTCACATTGCAGACACTGTGCCATGATTTGTGACTTTACATTCACCATCTTATTTAAGGGCAAGATACACACCTCTTCTGAATTTTAAATTAATCTGAAGGAAATAATTATTTTGGCCAAAGAGTTAATAATTAAAAGCTTAAGAATTTCCAGTTTCCAACATCAGCTTTCTTATGGCTGTGATTCTTATAAGGCTTCATTAAGAAAGAGAGAGATTGGGAGTATGCACTCATACAAAGCGTTGCTGCACCCACCACACATCGAACAACCTCAGGATCCCAAATTAGGACCAAACGCAGCCGTTCAACGGGTGACTTCTCAGCACCACACTAGTTTGAATGAAGTAGAACAGTGTGAGGTTTTTTACAGTGGTAGGAGTGTCATTCCTGCCACCTACCCCCAGGTTTTCCCTGCAAGTTGGAGGACCTGCTTGCAGGGATGGATTCTGGTTAACGTCATTCTCAGGATGGAGCAATTGCTCAAGGGCCTGACAGAGTGGAATCACTTCTGGAATTTACAGGAATCAGACCAGCTGCCACTGATCCCTAGCCTCAGAGCAACCACTTCACCTTTCATTAAGAAAGTTAACAGGTTTAGATCATTGTTTTCTTTTTTCTAGTGCCTTGTTTTTTCAGCTTCTGCGTTTTGTTTTGTTTTTTGCCTTCTGGTAATTTCAGCCCCTGCCTATTGAATGTTAAAATATGTTATGTGCTGTATTTTTTCATGGAAAACATGCTCATTGGTTATGGCTTCATCTCAAGCAAGTACTGAAATTCAGTGTTAATCAACATTGCTTATCCTACTTCCTCGTGTCAACTGACCTGAACTTGTCAGGCTGCTGCCATAACTCAATGCCGGACTCAAATTATTTGCTAATACTTAGCTTACATTACTTATTGTTAAACGACAGTAAGTAAAATTATCATTAAAATTAATAGGTATATGTAATCTTTAAAGCAGCAATAACACCTGCCGTTCAGAACAGTTAATCCACCTGAAGCTAAGTATGCTTGACCCTGGCCAGCATTTGGATGGGAGACCAAGTAGGTGTTGATGAGGACATCAGTGGGCCCTTACCCTGTGGTCTGTATGTATGTGGTTTCCAATGTGCAGTGAAGGGGACACTATGCTGAAAAAAATAGTTTTGGATGAGTAGTAAAACTGAGATCTTGAATCTCTGCTGCTCATAGAAGATCTCTGAGTGTCTTCGAAAAAGAGAAGGGTGTTTCCTGATGTTCCTGGCTAAACTGCCCACCATCGCCTGATTTTCCTTGTCCCCTAATCATCCCCTCTCTGTTATTGCCTAACTATCCCTCTCACCCCTTTAACAAGTCAAGTCGGGGAGCATGCACTGGTACAGTGCGTTGCTACACCCACTATATGGCAAAACAACTCAGGATGCCAGACATGCGGTCCAGTCCCACCCTCCGGAAATGACCCTCTATCTGCCGCAGCCAGGTGTTACGTGGGTAACCGCTTGGCCTAGTCCAGCCACTCGGTGCCCCAGCAATGAGGATCTTACGAGCTGGATCACCCTCAAGGAAACGTGCCACATGACCATAGTGCCGTAACTGACGCTCCCTCACAATGCAGGTAATGTGCCTTATTCAGGATTCCATGAGCAACTGCTCATTCGACACAAAGTTCTTACAACGGTACCCAAGGATTTTCCTGAGAGACACAGTACCAAAGGAGTCCAGTCTTCGTCTCAGGTCACTGGATAGCGTGACTCTCAAGCACCACGATCAGATCCTCCATTGACTCTGCGAAGATCACAGCATTGTCAGCAAAGTCAAGATCTGTGAATCTTTCTTCATCATCAGATGTCCCACAGGCCTTGCCCAACACCCAGTCCATACAAGCATTGAACAATGTAGGAGTAAGAACACACCCCTGATGAACCCCAGAATCAACTGGGAAAAATGCAGAAGTCCTGCCTCCACTCTGCACAGCACTCACAGTACCAGTGTACAGGCCGGCCATGATATCCAGCAACCTCAAGGAGATCCTGTGAATCCTCAGGATATCCCACAGGGCAGCTCAATCAAGTGAGTCGAATGCTTTGCGAAAATTGACAAAGGCTGCAAAGAAACTCTGCCGATATTCGTGTTTGCACTCCATGAGAACCCTCAGTGCTAGGATGCGGTTGATGGTAGACTTCTTAGACGTAAAACCAGACTGTTCCGGTCGCTGGTAAGTGAGCAAATGATCACGGATCCTATTGAGGACGACCCTAGCAAGGACCTTACCTGGCACCGAGAGCAGTGTTATCCCCCTGTAGTTGCTGCAATCCAAGCGATCAACCTTCCCTTTCCAGATAGGGACAACAAGTCCCATTTTCCAGTCAGTTGGGATGATGCCAGTGTCCCAAATGGAAGCAAAGATTGCTTGCAATGACAGTAGGACAGCCTTACCACCAGTCTGGATATCACAGATCCCTGCAGCCTTTCCCCTCCTCAGCTGGTTCACCACCTTCGCAACCTGTGAGATTGGGTGGTTCACGCTAATCGGAGAATCAGCCTCAAGAACCGTAAACCCAGAAATATCCAATATCCTAGCTGGAGGATCAGCTTTGAACAACTGTTCTAAGTAGCCAGCCCAGCGGGTCACAACTGCAGTGTCATCCATAAGGACCATTCCATCAGCCGCCCTGACTGTGACTCTCCGAGGAACAGATTCAGATGTGCATAATGCTTCGATTCCTCTGTAAGCAGGACGTGGGTCGCTAGACCACAGATGGCTTGTCACTTGCTCACAGATACCTCTAAGAAAGCCTCTTTATCTGCCCTCAAAGCCCTCACAGCCATCCTTCTCAGTTTCCGGTACAGACCAGAGTTGCCATTGAGCTGTGCGCTGCGTCTCCTCTCGATGAATCCAGGTTGCCCTGCGGGGATGAAACACTTGCTTCTGGGAACACCGGTAACACCAACACAACCCTCAGCAACCTTCAGGGCCGATCCTAATGTGATGTGGGAGACCTTCCGTGACAAGACCCCTTTACCACCTTATAGCTAATGCATGGTGAGCGAACTGGTACAAGAATGGCTTCCGTCGCATCATCCAGTTGAATGCTGCACATTAGTGGTGGTTGAAGTGGCTCCCCACTGTGTATGTAAAGCACTTTGAGTAGGCTATAAAAATGTAATTAGTTATTATTATTATTATTATTATTATTATTATTATTATTATTAGTATAGACTGGAGGGGATGACTTCTATGAATACCACTCTCTCACTCTCCTCTCACAACATGAATTCACTTCTGATTTCAGTGTTTCTATACATTAGAAAATGCTTTGTCATGTATAACTTGTACTGCAGTGGGCTGGCGCCCTCCCTGGGGTTTGTTTCCTGCCTTGTGCCCTGTGTTGGCTGGGATTGGCTCCAGCAGACCCACGTGACCCTGTAGTTAGGATATAGCAGGTTGGATAATGGATGGTTGTATAACTTGTAATTCATCTTGTAAATTATCAAGAGGAGGAAAAGGAAAAGTGTACTAATAATGGTTGCATTTTAATAAAGAAATAATTTGTTAACTAATTATTGTTGATGTATAAAAAGTAAAAAAATAATATATATATATTTAATAAAAAAAATTATCTACATTTTCATATACTGTATAAATTAATATATATTTCCATTTATCATATTACAATACTAATGGAATTTGATTAGGTGTAAAGAATAACTATCATATATGTGATCTGTTCTTGTACTGTTGCTATTGTACTATTGTATTGAATTGAGGATTACTTGTGTTCTGATTTGTGTATTGTAGTGTATTTACCCCATTTTTTGACACCCACAGCACGCCCAACCTACCTTGAAAGGGGCTTCTCTCTCTCTCTGTCTCTCTCTCTCTCGCTGAATTGCCTTTCCCAAGTTTTGTTCTGTTTTTTTCCACTCGTTGTGTGATTTTGTGCCATAAAAAATAAGCTGTATTATATTGTATTGCATATCTGGGATATGCAGAATAATGACAACAGTAACCATCATTTCCTGCAAAAAACAATCTTAACAAACATCAAAATGATACCACTTTCTAATAGCATAGCAATGAAAAAATGTAAAAAATATGGTAAACCTGGTATTGCACTAATCCCCATAATATCACAAAAATGTGACTGCAACTCAGTATATAGATTGTGCAAGCATGGGCCAGAGATTTAGCTGCTGTTCAACCAGCTAATAGAATGGGCAAGAAACATCACCCCAGTATTTAAAACATGCATTCTGTTGCCACCAAAGAGTTTTTGAGAGAAACTCTTCTGGGCTTGTGCATATCCCTCATTACCTCTTTCCTACTTCAAATAACACAGGGTAATTTCTTCTTCTAGGACCCATCTGAATATATAAGGCCTACCACCCCAGACTGCTTTTTACCTACATTTACACATGAATAGGCTCTCCAGTTAGCAGTGTGGGGTCCTTTTTATAAATTAAAATCTTGCTGGGCTTGTCTCCTGCTGTGCTTTTACTTTATGCCCCTTGTGTCCCAGCCATCTCCTTAGTAGCCCAGAAATATGCACTGTATGTGTATTGGGAGTAATGAAGCAAATCTCCAACTGGTAACATTTCATGACACCATCTTCAGATTTCTGTGTCACAGTGTCCTTTCTACTTCTCCTCCACCTTATAATCTCCCTGCCTCAAGTGGACATTGCAACACAGAGACAAATTTGTTTAAAGCCAAATGACGTGAGAGACAGCATAACTGTAGCAAGGCTTTGAGATAATATGATAGCCTGTTTCCAAAAATTCCAGTAATGAAGGGAAATTACATAAAGGTTTATTAAGACCCTGCACTAATATTGTGTCCCTTTTAAGACGTATAATGTAGATAAGTTTCTGAAAAGAACATAAAGTTTCTGACGTGGAGATATCAATGAGTGAAGAACTGAAAGTCTTCAGACTGAGGAACAAAAACATTATCTTCAGACTGTCAATGAATTTCCAAAAACTTTATCTGCTACAGTGCTGAAATGTTTAACAGGAAGTTATAGAAAATAAAAATTTCAAATAAAAACAACATTTAACATGGAATTAGCCTGAACTCATCCCTGGCACAAGTCTGATTTTGTATAAATTCTTTCTATGCACCTGAAGCATTTAAAATAGCAATCTAGAGAGCATAGCTCAAAACTAAATGAGCAGCCCCACCTCACCATTAGACTCCTCCATTAAAATTGCAACCCCAGGGTGTTAAGCAGCAATTTATGCAAATATTTGTAAATAGTGGGAAGGGCATCTTGGGTAAAGAGTGAATGGCCTTATGTCTCATGTCTTTGATATTAAGAGTAACACTCTTATTTACTGCTGCTGAGGGGCATTCATTCATTACAGAGAGCAAAAAAGCTTGTTTTTAATCTGTTCCTTCATGATTTATCCAGTTTTGACATATGGGCCTAGTGTTGACACCCCTACTGCACAGTTCATCAAGACATATAGGTTTTATTAAATATTACTTGACACTAAATGAATTACAGCTTAGCCAGACATACAATATTACATCTGTTTTGTCACTCTAGCACGACGCCGTTCCCTTTATAGTTTTTATTATGTAGGCCTTAACAGAATGCCTCAAATCCTACACTCTTACCAATCTGTCAGGTACGATAATTCAGCAATACACTCTTTCTGTAACCTCAAGAAATTAGACAGAGTTAAAGAAAAAGCGGGAGAAAGTTACCTGTGTATTCATTTATTATAGATCAAATAGTACCATAAAACAAAAGCAAAATAAAATGTGAACGCCATACAGCCTGGTACGGCTAGATGTTTAGACTTTCTACATGCTTGAAGTGTCAGCAGCAACTCTTATCTTGAATTTCCCTTCCATGTTCCCTTCCAAAGACAACTTTGCCTTTTTAACCTGGTCTCCGAAAATAGTTTTACAAGTCATGTGCTTCTGTCATTTAAGTGGGGCGTGCTTGTGAAATTTAGAGACAGGGGCTGTAAAAAGTGTGCCAATGTGCATCCAAAGTTCATAAAACCAAAATCACGTTTCCATGTGGCTTTACTTCATGTTTCTGACATCATGAATGGGAGCCAACGGCAGAGAATACTTGTACAGTGTAAGTTAGACACAGCTTGTGAAATTATACGTGCATTATGGTAGCAGTTTGGCATTGTAGATAACAGCAAAAACATGCATAGGTCTGCAATACTTCAGAATTACAATGTAGCAAAGCTTTTAATCTTTCAACTTAAGCTAATTATCAGGTAATTCTTAAGCACACACCAAAACACTAGTTGCAAATGTGCATATGGCAAGTAAAATGACCAGCTGTTTAACATAACAGCTGTTTCAGCAGAGAAATAAAATCTTTTTAAAGGTCACAAGAAAAGTCCTTTCTTTCCAGAAAAGCTTTGCTCATTTCTCCAACAATATCCTACTCAAATTGAATCCAATGTCTCCTTCTCTACTCATTTCAACATCAGATTTAGATCATAGACATCAGAAGATTTAGTATTAAGTAATCACTCATGAATACTGATGAATCTAAGGTGTTTTAAAAATTTCAGCATACTTAACTAATTAAGTGCAACATTAATGTCTGCCAAATTCCAGTGAAGTTCTGGACAGTACTTGTAAAATAAGCTTGATTTTCTCTGCTTTGAAGTAAAATAGGTCATATTTTTCCCACTGTGTAATATAATGGTGGGTGGATTAGGATTCTTCCAGCTGAGTAAGATAATATGATGTGCTTGCAATGTAGTGCACAAGAACACAATAGATTAATAAGTTTGATTTTAATATGCTGAATCCACTGTCCATATCTCTGTTTCCCATTCATCCTTAAAAAGCCATCTGATGAACCTTATCAAAACTCTCAGCTCCCTCCTGTTTGAATGAAGAATAGAGGTGATGTTTTTCTCCTATTTTTCAGATGTTCCCAATTGAGATATTTTATATTTAAATGTCTATGAGTGGAAGTGTGTGTGTCTATCTGGCCCGGAAGTGAGAAATGGAGTCAGGTAAGGGCTCCACCTCCGAGGAAACAGAAAACTGGCTTAGCCACTAATAACATAAGCGGGGCGAGCATGTTGACAAAACGAAACCTCAGAAGAAAGACAAAGTCACTTATCCGCTGACATCGGCAAAACACTATCCCTTTTACTTTACCTCCAACGGCTAATGCACAAGCGATGCGAGCACGTCGGTAAAATGAATCCTCCTAAGGGAGAGATGCCCAGAGTAGTACCTTTCAATTACCTGACATCTCTACATTTCAGGTTTTTTCTGACGATTTCAATACTTTTTTGGACCCCAGGATTTTATAGCATGGGCTTACGTGGCTAGTATTATATATATATATATTGTGACAGAAGCCCGGACCACAGACAGACACCATGCACTTTGCCACACACCTCACCTTTATTTTCCATTCTGCGACAGTATACACAGTGCAACAATCACCACAGTACTCAGTCCCTTCTTCCTCTTTCCTAGCTGGCTCCACTCCTCTACTCTCCTCTGCTCTCCTCCAAGCTCTGTCCACTGCCACCCAACTCCAGCTTGCTGAGTTGTGGCAGCTGTCTTCTTTTATAGAGGACCCGGATATGCTCCAGCTGTTCCATGATCAGCTTTCGTCTGTACATCCGGGTGAGAGAGCAGCCCTGCACAGGAGGGTTCAGCCATTCCCCACACACCTCCTGGCAGGATTGAGCTTCCCTGCTCCGTGGCATTGTAGCAAACCAGGAGGGCTGTCCTCCGTCATCCCGGCCACCCATTACAATATATATATATATATATATATATATATGGAAGAGAAGGTCTGTGATACAGTTTGCATATTTGCAGCTGGAGATCCACAAAGGGAGAAAATGAATCACGTATCAAAAGTAGTTTTTTATTCCTGAGCTTTCAACCCCTGCCAGGGGTCTTCATCAGATAATGCTTAGACTTACAAGAATCAAAGGCAATATATAGCAAAAAATTACGTGGGGGTATTAGGTGTAAAGTCTTGTTTATTATAAATATGTTCTTCTTAAGTTTACATATGCTGGATTTATGTCCAAATGCCTGTTGATGGTGTTCTCATTTGATAACCAGGATTCAGCCAGCTCTCTGGCACTTTTCGTACTGGCCTTGAATTTTACTTGTACATTGTCCCAGTTAAATGTATGTCCTGTTGATTTAGTATGCGTATAGATCAACGATAGTGAGTCCTTTCTTCTGACGGCGTTGCAGTGTTCCTGTATACATGTTGCTATTCTATTTGAAGTTTGTCCAATGTATACCGCTGAGCACGAACTGCATGGAATGCTGTAGACTGCGTTTCATGTTTCTATGGTCGATTTCTTGTTTTTAACATTAAAGAGGACCGTGCGCAGATTGCTCGTGGGTTTGTGTGCTATTCTGATGCTTGACTTGGCCAGGATGCGCGCTGCACCTTCAGACATCTTGTGGTGATAAGGGAGTGAGTGCCAAGTGGGATGGGGGTTCTGATTCAGGTCAATTGTTTGCTGAGTTTTTTGGCGTCTTCTGTGTAGGCTTCGTTTAATGAATGTTTTTGAGTATCCGTTTGAAGTGAAAAGATGGAAGAGATAGCGTCTCTCATTCATTTTTGTTTCCTTCGTATTACAATGGGTGTGGACTCTTCTGAATAGAATTTTAACATAGCTCCAGTACGAAAAGTGCAAGAGAGCTGGCCGAATCGTGGTTATCAAATGAGAACGCCATCAACAGGCACTTGGACATAAATCCAGCATATGCAAACTTAAGAAGAACATATTCATAATAAACAAGACTTTACACCTAATACCCCCGACCACACTGACTTAACCACCTTCCCCACCTCCGACCCCCACGTAATTTTTTGCTTTGATTCTTGTAAGTCTAAGCATTATCCTCTGATGAAGACCCCGGGCAGGGGTTGAAAGCTCAGGAATAAAAAACTACTTTTGATACGTGATTAATTTTCTCCCTTTGTGGATAAATATTATACATAATAATAAAGGACATAATGTTATAAATATTATATATTAAACTGTATATATATAAGAATAAAAAAGAATAAAGCACACAATATTACTAGGCAGGGATGAAGCTGCTAGTTTGCTGTTTCTTGAAGTCCAACATTAGAAGATGCTGTATCGTTGTTTTCTCCCCTGACAATCAAATAAAAAAAAATATATACACTTGACTTGCTTGCCTTTATTTTAAAGCTCATGTCATTTAAAAAATGTTTTGCAAATGTAATGTTGACATTTTATATATACTGTACAAGCATTGTAATTTGATTAGATACTTAGTTTAACTTCGGTCACTTTGAAAATGAGCGTTTTAGAGGAATAACACAAAATGGAAAAATGCACCTGGTAAAAATAGTTTGAGTATAAACACAGTGACTGTTAAGATTTACAATGAATCCATTAAGTGAAAACAGTAAACTTTCCCTTTAATGTCATAGGTCAACCAATATTCACCAGATTTACAAACACTGCACACCTAGGAGCACACTTACATTCTTAAAATGGTATTACATTTTTGCTACTAGACGTCCATTTTATGAGCCCACTTATTTCACTGCAGAATCGTAACAACTATAACTAAAGATCTATAACTATAGTAAGGAACTTCAATTAAAACTTCTCTTGAAAGCACTGGGCTGCAGGCAGAAGCCAATCTTTGGCAGGATGTGTGTGCACTGTAGTGTGAACTCCCACATTTATGTGGTCAATTCATGTAACAAATGGTGGAGGGAGTCTCCAGAGTCTTAAATTTAAATCCATGCCTTGATAATGGCAGTGTGGAGTTCACACATGTTGTGATTGCTTGGGGTTTTCTGTAAATTCTCTCCTACATCCCAAACATGTACAGGTTGGTAAATTTATGACTCTAAATTTCCCCAGAATGAATGAAGTACTAGGGTGTTGTACTGTGTTAGCCATTATGGAATTAGTGAGGTGTCATTTTGCTTGACTTCCCAGAATGAATGAGAACAGGTGTGAGCCTATGGGTATGCCCTGTATTAGAATGGCACCCCACCAAACTACAAGAGACTAACACCAGTTGTAATCTGATAAGCAAGTTAAAAATAGAAGGGCATATGAAAAATATTATCTAAGTTATCGTCTGAGCCTGCTTATTCCGATAGAGAAATGTTGCAAAGAGAAGCTCATACAGGTTGTGATGTTGGCACATTAGTCCACTGAAGGGTGCACTCAAACACACATCAATAAAGTTCAGAGTCATACATTAACCTAAGCCATATGTCTTTGGGATACGGGAGCAGAATCATGCAGACAATGGGAGAATGTGAAAACTCTACTGGAAGAATCAAATGCAGTCTCCTGAATCTGTGCCACTGGTCCACCCAATGAAATAAAAGTTTTGGACCAAAGTTAAAGCAATAAGGTACTGTAACAAACCCTTAGCATAAATGCTACTGCATGTAATTATTGTGACAAAAATAAACTTTTAAAACAATTTGACTCCAATTATATATTTACTTTCCTATATTCATTGCCACTAAGAATTCTGATACATAAATGACTCGTTTTACACAAATACTTCTCCATATGTCAGCAAACATATTTCAAAAGAAAACAGAAATATAAAAGTCTTTGTTATAATATAATGACATGCCGATATTTAACAATTGTTCTCCTAACAGGGCTATTGAACTTGGAACAGAGGACAAAAAAAGTGTTGTGGCAGGAAGAAGGCATGCAAGAGAGTGAGAGTGAGAGAAGGAAAAAGGTGAAAGGATAGAAGGGGTACTTTGCATTCTGATTTGCTGTAATTCCCAGTTTTAGAATGTTTTAGACAGATTTAGAACAAAGCATCAATTGAAGAAGAAGACTTTGTAATATCCTTTCATCTATTCAGTGAATCAACTTCTAATTCTAAGGTTACAAAAAGCCAGAGACTATCCTGGCATCCTTAGGTACAAGGCTGGAAATGAACTGTGGAGTGGATGCCAAGATGTCTTTTTCAGGCAGTCCTATGGAATTTAAACATCATTGTAATCTTAGGTGCATGTTCTTTAGATTCCACAAGAGGGCAGTGTGCAACTTTAAATTTCATGAGTTCAATGAGAATAATTTCTTTGTTTTTTTTTTTGTATAGTTAGCTTATTTTAGTTTAGTCTTATCCAAAAAAGCTCAACAAGTCAGGTGACTACATAGCTTGTTTGACATTCACCGTGACCTAGTGGATCAGTGCAGGACTACTAAACAAACCATTGATTCCAGTGCCACTTGAGCTAACAATGTAAATTTTATGTGTATAAAATTCTAATATATTGTTCTGAACCTGTAAAATGCTTTGGGTTGTATTTGATTAAACACTATGCTAAAATGTATTTATTTCCATAAAAAAAAGTGACAAAACAGAAAGAGGCAGCTCTTTGAATTCAAAATATATAAAAATAAGGCAACAAACCAAAGTAACAGCCTTTTGCACCCTTCCCTGTCTATGTCTTGTATTTTTCTTTGTTCTTGTGCCTCTCTTCCTCATGCAAGGTGAACTGTTATGGACTCACCACCCCACCCTAAGTTCAGCTGGTCTGTGGGCAGGACATCCTTTTAAGACCCTGCCTAGAACAATTTCCAGGAGCAACCCAACTACCCCTTCTGGGTGTCAGGAAGGAGAATAGAAAATCCAGGGTTTGTGCGGGTAGAGTTATGCAGAGCTTCACCAAGTTTTCCAGCATCCCTGCATTCCAACCTCCCAATATAGGCCTTGACACCCTCCTGGACACTTACCAATCATACAGTGGAAAAGACAGGCACATATTAAACAGAAGATCTCCCTGCCACCACTTAATGTTAGGCACGCCACCCATTGTCCCCGTGTGCCCTAGACTTACATGATTTCCCCAGGAATCACTTGCTTTGTTGGATCCATACAAAATATACTGCTCAAATAAAAAAGAACACTTTTTAATCAGAGTATTGCATCAAGTCAATGAATCTTCTGGGATATTGATCTGGTCACTTCAGTAGCAGGGGGTTGTTAATCAGTTTCAGCTGCTGTGGTGTTAATGAAATTAACAACAGGTGCACTAGAGGGGCAACAATGAGATGACCCCTAAAACAGGAATGGTTTACCAGGTGGAGGCCGCTGACATTTTTCCCTCCTCATCTTTTCGGACTGTTTTTTCACTAGTTTTACATTTGGCTACGTCAGTGTCACTACTGGAAGCATGAAGCGATACCTGAACCCTACAAAGGTTGCACAGGTAGTCCAACTTCTCCAGGATGGCACATCAATACGTGCTATTGCCAGAAGGTTTGCCGTGTCACTCATCACAGTCTCAAGGGCATGGAGGAGATTCCAGGAGACGGGCAGTTGCTCTAGGAGAGCTGAACAGGGCCGTAGAAGGTCCTTAAACAACAGGACCTGGATCTGCTCCTTTGGGGAAGAAGGAACAGGATGAGCAATGCACTGCCAGAGCCTACAAAATGACCTCCAGCAGGCCACTGGTGTGAGTGTCTCTGAGCAAACAATCAGAAACAGACTTCATGAGGGTGGCCTGAGGGCCCATTGTCCTCTAATAGACCCTGTGCTCACTGCCCAGCACCGTGGAGCTCCATTGGCATTTGTCATAGAATACCAGAATTGGCAGATCCACCACTGGTGCCCTGTGCTTTTCACAGATGAGAGAAGGTTCACCCTGAGCACAAGTGACAGATGTGATAGGGTCTGGAGAAGCTGTGGAGAACGTTATGCTGCCTGTAACATCGTTCAGCATGACCGGTTTAGTGGTGGGTCAGTGTTGGTCTGGGGACGCATATCCATGGAGGAATGCACAGACCTCTACAGGCTAGAGAACGGGACCTTGACTGCCATTAGGTTTCGGGATGAAATCCTTGGACTCATTGTCAGACCCTATGCTGGTGCAGTGGGTTCTGGGTTCCTCCTGGTGCACGACAATGCCCGGCCTCATGTGTCGAGAGTATGCTGGAGAATGAAGGAATTGATACCATTGACTGGCCCCCACACTCTCCTGACCTAAATCCAATAGAACACCTCTGGGACATTATGTTTTGGTCCATCCAACGCCGCCAGGTTGCACCTCAGACTGTCCAGGAGCTCAGGACAGGACATCATCTGTCGTCTCATTAGGAGCATGCCTCGACATTGTCAGGAATGCATACAAGCACATGGGGGCCATACAGACTACTGAGTATGATTTAGAGTGGGTGCAATGAAATTTCAGCAAGATTCCAGCCTGCTGCATCATTTTTTCATTTTGATTTTATGACTTTGAATTCAGCCCTTTGTAGTTTGATCATTTTCATTTCCATCAAACAATGTGGCATCCTTTCGTTCTTAACACATTACCCAGTCCATATCAATATAGATATCCATCCATCCATTATCCAACCCGCTATATCCTAACTACAGGGTCATGGGGGTCTGCTGGAGCCAATCCCAGCCAACACAGGGAGCAAGGCAGGAAACAAACCCAGGGCGGGGTGCCAGCCCACCACAGGGCACACACCCACACACTAAGCACACTCAACAGTGGTCCACATTTATAATTTATTGATACTATTTGTACTGCCAGTGTATGTGCCACCTGGGCATTCTACAACCTGACTCCTCTCCTGCCCTGCCCCAGGAAACATTATTCCTCTTGCTATCTCTATTGGACTCAATTTTACAACCCTTATTACAAATATAAATTAAACAAATAATTTATTGAAGGCAGATCTTAATCATAAATATTAGTATTATGTATCTGGCAGGTGTCTTTACCAAGGCAGCTCACAATAAGGATATATCACAGCTGTTTATGGATACTTGTAACATTTGGAGTACAGGCAGGTGACTTGATTAGGATTGTACGGCGGGGCATAGATGGGAACTGAACAAACAGCTTTGGGGTTAAAAGTCCAATGACCTGGTTCAGAATTTAAAAATAAGCCTTAATTAAAAAGGTAAGTGAATAGATACTGTACATAAAATTTATCATTTGCAGGCAAAATTATACATGTATGGTACTGTGGTTAGCGCTGCTGTCTCACATCTCCAGAAGACTGGGTTTAAATTCAAGCCCAACTGGCATTCTCTCACATGCCGGTGTGGTTATCTCTCCTGGTTCTCCAGTTTTCCTTCCACATCCCAAAGATATGCCTGAATCAAAGGTAGGCAGCTTTAAAGTGGCCTGGTGTGAAGGAGTCTAGCGGTACCAGAGACTGTGACTTGCTTTCACCTTGAATATGATACTGCAGGGACAAGGTGTCATCAGCTACTGTCCATCAACTGGGTTATAAGCCTCTAATATATGGATGGATGATTCATGAGGCAGTGACCAGCACTTATGTCTCACACTTCAAGACACATAGGTCCAACTTTCAAACAAGTAAATTCATTGAGGAACAGATTTTCAAGTATAATACAACAACAGAGAAGTATATGGGCATATAGAATGTACATTGAACAGCATTACAAAGATCCATAAACATTGTTTAAAATGTTATCAATGTAATGTTAACAGAAGATTTAAATATCAAAGATATGTCTATCGAACGAAAGAGAAGAAGACTACAAAAGCCCCATCTAAAAGTATTGCTGGAGAAAATAAACTACTGAGATGTACTGTATAGGCCATTGGAACAAGAAATGCCAGACTTCATCTTGATCTTGGCATCCCACTCCTTTCTAGCCATCCTTCTGTATCATATGCCACATTATGGTGGTTCACAAACCAATGCAAAAAGTTGATGTTTGTAGAATTATTTCTCCACATTTATCCTCATAATTTCTCCACAATTTCGTCCTGATTGTGAAACATTTAGAGGTTGGTCCATTTTATTTGTATCGTGGTTATGTACATATTCTTTCACTGGGTTAACTGGCCAAGAGATAAGTTAACAATAAAAAAAATCAAAAAAATGAAACAGAATATTATAGTACCATAGTGGAATTCCCAGAATATTCTAATATTAGGTGGAAGTTTCCAGAACATTCTAGTAATAAGGAGGAGGTTCAAAAACATTCTAGTGTTAAGTTTCTGTTTTCGCCCTTTTTGTTGACAGAGTCAAAGGAAAACATGGTGGGAAGCCAAGAAGAAACCATTACCAAATACTCCTCGACATCTTGAACTGACAAATGAATCTGGACAGCTTAAATTGAAGGATCTGTTAAAAGAAAGAACAACATCCTTCTTTGATGTACTTGAGGAAAAGGGCAAAGACAGGTCTCATTTGTTTCTCAAGAAACAACCAGAACAGTGGACAATAGGTCCAATCATCAATAAATTCTGTGAACTATCGGCACACATAATGGTACTTAACAACGCAGTTGAAAGAGGAATAAGTACAATGATATACTGACAAAGGATGAGGAAAAGAAACAGTTTATTCTTTGACTGGTTGCAAATCATCATAAAAATTTTACAACTTCATCAAAGACAGTGATCATGTTGTAAACCAGTTGTCTCAAACTCCAGTCCTGGAGGGCTTCAGTGGCTTCAGGTTTTCATTCTAACCCTTTTCTTAATTAGTGACCTATTTTTCCTGCTAATTAACTTCTTTTGAATTAATTTTAATTGACTTGCTCTTGAAGACTTGGACCCTTTAATTGTTTCTTTTTCCTTAATTAGTAGCCAAAAAATAATGAGATACAAAATGAGCCAAAATATGACCAGCAAACTGTAACCATCATACAATATCTGAAAATAAAGAAAGATGAAGGTCTCAGGAATGTTGATCTGCTCAGGTCCTAAAAACATTTGAAAAGTGCTCTTAGGAAAGAGAAAATTATCTATTTCAGAAATGTATGTTATTGTAAAATGTGAGCAGCAATAAGCCATAGAATTAAAGAACGGGTTTAGTTAACAACAAGAATCAGAGCCTAATTAAACAACTGGTTGGAGTCTGAGGCCCTGACTTAGTTAGCCTTCTGTTAGTTGACTCACTTCACATTTCATTTCTGCTTCGGTGCCATTTAAGGAAAGAATTAAGCAATTCAGAGGAACAATGAAAAAATTCAGAGGAACAAATCTTAAAAATCAAGTCCATTAAAATGAAAGGAAAATGAGTTAATTAGCAGCAAAAACTGGTCAACAATTAAGGAAAGGGTTAGAATAAAAACCTGCAGCCACTGTGGCCCACCAGGACTGGAGTTTGAGACCGTTGT